>NC_092340.1:159275000-159597500 GCF_046630445.1 Rutidosis leptorrhynchoides | reverse complement strand
GAAAATTCAATCTAGCTTTTACCCTAGACAAGTTTTCCGGAATAACCCTTCACCGGTGTTGCAAAATTTTTTTGTGGGTTTTGTGGGTTTCAGATTTGAATATTTTAGCTCAACACTTGTGGTTTTGTGTTACCCACTTGCTAACCTTGTATTAGGAAAGCAACACGTCCAGTTTACTTGTCCCGTATATTACCTTTCGGCAAACTACCATCCGGTTGTAAAGGAAAGCGATGAACAAGCAACTGTTAAGGCAATGTCCCGTGACATGCTTTTGATTATGGTCTATAACATGTCAGACGCAATTACTATCCTTTTTAGGAGCAATAGTAAAGCTCACCCTTATAATTTTTCGGTCTGGCACACGGTCCTGTCTTCGACCATGCTATGCAACCACCGTTCTTACTGTTGACACCCGATTTGGTTCAGGTGACCTAATGAATTCTAGGTGAATTCCTAGGATTTTACGTTCAATGGTAATGAACGCATTGAAAATAGGTTTTCAGAAAACAAATCGGTTTTAATTTTGATAAAAATATTTTCTCGTTCAAGCTCGAGTTTAGATATCATTGAATTCCATGAGTTTGTAATTCTCAATCTTTAAAGTCAATCTCAAGGATTGAGTAATATCAGTCTTAAAAGCTGATTTTTAATCTTTAAAAGGAGATTATCCTTTCTGGGGGTCTGATTCATTAGTCTTATCTAGCTAATTTGCACGGCGTCCTCCCCATTTTACGAGATAAATCCTTCTCATGGTTAGGATAAATCTGACCACCTGGCGACCCTGTTTTATGCTGAGGTCCGTGGATTTTCTGCTGATTTTAGAGATGACTTTTCTAGATTTTTCGTCAACCTACAGCAGGTCTGGACAACAACTTCATGACCTAAATCAAGAAGCGCGTGTCTTTTTCGGAAGACTTTACTTCCTTTTAATGATGGAATTGATTCATCGTGTAGATCCATTTTTTTCTTTTCTTTCATCGGGTAAAACAGTTAATTTAGTCCAAAACAAAAGCACCTGCAATAACTTTACGGAAACATGTGATAGATAGTTTTTAATTGAATAACTTGGTACATTCTCCCCACACTTGGCTTTTTTTCATGCGTCTTTTTATATCTTAATAAATAAATTCAAGTGTTTTAGTTGTTTTTCAATTTATGTCCTTTCCGAGGTAACGATAATTTCGGCATTAACACCTAGTTTTATCGTTCATAAATATGTATAAACATGATTTTGAATTCATTTAGTTTAAAAGTTTTCAAATTTTCATAAAATTTAGAAAATAAGCCAAGTATAAACCCGAGAGAATTTATAACCCTTCCCCACACTTGAGATCATGCAATGCCCTCATTTGCATGAAATCAGACTATAATTATAAATTCATGAGGGTGATAAGTGTATAAAAGTGATAAAAAATACCCATTTTATAATTATAAAGCTCATCGAATGATAGATGGCGCGCCTCATCGTTCATTCCTTCTTGTTTTATCACACATGTTTTTCTTCAAAAACGGTTGCTTTTCTGAACTGTTTGCTAATATTTGAAAATGCATCTTTTACCCTTACTTATTATTCATGTTTATTTAACGAGTTATGCACTAACCCGAACCCCTAATTTAACGTTAAGTGGGGTTAGACTTCCCCACACTTAGCTGACGACATGTGAAGTCGGTAGAATAAGTTCCACGAATTAGAATAGTGAGCCAGTTATTTACATCTCGGGTGGTTTATATTATATCAATGGGTTTAAAGTTTAGACTCGCCCGATTGTCACTACTTAATTCTTTTTTAAGTGTAGCTTTTAGTAAATGGATATATCTCTTTTCTGGTTCTTGGTCAAATGGATCGATATACACCGACATACATATTTCTATAGGGTGAACAATTCCTAATATTTCCTTCCTTTTATTCTCGTGATCAAAGTTTTCACCTCTATTACCCGATTGGGTGAAATCCGAGGTGTCATTATCTATTACAGCTCGTAGTTCATTTTCGGTAGATGACTCGTCTATTGAGAATATTGGGTTAGAAGGTTGTGTAATGGTGAAGTTCGGTTTGGCCTCGGGGATAAAATTTTCAACGTTATCGTTTTCCCAAGAGTACAAATTTGTCACCCTTACTTCTTCTTCATCATCCATTGATGGATTGATGATTTCGTCGGTAGAGGCTAATGTGTCATTATGTTGTGAAATTGGTAAGACTAAATAAAAAGTATCATCGGGATAGTTGGTGATTTCGGAGCTCTCGAATTCATCAAAATTCGATGATATGAGATTTTCTTGTACAATACTCCTCAGATCAACAGGTGTGTAGTCTGATAGAGTTTCAGCTTGCCGGTTTACAAACTCTCTCATTTGTTCATTTTGAGCATTGAGTTCTTCGAGTTTGATTTTCATATTGTCTAATAAATTTTCAGACACGTAATTTTCCTCGTCTACTGGTTATTGAGTTTGGAAATATTCTTGGGAATAATCCCAATTTGAATTGTATTCTTCATAATCATTCCATTCAGGTTCCGTGGGTGCGTAATTTTCCATAGGAACGTAATAATAACATTCCCATGTTGAGTGATAATCTCCACAGATTTCACAACCAGTTATTGTTTCTTCGTTCGTGATCCAAGATTGACTGATCGAATTGTCAACAACACTCGGTTGAGAGTATTGATTTTGTATTTCATAAAGAGTTTCCAAAATATCTTCGAGACTTTTCATAATGCGCTTATTACCAAATTTTAATTATCCTATTAGTTATAAAAATAGAAAAACTTATATAAGTTGTCCAATTAATAGACTTTTCTGCTTTTGCCCACGTTTTGAATAGCCAATAGATGCAGCAGGGAGCCAGAACCCTTTAAATCGGAAGCTCACAACTCAGCCACTAACAAATCCAACTAGTACTACGAAGCAGAAAATTGTCAACGTCCATTAATTTAACCACTTAAATAATTTTTCTTTCCGTTTGAGATATTAGATAAGAAATAGAGAAAATTTCTAAGTCCTAAAAACTAAAGCGTGGCGAGAAATAAGAAAGAAAAAGAGTGCGCGTCGAAAAACGTCGAAAAATAAAAATAAGAAAGAAAAACGTCGAAACTTAAAAGCCTAAAAATTAAATCTAAAAAGTTGCGCCTAAAGGTATTAAAGCTTAAAGGAATTCTATATCCAAAACGGCAATAACTTAATTATGCACTAAAATCTAAAAAATGCGTCGCAAAATTCTAAAGCACCTAAATCTTAGTCTAAAGAAAAAGCACTTAAGGGATTTTACGGCAAAGCCTAAAAATCTAGAAAATAAAAATAAGCTACGGCAAAACTAAATTTAAAATTAACTACGAACGATAAAAATAAAAATATTACGCTAAAACAAATAAAAAGATACAAAATATAAAAATAAACTTAAAGTTGATAAAATTATTTATTTTTATAAAAATATTATTTTTATATTATTTATTTTATAAAACTATTAATTTTACAATTTAAATAAAACTAATTAAAATTAATTATTACAAATTAATTAAAACTTAAACTAAATAATAAATTAATTAACCCTAAATACTAAATAATTAATAATAATAATTAAAACTCCGTAATAAATGCAAATTTAGGGTTTCTGCAGGCGCGTCAGGTTGTCTCCGCGAGTTGCGGTATTCCAAGCAGCAAACCCCGCGAGTCGCGGGGTTCCAAAATTCAACTCTGGTACAGTTTTAAATTTGACGCTTTTTTTATTTTTTTTTTATTTTTTTTATTTTTTTATTTTATATTTTCTGTTTTATATTTTCTGTTTTAAAATCTAAAATATTTATATAATAAAAACTTATATTTTAAAAACTAGAATAAAAATAGAACTACTTTATAATTTTATAAATAAAAATATTAAAACTAGATTTATATATATTAAATTTTTTTTCGGTTTTTTTTTTTTACTTCTATATTGTTTTTCTAAAAATATATAAAAATATATTTATACAAAAATAAATTAAAAATATAGCGTTTTGCCGAGTTCCCCGGCAGCGGCGCCAAAAACTTGATGTCGTGCGAGGTGTACGTGAAATACTATATATTTTTGATACGAAAAGTGATACAAACTACACAAGTTTTAATTATTTATTTACAAAATGGATATACCTAAACTTTGCTACAACACTATAGGCAGTGTACCTAATCGTAGAGTAGTATAGTTTTTAGTAAGTCCGGTTCGTTCCACAGGGAGCGGGCTTATTGCACACTATATTTTTAAACAACTATATTTGTACAAAATATATAAATATATATATATATATATATATATATATATATATATATATATATATATATATATATATATATAATAATAATAATAATAATAATAATATATAAAAGGGGGTTTACCGTTTAATGACCGGTTTGTCGATTTATATTTTAAGCGAAGCGTAAAGTAAATGACGATATTTAACTAACAATATAAAATAAATAACAATAATTAAAATGACAATAAATAAAAGTACGAGGAAATATGAAATAAAATATATTATGCTTATTTAAGCTTCCGTAACCATGATGTTTGACGTGTTGTTTTTAAGTTTTATGCCCATGGGTTAATTGTCCTTTGTCCTGGATTATTTAATATGTCCGTCTGGTTTTTGTCCATAACAGTCCATCGGTCATAAATTTAAAGTGCGAGTGTCCTCGTCAAATTATCCTTATACCAGAAGTCAAATATTCCAACTAATTGGGGACTTAAACTGTAACAAGGTTTTATTACTTTGTTTAATAATTACACCAGGATATCGACTGCGTGTAACCCAAGGTTTTAATACTTTGTTATCAATTATGCCAAGTGTCCTTGTACATAATTTCACCCCTGTTTTAATAATTCTAGTGACTATTAATCCATTCCCGTGTCCGGTTAAATGAACGATTATTCGTACATATAAATACCCCGCCCATCGTGTCCGATCGAGTGTATGTGGTTATTTATAGGTACGTCCAATTGTAAATCTTTATATTAAAATTAACAAACTATCATTTAGTTAAACAAATATAAAGCCCATTAATAGCCCATAGTCTAATTTCCACAAGTGTCGTTCTTTTGTCCAAACCCCAATTATGGTACAAAGCCCAATTACCCCGTCTTTAATATTTAGTCCAACATCATGATTACTTTGGCTCAAATAAGCATAATAATAACTTAAGTACGAGACATTAATTTAAAAAGGAGAACATAACTTACATTGAGTATTTATCGCGTAGTGTTACACGGACAGAATTTCGACTTCAAAATCCCGTAAAATAACCTTTACATAACCCGAACTAATCTAATATAAAACTACCCTATACTATATATATTATATATATATATATATATATATATTTATTTATTTCAGAGTATTATTATTATTATTTATTTTTACTCGCAGAATTCGTGACCTTTTATAGGAGTTTTGATTTCTGACAGCTCCGCGAGTCGTGGAGTTTTTAGCCTTCAAACTCCGCGAGTCGTGGAGTTTGAAAATCCAGCTCAGGATCATTTGTCTCATAGCTTGTCGACATATTTTTTTAAATATATATAATATATAAATAATTTATATAATTATTTAAATATTATATTATATTCTTGTGCATAGTTGACTTGTAATTTTTGGTCCGTTGCGTCGGGCGTTGATAGTTGACTCATGTCCCGGTTCCGGATTTTCGAACGTCCTTGCGTACAATTTAATATCTTGTACTTTGCGTTTTGTAACTTGTACTCTTGTCATTTTTAGACGTTTTTCATCAATAAATTGAACCTTTTGAATTGTATCTTGAACATTTGAGCTATTTGGACGTTTGTTTCTTCAAATCTTCATTTTCGCCTTTTGTCTTCGCACTTATTTATTTAAACAATTACAATGAAAATATAATACAATTACATATGAAAACCTATTATTTAGGAGAGATATTGCTATGAAATATATGTTCCTTTTTAGCCTTATCAATTACCTACCCGTTAAAATATTTTCACCATTAACAGTTTGTACAAGAGAACTTTTAATTACAATCTTTATGAAAACATATATACATATATATTTTCTTCAGATGTATTCATAGATTTAATGAGTTAATATAATATTAAACTCATTTGCTTTTTGGTTGGAACTAGAATAAACAATCTTTAAAACTTTAGAGATTACATATTCGACATGTCGAACGAAGATCATACTCAAAGTACAGATGATGATATTGATGCATGGATTGTTGATGGTACTGGTGCTGTTATTGATTGTACTGTTGGTGCCGGTGATGTTGCTGAAGCTGGTACATTTTGCACCATATTCTCCGAATTGATTATTCGAGCGCGAAGTTCATTGACTTATTACTCCAGGATGATTGTCGATCGGAACGAGCGGGTGAATAAGGTTCAGAATTGTGGATAGAATATAATCTTGTCGAGTTACCCTGGAAATGAGACTGGAAATGGTGTCTCGAACATGTTCGCCGGTAAACGCTTCAGGTTCATTGTCAAGAGGTGAATTCGGTTGGTGGAAGGGATTGCCTTCTGTGCGTTTCCATTACTTAAGTCGACTACGAACCCATCAGATGAATTGATAATGGTTGATTCATGTAGATGACGCTGTTTTCGGAATTTAGGTGAACATCTATGTCGGAATAGCCGTCAGAATAACTATCGGAATAGCTATCGGAATCTGAGGGACTCAAACTGGTTGCAGGATTCATCGCGTACGGTCAGATGAAGGATTTTTGATAAGAAATAGATTATAGGATGTAGATTAGTACCCTGCAATACATAATTTACATATACATATATAATACTAAAATCCCATAAGTTACGGAGGAATCTACGGAATATGTTAGGCAAAGTTTACAGTAACAGACATGCTAAGATATGAATTAGCAGATACGCTAAGATATGAATTTGTCTATACACTATTCATGCAATCAATGCAGCAAGGTGTGTCTAGACTAGGAATGATAAGCAGGTAATTTCCTAAGGATGATAAGTAGGTAATTTTCGACACGAAATGATAAGCAAACTTTTGACATGCAGACACGGTCGAAGTCCAGACTCACTAAAGCATTCTAACGATTTATCAGTTAGACACACTAATGCAGACCTGGTTCGCTAAGACCACCGCTCTGATACCAACTGAAATGACCCGTCCTAATCCATCCGGACGAAGTCCATATCGATTATAAACGATTCACAACAGTTGATTACATCGCGAGGTACTTGACCTCTATATGATACATTTTACAAACATTGCATTCGTTTTTTGAAAAGACAATCTTTCATTACATTGAAAGTTGACGGCATGCATACCATTTTATAATATATCTAACTATAATTGACTTAATAATAATCTTGATGAACTCAACGACTCGAATGCAACGTCTTTTGAAATATGTCATGAATGACTCCAAGTAATATCTTTAAAATGAGCAATTGCACAGCGGAAGATTTCTTTCATACCTGAGAATAAACATGCTTTAAAGTGTCAACCAAAAGGTTGGTGAGTTCATTAGTTTATCATAAATAATCATTTCATAATTTTAATAGACCACAAGATTTCATATTTCTATTTCTTATGAACATACGTCCCAAGCATAGAGACAAAAATATCATTCATATGGATTGAACACCTGGTAACCGACATTAACAATATGCATATAAGAATATCCCCATCATTCCGGGATCCTCCTTCGGACATGATATAAATTTCGAAGTACTAAAGCATCCGGTACTTTGGATGGGGCTTGTTGGGCCCGATAGATCTATCTTTAGAGTTCGCGTCAATTAGGGTGTCTGTTCCCTAATTCTTAGATTACCAGACTTAATAAAAAGGGCATATTCGATTAGATAATCCAACCATAGAATGTAGTTTCGATCACTTGTGTCCATTTTGTAAAACATTTATAAAAGCAGCGCATGCATTCTCAGTCCCAAAAATATATATTGCGAAAGCATTTAAAAAGGGATTAATGAAAACTCACGCATATAAATATTGTAAAATAGTTAATAAAGCATTTGCATGTATTCTCAGCCCAAAAATGTAATGAGTAAAAAGGGATTAAATGAACTCACCCATATAAATATTGTAAAACAGTTAATAAAACATTTGCATGTATTCTCAGCCCAAAAATGTAATGAGTAAAAAAGAGGGCAAATGAAACTCACCTAATGTATTTTGTAGTAAAAATACATAAGACGACATCTAACAATGCAGGGTTGGCCTCGGATTCACGAACCTATATCATATCATTTGTATATATATTAAAATATATAATGGATATTACATAATTTTATTTATTAATATATATTATTTATTTACATTTGTAGTTATATAGAATTTATATTAAATTCTATTTTAAAAAAAATATATACTTATATTATATCTTAAATTATACGTTATATCTATTTACTTTTATATATATATTTAGTATTATGTTTGAATGTAAATATTTATCTAGGTAATGTTAATGTATAATTATATGAAATATTAAAATAGTTATAGTATATGTACTAAATATATTTTATATATAAAGTTAGTTATTTGTAAATAAAATTGATAGTTTTTAATGTTAGTGAGTTACTAACCACAATAGTTTTAATAATAATGATCATACTAATAATAATAATAATATCAATAATACTTGATAGTATCAAAAATTGGTAACTTTTATGAATATACCCATATTAGTAATAATAATAATAATGATAATAGTAATTATAACTATAATACTTGTAATGATAACAATAATTAATATTATCAACAATAATAATCTTAATATCTAATAAATAATACTAATAGTGATCCTAATCATTTTACAAAAATAATAATACATACATTAGTAATGGTACTAATAATAATAATCATAATACTTGTAATAAAAATAATCAATAATCATAATCCTAATAATAATAACAACAACAATCATAAAATAAAATGACAATAATAATAATAATGAGAAAAAGATAAATTTAAATGACTACCTCATAATGTAAGCCTTTTCTAAAAAGGAATGTCTCGAGCAGGGTTTGAACCCGAGACCTCTCGCTCCCCCATTAGTAACCTAACCGTCCCTCTGTTCCTCTCTTTTCTGCTAAACCTCTCAAATGTATTGTACATATTCTGTATTCTTTCTGTTTCCCTAGTCCTCTTCTTCGTTTAACACTAGCTCAACCATAGATATTCCAAAACCAAAATAACCATCATAATTTTATTTAATACTAATAAATAATCAAATTATATATATATAGAGTTGTGTTTCTGATTACATAAAAAAAATATACATAAACACAGCTTCGACGCTGTGGGAATGAAAAAAAAAATATGATTTCGTTTTTAAGAAATATTTAGACGAAAGTTATAACACAAGACATATTTCAAATCACTTCTAAAATCTTTATCAATCATCAATTTAAGCGGAAACATCAACACGAATGCGAATTTGATTGAACAACATACGGTTGACTTTTAATCCAAAAATTTTGACTTCGAAATTCAAACTTGTTAAAAGGAATTGAGATTTGATACTCTACAGATAGTTTTAATAGATGAATCCTAACATGACTGCACTTACAGATTTTAAAATGGCTTTCGAAATCGTAGGATTTGACAAAATGACCAAGAACAGAGAAGTAGCTGTGTTCTTTGTGTTTTCTGTTTTAATTCGAGTATATGGAAGCTGTTAAGGGCATTTGAAACTTGATATCTGATAATGTGAATTAATTGGGTATCACTTACAACAAAAAAATTAACATAGTGAAGTCGACAGATTCAATACACAGACAGAAGGAAAAAAAATAAATAAATAAAAAGGGATATTGATTGATAACTGATTTTGTTTTCTTATGTAATTCTGATTCTTACTCGTGACTAGATCAGAGACAAGGAGATATTATTTGATAAGGACGTTAACTGATTTTAATTATATATCTGATTCTATATATAATATATATATTAATAATTATTAATAAATATACTAAATATAAAAAAAATAACACTATTAATATTATTAGTAATAATAAAGAAAGATGGAAGAAGGACAAGAAAATTTGTTGGTGAATTTTATATATTAGATAATACATACGTATTTATATATATATATATTTATATATAATTTATATTAATAATCATCTTTAAGGAATTTGATAATAATAATAATATTTAATGATATTATTAATATTAATCTTATGGTTACAATTACACTTTATTACTAGTGATAATAATAATGATATTAACAAATTAGATATAACAAATTTCATTATTATAACATTAATGATTTTGATGTTAATATTAATAATGACAATGATTGTAATAATAATCATATAATAATTATAATTAAACTTGTAGTTACTTTTTTTTTAAAAAATTTTATATTACAATTTATATCATATGCTATATGGCTACATATATTGAATATTTATTATTTATATATTTTATAAATACTTCAATATAGAAATCTTTTATATCTATAATTATGTAAATTTATAATAATATCATATATCTATTTATATATATATTTATTTTAATAACAACTTAATTATTTTATTTGTTATCTTACATTTTTAATTCTAATTGATGAACGTATACTTTTTAATTTAAATTATTATATATATTTACATCATTAATTACACATTGGTTCGTGAATCGTCGAGAATAGTCAAAGGGTAAATAAATACATGAACGCACTTCAAAGTTTTTGAGGTTTCAATATTACAGACTTTACTTATCGTGTCGGAAGTAATATAAAGATTTAGTTTAAATTTGGTCGGAAATTCCCGGGTCATCACAAGCACGACCGGTCCCCCGGTTTCATCAAAAGTGTGAGGTTTGCACCCCATGAAGGATTTATAGGAGCACCCTTCGTTTGAGTTACCGGCTCCATTGTTGTTGTTGTTGTTGTTGTTATTATTATTGTTGTTGGAAGAGTGACCGGCCATGGCCGCATCCATGGCGGTGGCTATCATTCGTTGTAGAGCTTGTTCGGGAGTTTCGGGAGGAGTGCGTCGTCGAGCCATTGTTCCTTCAAGACACAAGAATACCGTTGGTTAGTATTCTAAATAATACTAACCGTGATATGGAATAAAGATAAAGAGAAAATTTTCCTTGACTCGCCTTAAATTCTTTATGCCACAATGTCGGAACGTTCATATGAGTCACCGTAATATAATCCCGGAAATTATATTACCCTGATTCATATGTGCATTCGACATCATTTCATATAGTCAAGGTGGCGTGTCAATCAAATTAAACAACGCGAGATTAAGATGAACTAAGAGTAGATATGAGTAGAAGCGTTCGAGTATAAATGCACAAGTAGTCAAGTAATTCCTACTTCAAGTCTATATGCCGGTTGTAGTCTAGACTCACCAATGTACCCTATGACTCGAGGTTGACACCAATGAACTCTAAATCCCTACAACCAACGCTCTGATACCATCTGTAGCGACCCGACCAAATCATGTTTGACGGCGCCGTCTACTTAGGTCCCGTTACGTGGTCATAAGTCTTTAAAACAACGTTTGACCAAAAGATATGTCGCATTCATTTCAAATGTAAAGATTGTTCAAAGTTTACAAGAATAGTTCCACCATAAGTTACGTTACAAAGTTATAAGTACAAATGAAACTTATGCGACACAATTTAAAAGTAGCCAAAAGACGCTCCATGTATGCATATATACTCGACATCCAATGCAAGTATCAAAATAATGAGCGGAAGCATGTATCATGTATCGTTCAAGGACCTGAGAAAAACATAGAAATCTGTCAACGAAAACGTTGGTGAAATCATAGGTTTAAGTAAGTAAGTACAAGTGAACCACAAGATTTGCAACAATGAGATAATAGTAATACATTCCAAAAGTTTGTTTCACGAGCACCCAATTATCAATACTTAACATTCCTTTCATAGAACCCCATCACAATAGTGTTAGAACATACACTGTTTCTCGAAAATACATTTCATTCGTAAACGGTAGCGAACCGTTTGAATGAGGGTTTGTCAAACCCATATGGCCATATAACATAAGTTCTCGCTTACACCCGGCAAGTGTAACTAATGATAATCGAATTGAGGATTTTTGTTCAAACTCGTATGTAGAATGTTTGTTTTCCTGTACTTGTGTTCACTTAGTAAAAAGAAACGTTTATGTTTTCTCATCCCAAATGTAAGTGCAAAAGAGTAAAAGTGGGACTATGATCTCACCTTGAGCGAAAGAGTAAATAAGTACTTCGACAAGTAACGTGTGCAAAGAACAATGCTAGTCTTGACCTAAACAAATAGGTCGTATCAATAACGGTAAACACGATAGGTCAAAGATGTTCAATTAGTCCTACGGCTCGTTACGACTCGATTATGTAGCATGTGAAATCAAATTGTCAAGTTTCATGCAAGATACAAGTATAGAAACAAGTTAGGAAGGTTGCATAATCATTTGGTTAAGTTTGACAAAAAGTCAAACTTTGGTCGGTCAAAGTCAACGAAAAAGTCAACACGTTTGGGTCGGGTCCCGAACTATTTTTCTGAGGTTTTTAATCATATATGAGCATGTTAGAACAAGTTACATGTGAATCGGAGGTCCATAGCATAGCAAACATTTTCCGTAAAATGACCAACGAAGACAGTAGCCTGCCAGGGTATCTGGACGGCGTCCAGATTTTCTGGACGGCGTCCAGTTTTGAAGACTGGGACGGCGTCCAAGTATCTGGACGGCGTCCAGCCTTGAAGACTGGGACAGTGTCCAAGGGTCTGGACGGCGTCCAGATTGGTATTCAAGCCTGATGCAGAAACCTTCTAAGTGCACGAACCAAAAACCAAATAAACACAATTTATGATCCGCAAACAATCAAGTCAAGTATTTTATACCGTTGGGAAGGTAATTTGACGAGGAAGACGACTAAACACATTTCATCAATCAATCTACCTATTATAACAACCAAAACCGCATCTAATGCTCAACATTAATCGCATACAAGTTCATAAATGCAATTCAATGATTCGGGCAACCAATTTACATGCATGATATGCCGTTTCGAAGGTAATCAAGCATACAATCCAACCAAACACTTACCAAAAATAATCCATGGCATTCAATGTATCAAAAGTCCATTTTAAGTTCATCAAACCCTAACCCACATTCACCAAAATCATAAATCAAGTTCATGAACTTTTCTAAAGCAACCTACACATCAAATTGAAGCTAGTGATACTAGGAACACAATTAGAACATGAACTTTTAACATCTAACAACATATGATCATCCAAAATTCAAGAACAACACACCAAAATTCAAGTTCATGCTAGTTACACTAAAACAACGAGATCGAGCATATAAATCATATAATCATGTTAGACTTGAGCCATAGACACTAATTAACACTTTTATAAGTTAAAAACATAAAGAACACAAAATCTAGTGATTTTAGAAAGTTACCCAAATGTAATGAAATTGGTATGGAATCGAAGAGGAAGATGCAAGGATCACGAATTTGTAATTTGTTTTGTTGCTAGCTTCCTAATCTGAATTTAGATGATGAATTCTTGTTGGTGTTCTTGAGAGAAAAAGGGAGTAGAAGAAAGATGGAGATGTTGAAATGAGAGGAGGAGGTTGAAGGTTTGACTAGTTGACCTAGTCAAATCTTTGGCCTCTTGGCAAGTTTAGTCCCTCTAATTTGAATCGGGTGCGTGAATTACCTAAACGAGATAATTTAAAACGCGTATTAACGGGAGATGTTATAAACATATAACGGAGTTTAAATTAGTATAACGGAAAAGTAAATGGAAAAAGGCGGGATGTTACATAGCGGGATGTTAAAGAAGATTTGCGTATATGGAGTAAAAACATATACTAGATTATAGACGAGGAGATTGAAACTGCTCGGAACATGACCTTAGAATGGAAAAGAAAGTGATATTGATCAAATCGTATACTTTTATTCGCAATATCGGTCTCGTTTTTCCCGATATTTATGTGATGTTTGAAGATTTATGGCTCATATTTGATCAAAGATTGGTAGTTTAGTCTCAGGATTGTTAATTTGGAAGTTTTTGTTGGTTTATGTGTGATTTAAAGTTTATTGGTTAAAAGAGTTATATATTCGGGGTCGAGTCAGGTGCCGAGGGTTGAAATCGAAAAAACAGCAAGCCAGATGAGTTTTACATGATTCACGTTCACGAATTTGTATGTAGAAGACCATTCACGATCGTGAAATGGTGATTGAGCTATTATTCCAGTCGCGTAATTAATGAAAAGAATTCGCGAATTCTGAGTTTTTAAGCTTTCGCAATTGCGAAACTCAAAGAAGAAAGTGGTTTGCAATCGCAAATTTGATGTTGGACGAGTATTTTTGCATAAAACCTAATTTTTATGAGAAAACATGATATAATTCACTTTGGCCGATTTCGGGATCAGCAGGTGCGAATTTTGGTGACTTTTGGAGAATTTCAAGGTCATTCAATCCGTTCGATCATCTCATAAACACGCTACGATCTCTACAACATCCACAATTCTTCATTAGATTAAGGAAACCCCTTTGGGTTGATCTAATAATTAATTAGTAGTGATGTTCATTGGACGGCCTCAGAGCCACTAAATTTTAAAATTTTATTGGACCATACAATTTGGACAATGTGAGTTCACAGTAACGAGGCTCTTTTTCTTGTTGGGCGGTCTCGGTAAAGTTCATCAACTGTAAAGTATTTCTTTGGACTAAAAGTTACGACTGCACTTCTCTCGTCAATTCATGTGAGAAATTTGACTCCATGAACGTTGGTGACGTTGGTTTCTTTGTTGTGGTAGTGCTAGTTCTTGTTGGATATAGTTTTGGTTAGAAGAATTGGATATGGTTGCATAGTATTTGTGAAGGATGTTATCCCACATAGGTGGAAGGAAAAAGTTGGAGGGGACTTGCTTGGTTATAAAGAGGGGTTAAGTCTTCATTCCAAATTGCACCAATCAATACACTTTAAGTATTTAATTATTTCTTTCTTTCTTACCATTGTTTGAGGGTTGTATTAGTTAAATATTTTGGAGAGTGTAGTTGGCTTAAGAGAGTCGTCTATATCATTGTAACAATTTGTGATATAGTGTATTTCTCTCTTTGGGGGCCGGTGGTTTTTCTCCTGTTTTGGAGTTTTCACGTTAAATCTTGTGTTGTGTATTCCTATTATTTTTTTACTATTATTGTTGGGCTGGGTGGTGGGAATTAGTGAGACCGTAATTTCCCAATAACTGGTATCAGAGCGTCAGGTTTGACGGGGGGTCTCGGTTATAGGAGTCGGAGTATGCTCTGTGGTTGCCACGGGAGTGGATCGTCCACATCAGAAACGAGTTTTATTGATCGTATAGGGTATCTGGTTTGACAATATTTTTCCTGATTCGGAGTAACTGGTGTCTAGAATTTGTAGTGGACCGGGTGTTGGATTTTCCACTTTAACGGATCCTGTGCGCCACTCCACTACATTTGTCGGCCAGTCGAAACGTGAGCAAAATCAGAGAAAGTGTTGTTTATAGGATACGGATACGATGTCGAAGTTCAGTCCAATGAGGTTTGATGTAGAGAAATTTGATGGGAGGATCAAATTTGGCTTATGGCAGGTTCAAGTCAAGGATGTGTTGATTCAGTCCGGGTTACACAAGGCATTGAAAGGTAAACCCACCTTTGTTCCCGGCAGTGATTCTAGCAGTAAGTTCGATGAAGAAGAATGGGATGATATGGATTTGAGGGCAGCAAATGATATTCGTTTGTGTCTTGCAAAGAACGTGCTTGCAAATATGCACGGGTTATCAGCGGCAAATGAGCTTTGGGTTAAACTAGAGCAGTTGTACCAGGGCAAGGGCATCTCAAATCGGTTGTGTCTTAAAGAACAATTTCATACTCTGCGTATGGATGGGGGTTCAAAGATTTCAGATCATCTAAGTATTCTTAACGGTATTGTTTCGGAACTGGAGGCTATTGGAGTTAAAACGGATGATGAAGATAAAGCTTTGAGGTTGATATTATCTTTATCATCATCCTATGAGCACATGAAACCTATTCTAATGTACGAGAAAGAAACGTTGAAGTTTGAAGACGTTACTAGCAAGCTCCTATCTGAGGAGAAAAGCCTGGAAGGTAACGGGGTCTCGTCATCAGAAAGTATGGTACTGTTGTGTTCGGATAGGCGGAAGAGAAACTCCGGAAAGAATCTGGTATGCTGGAGGTGCGGGAAGATTGGACATGTAAGGGTTAATTGTCTAGGTGGAGCTAATCCGGAAAATGGCTCCAAAGATGCTAACATTGTCTCCGTTGTAATGGAGAGTGACGAATTCCTCTGAAGTCACGTCATCCTCATGGTGTGTCCACGCCACCATAAAAAAAGATGTTCGTTAGCGGTTCTACAATTGCACATGGGCACTGGTTTGGCATTAGTGCAGGTTGTGTGGTGGAAACGGATGTTGTAGCTGATGGAACTTCCAGGGAAAGCCAAACAGGAAGTTGCACCATAACTGTTCAGCTGGTTATACAACATGTGCCGAGGTGAAATGCTTGAAATGTGATATTCTAAGTGTGATACTCTTTATGGTGGGGTATGATAATTCTGTTTAGAGTTATGATTGTCTATTATGACAATGATTGTCGGGTCTTGACAATGTTCGATGAAGATGCAAGTTTTGTCTCTTGGGAGATAATGTCAACGGCATGAAGATGAGGATCTTGAAGTTGTCGTCGAGGAAGCGTCTACATCGGTTATCCTTGCAATATGGAAGCATGGTTATCTTCTTCTATTCAAAAGGTGGAGATTTGTTGGATATAGTTTTGGTTAGAAGAATTGGATATGGTTGCATAGTATTTGTGAAGGATATTATCGCACATAGGTGGGAGGAAAAAGTTGGAGGGGACTTGCTTGGTTATAAAAGAGGGGTTAAGTCTTCATTCCAAATTGCACCAATCAATACACTTTAAGTATTTGATTATTTCTTTCTTTCTTACCATTGTTTGAGAGTTGTATTAGTTAAATATTTTGGAGAGTGTAGTTGGCTTAAGAGAGTCGTCTATATCATTGTAACAATTTGTGATATAGTGTATTTCTCTCTTTGGGGGCCGGTGGCTTTTCTCTTGTTTTGGAGTTTTCACGTTAAATCTTATATTGTGTATTGTTCTTATTTCTTTACTATTATTGTTGGGCTGAGTGGTGGGAATTAGTGAGACCGTAATTTTCCAACAGTTTTATCGTAGACTTGTAATCGTTTGCTTCACGGATGAGGTTGTGACATCTCGTTTCATTATACTTTGTGGGTCGTTGCATCTTTTTACTTAGGTTTATTTATATTATGTTTTTTTTTTTCCGAAGAAAAAATTTCATGATTTCATCACTACTTCCCTTTATGCCTCTTTCTACCCATCATTAGTTTTTTAATTATCACAACTTTTTCAATAACTTTGGTACCTTTCGTTTTAATTAATTCTACTTTTCTGGTTTTTCATCATTTTCGTTTCATTTAGACCGTTTTAAAATCATTATTACAATATGGTTTAGTGTTATGATTTCTTTGGATTATTGTAGTTTAGACTTTAGAGGCTCGGCATTTTTTGTTTGCTTTTCGCACACCTTATGGGATGAGTTAAGTTATGACGTTTTGCGATTATCATTTCTTATTTACTTAAATTCCCCATTTTCCGAGAAAAAAGTGTTACAGTTTCTCTTTCTTTTTTTAATTTTTCTCTCTTTTTTTATTTTTAATCTGAGTATCAAACTATTTTTTTGAACTGCGTAATCTCAAGACGACTACCCGCTTTGCGATCAGTCCGGAGTCATTGCGGGCGAACCTCTGTGACCATGAGAGAGAATAACTTTGTGAATGTCATGAATATACGTATGACATAATTTGTACACTATTAATTTATATACGCTATTAATTTTAATTACTGTTTATATTTTAAGATATTTTACTATACTATACAATACATTATATTAAAAAACAGTTGATATTAAATTAAAAATGGTGTAAATTGCAATGTCATTATGTTAATAGATGGGTTTACGTTCAAATCAAAAGATCCACTTACAAACAGCTATATATCCAAACTTTTAGTCTCAAGGTTTGCACAATTCATTCATATAAAACCGGAATTCATATAATTTGATTTTCGTATGGTTGAGCTTTTAAGCACCCTATAATAATACAACTTTCATTCTCGATATAGAGTTTTTGTATGACTTTCTTGAATGGAAAAAGCTCGTTGCATTTATAATTTTTGATTTTTAATATACACAAAATGCAAATTCATTTTTTTGCAGTTGAGGATTTGACCGTTGTGAGGGAATGATGACAAGCATGCGATAACGGGAAAACGAATTTTAATGCCAGACATTCTTAACATTCCAAAGTTTTCTGTCTTTTATGCTGATTAACTTTAATATGTGTCACGTGTTTCTCACTTAACCCCAAAACATGTATCTCAATCAACTTCACTCGTGATTTACCTCTTTTTGATGATATAAAAATAATATTATTTTCAAAATAAATACTTTAATCAGTCCTAACAAATATTCACCATACTACTTTGAATTTTTCTAAAAATATTAAAAATTCTGTCTCTGACTTTATTTAACAATAATTTATTTAACAATAATAAATCAATTTCTAGTTATGCCCTTTTCATAATAGGGTATGTGAGTAAATTACTAATTACTTTTTATAATAACTTCATTTACTTAAAATAACTTATTTTTTTAGAACGGCAGCTTTTATTAAGACTTCTAGCAAGAAACTTAAAGCAAAAAAGAAAACAATACAAACTTACAATGGCTTTGTTTGCCAATTGTTTTTTTTTTTTTTTTTTTTTTTTTTTTTTTTTTTTGCGAGGAACCCCCTAGCGACGAGCCATAATGGCTCCCCTCTAGTTGGTAAACCCCGGGTAAACGGCAAGCCAGGCCTCCACCGCTACCAGGCAAAACATCCTCTAGTCAATTAGTCACTAAATGGAGCTCGCCCCAAGATATTTTGCCTTGAAGGGAATCGAACCCGTGACCTCTTGCTTCATTGGAAGTCCTGGTGGCCGCCCAGGCTATGCCTGGATGGTTTTGTTTGCCAATTGTTCCAATTTACATTATCATTACATCTACTTGACAACCAAGAATAAGAAAAGTTTCTAATTGAATCAAATAACTGATTAGATGAAGGATATAATAGACTGACAAATATATTTTAAATTCAATAAAAAAATCAATTTTTTAACGACAAAGTAAAATTTTATTATATATAAAAAATAAGACACATTTACAATCACAAAGTTCAGACAAAACGAGAAAGTTACATCTAGGAAAACGAAATGACGATCACAACTAGAGATATAAGCCTCCCGTTGTTGTAGGAAAACGCCGTGGTCCGTTCATTATCATTAAAGAGGAGATTTTACTTGAGAAAAACAAGCTGAGATGGAACGAGATACAGTGTTGGCAATTCAACAACAAAGCACCCCGAACCACCCCAATTTCTCTCCTCCAAAACGACTACTCCAGGAGTGAGGCAAAAAACCTACAAGGAGGGTATATCTATTTAACCAATGCCGGATCTCCTAGATGGTAAAGCAATCGAGTCATAACCCCGAAAATTTGCTATCCACGGATCCCATTCTATGTTTGTTCGCTTAATTTATTGGAGAACCATTCGAAGCTTTTAATTTGTATTTCCTTAAACACCATAGCACTAGTGGGTTTCGCTTTAGAAAAAGTGGTGGCGTTCCTACTTTTCCATATCATGTATCCGGTTACCCACTCGGTGGTTTGCCATAGTTGTTTGCCAATTGCAGAATTAAAGGAGTGACCGTTCCCCATAAAGGATTTATTTATACTCAAGTTTGTAAATGGGCCCGGATTCCACTAGTCGAAAACCGGTTTCCAAATATCTAGAGCAAAGTTTCATAAGATGATAGAATGTTCCACCGTCTCTAATCCATTATCACAAATGGGACAACGAACCGTCCTGATATGACTACAAAGATATGGCCGAAACGGACGATTTTATTCGTGCATTGTCGTTAGGCCGCAGGATGTCAGATTCAGTTGATCAAGGTAGCATACAGTGGTTTTGTTTATTTATATTGTGCGGGGCCTAAATTTACTTTTAAATTTCTAATGTAGAAGGTGTAAGTTAACCTAGTGTCGTATTTTTGAATGGTTTAACGAATTGAAGATCAAGTGGATAATTGTCATTTATTTAAATTACCTGGATAAAAGATAGTAGTTGGTTTAAGCTAAAGGTCCTAATTGCGAGAAAAGTAAATAAAATGGAAGGATATCCGGAGTATTCTTATCAAGGAAATGTTGACCAAGTTATTAGTTCGGGCTAGGGAAAGGTAATTATGTTGATGTTAAAGCTATGATTGGAATAGTGTAGATCTGGTTGGATGAGCCAATTACACATACCTACTTATCTCTAGACTCTCAGAGTTCTCGTTGAGTAGTGAAAAGTACGTCACTTGATCGTATAATTGAAAGGTAACTATACCTCGGAGGTTATCCTTAGTAAAGTACTAGGTTTATTAGTGAGTTGAGCTCTAATCCTAATCCTCGTTATCAGTTTAATTAACTGAATAACAACGTGCCGTGTTGATTGAACACTGATCACAAACGGAAGGAGTCCGTCGGGTTAACTTGACAAAACTTTAATCGAAAACAAACAACCATTTCATCATACTAATGAGATCATACCAAATCAAACATTATACAGCATTACCGTTGATATACTGAAAGTAAAGCAGATAGAAACCTAGCAGATACCTAAACAGTTGATATAACTTATAACTAGGGCAACAATCAAACAAGAACATGCAATAGGTTTGGATCATACAGTCAAGGCACTAGCTAGATCTTAACAGCTCCTAAGAGGTCTCCTTGGAACAGTCAATAGGCATACTAGGTCATTCATGTCTCAATTCCTAAGTTCCGTGTCCTAAAAGAGCATTAGATACCTCTCGGGAACTCCGGCCATACCGAGTTCATAAAATCTTCAGATACAGTATAACCAGGGGTCTTAATCATATGAAGTAGCTAAGTTCATATAGGTGGACAAGTCCTGATCACAACCTAGGTTGGTCAATCCTTAAGAAGCTAGCATACAAATCTATCAGACTCACAAGTTCAGCATAATAATAGTAACCGTACTAATTTAACATAACTACGCTAACCCAAACTTCTATCATGGTAACATACAGATTAATTAATCTAACATAGTAATATCGGAACGTATTATTAAACATAAAAAGTAAGAATACATGTTTAATACAAAAGACAAGCGTTTCAGATAAAAACCTGAAAAGCTGAAGAAATCTGCCCGAGATCGCAGGGACTCGCCGGGATATCCTCTGGAAAATAAAAGCTAAGCTAGCTACTACTAAAAACTAATTAAAAAGCTTGAAAATATAAAATGAATTGTAAATTGAGTGTGTGTTGAAATGGATGGAAAGAGCCCTTCAAATAGACTTGAATTTTGCCAGCAAACGGCTGGCAGGCCGTTTGGCAAGCCGTTTGCTGTGCCCGTTTGATCAGATCGGCCGTTTGCTGTGCCCGTTTGTTCTAGCTGCGTGGCAGGCCATTTGACATACATGCAAGCCGTTTGGCAGGCCGTTTAGCAGGCCGTTTGGCTTGCCTGGTCAGCTGAATTCACTGGATCGTAACTTGATTCCTGGTCTTTCACCATTTTCGCTCTAGATTCTTCGTTTTAGCTCCATTTTACTTGATTCTTTTTGCATCGCCTTAGTAATTACTAAATCTACAAATTAATTGACAAAGCGATTATTTTTGCGATAAAGTTTGGAACTTTTATGGATTCAGGGCCTAATATCGGGGGTAAAAACGTGACTTTTTGGCCGATATGACGCCCCCAGATCCAAACCACGCTTATCCAATTTCACCCTAGTAGGTAAACGTTTAAATCTAGCATGCCATATGAACAGCTCGACCTTGAGAGGGACAAGACTATTACGAAGGGTCTTAGTAGCCGAAGTTTGATTAACCAGTTCCGCTCGAACCAAAATGTCCGTGAGCCTGCTCACCGAAAACAAATCGTCATTACTCCATGACCATGCCCATTCCTCAAGACCTGGACTGCACGGGACAAAACTAGACATACTATTAGTAAGATTGGTGAGGTCCCCGCACAATCTCCCTGAGATATTGCGTGACCAACACCAAAGCGTATGAATATCATTACCCTCCCAGCGGACATAGTCATGGATGGTGGAGTTTTTGATGGTTTCAAGCCGATATAGTCTATTAAATTTATCTTTTAGTAAAACATTGCCAAGCCACCCTTTTTTTTCCTTCCCCAAAACAAGTTCTTGAGCCGTCTACAATTCTTTTTTTAAAAGAATTAGCAAAAGCATGTTCAAGATTGTATATATATTTTTACCCATTTTAATGATGCCCGCCCATGTTGCCGAAAGCCGACGAGATGGGGAAGAAAGAGACGTACTAAGGCCTCCCTCCTCAGCATAAATACTTTTTATAATAGACACCTAAAGTGACTTGTTTTCGTGTTTAAAATGCTACCACCATTTTTCAAGCAAAGCACGGTTTTTGAGGGCCAAAGGGGCAATATCTAACCCACCAAAATCCGGAGGCCGAAGGCAAGTATCCCATTTAATCCATGCCATTTTGGAGACGTCAGACGACCCGCCCCAAAAGAATCGATGTCTCAAACCCTCCAATTTATCAATAACACAAAAAGGGGTTGAATACAATGAAAAAAGTAAAGAGGTAGGCTAGATAATACCAATTTGATTAAAGTGAGCCTGCCTCCAAATGAGAGAGACATAGCTTTCCAATCAGCAAGTCTTTTACCAAATTTTTCAAAAACTGGTTCCTATGCTATTGATTGTTTTATCGACGAGCCAATCGGGAGACCGGGGTAAGTGATAGGTAAGGTACCCGCCACGTAGCCTAACCATTCTGCCACATCTTCCGTCTCTACTTTTGAAACCCCAAGACCATAAACATAAATTTTATGAAAGTTTATTTTCAACCCCGAAGTCGATTCAAAACATTTGAGAATTTTTGTAAGATTTTGCACATTCCTTCTATTCCATTCTCCAAAAAATACGGTATCATCCAAATACTGAAGATGTGTGACCCGTACATCCCTCTGCCCAATTTGAATTCTGCAAAAGCGATTGTTTGCAGCATCGGTTTTGGTTAGTTGATTCAAACCCTCGGCTACCATGATGAAGAGGTAGGGAGATAATGGATCACCTTGTCGCACTCCTTTTTGAAGGGAGAATTCTTTTGTAGGGGACCCGTTGATCAAGATAGAGATAGATGCAGTTGATAGACATGAATAAACCAACTTCCGCCACCTTTGATCGAACACCATGTGTCCCATGATATCCATTAAGAAGTCCCAATTAATGCTGTCGAATGCTTTCTCAAAATCCACTTTAAACATGAAGCCTTTTCTTTTGGTTACTTTGATGTCATGGAGCACTTAATTAGCGATTAGAACTCCATCAAGGATGTATCGATTTTTAATGTAAGCACTTTGTTCAAAACCTATGACTGATGATATTACCCTTTGAAGCCTTTTATTTAACACCTTGGATAGAATTTTGTAAAAGCTCCCGATTAAACTAATAGGACGGTAATCGCTAAAACCTTGAGGGTCATTTTTTTCCAGAATTAATGCTACAAATGAAGAATTACACCCTCTTTAAATTTCCCCCACTTCCAAAAATCGAGTAAATGCCGCGAGAAGTTACTCTTTTATCAACTCCCAATATTTATTAAAGAATTTCATGTTAAAACCATCGGGTCCCAGGGCCTTTTCCCCACCGCATTCTTTGATTACATTGTAGATCTCAGCCAACGTAAATGGGTGCTCCAGACAAGTGGCCTCATCATTCGATAGTTTCCTTTCAAGCGGTCCTCGAAATCTAAAACACCTAGTATTATTTTCACGAAACCTATTTTGAAAATATTTAAACGCCTCCTCTTTTATCAGGCACGGGTTTTCAATCCATATTCCATTCATGTTAATCCCTCAAATATTATTTTTATTTAGCCGCCATCGAATGCATGAATGGAAATATTTGCTATTTTCGTCTCCGTCCGTTGCCCACTTAATTCTCGATTTCTATTTTAGTATTTCAACTTTCTCTTTATCTTTTTGAAACCATTTTTTCCTCGATTCAAGCCATGAGCTAATTTCAGATTCATTGAGATCCCGGGAGCCGATCATATTTTTCCATTTAGATACCTCCTTTTTCAGTGATTCTATTTCCAAGTTTAACTTGTTGTACTTAGGATTGAATTATTCTTTTAGTACCTATTTAACTTTCTTCAACTTGTCTCTGAACGTACAGTCAGCCCGAGGGTTACTTGTTGGTAGTTTCCATGCGTTTGCGATCAGGTCATCACTCTCCCCATTTTCAAAGCAATTATTAATAATACGCACCAGTCTTGGACCGAAATCACCGTTAGAGTTCTTTTGAATAATCAGAAAATGATCAGACTCAGCCCTTTCTAAAGTGCAAGCTGTAATATCACCCCACAAAGATATACATGATTCCGACACAAGAAATTTGTCTAACTTACTATATTTCAGTCCATTGTCGCTAATCCTTGTGAATCTCATACCACCCAACGGAATTTCAACTAATTGCGATCGATTAATGAACTCATTGAACAATTTTGCTCTACTTTTCACAAAACACAATTTTTATGCTCAGAACTCATCCTGACCTCGTTGAAGTCGCCACAAATTATCCAATCATCGATGTTTACCTGCATGATATTCTTAAGACTTTCCCAAAACAAGTGTTTAAGGTTATCCTTATGAGGTCCATAAACATTAATAATAATCGACTCCGCACTTTTGCCCACCCTGTAACACCCCATTTTTCAGTTACGCGTTATTTCGAACGTCATTCGAAATACGAGGCATGAAAGCGTATATTTGGATCCCAAATAAAGTTGGATTTGATATTCTAAAACCTTACCATTAGAAAGGAAATCTCATTACGTTTTCAACGATATTTGATTCATCGAAAACGGAGTTACGGTTTGAAAGTTACGACCAAAACAAGTTCAGAAAACTGAGTCAGTTAATCTGGACGCCGTCAAAGCTTTTTGGATGCCGTCCAAAAGGCCTGATGGGCCAGCTGTGACATTTTGAAGCTTTTAAAAGAGGGTATTTGGGTCTTTTCACTTGGGGGTCGTTTGGGCCATCAAAACTGATCTAAACTCACCCTTATCCTCATTTTCACCCACAAACACTCCCAACCAAACCCTAGAGAGAGAGAGGAGTTTCTAGAGAGAGGAAGCTTGGATTAGTGATGAAGGTGGTGATTTTTGCCTAAATTGGAGTGGTTCTTGGTGCTTGTTGGTGATTCTAGCCACTAGAGCTCGTTTTGGTGCTTGAGGTAAACCCTAATACGAATTGTAGTGTTTGATTTCTTGTTTGAGTTAGGGTTTATGTTAGTTAGAGTTATAAACCCATTTATTGTGAAATTTGAGGGTTTTGGGTAAGACTCATGTAAGTAAGCCTAAAAGGGTGAGTTAGGGTTTCAATTGATGAAATTGTTAGTTTGGACCTTGCATGTGTCGGTTAAACCTTAGAATACTTGTGTTGACTTGATTTTTGGGTGTAAACCCTAATTTAGGTCAAAATGGGTCAAATGAGTATTTTGGATCAAGTAAGCTTGATTCGGTGTCAAATTAAGTTTTGAGTCGAGTTTTGGCGAATCAAGTATGTAAATACTTGATTTAGGTGTTAGTTAGTGTCTTGGAAATATAATCACTAGTCGTTAGTGATTTTGGGCGTTTTTGGGACGTATGTCAAAATGGGTTGACATTGATTGGGTCAAATTGATAATGACACTAATTTGGATTAAAGGGATGTTAAACGCTTTTGTTAAATGTTAAATTATGTTTTTGGATGTAATTACTAGCGAGTAGTAATATTGGGTTAAAATGATATTTTAACATAAGTCAAGCGTGGTCAAAAGCAATATGGGTCAATATTGCACGTGTTGGGGTTTTTGGTGTAATTGGCATTTGAAATGATCACTACCTAAGTAGTTACCTAGTGTTGGGACCTAGGTTGGTCTAATTGGTGTTAAGTATAATTTGAGTTAAATTGTACTTTGTAGATTGGGTATGAATTACCACCCGAAGTGGTAATTGGTTTATGTCCATTAGGTGATTAAATGGGCGGGTTTTGGAGAGCAAGGTGTGATCTCTCAGCTAAGGGATATTTGTGTCGGGTTCTCTTTTAGAGAATGGATATTTATGTATATATTTTGCTTATGTGTAATATAGGTGATTACTTGCTCGGATTTGAGGACGGAGATCATGTTGTACATGACTTGTGCGGGCATTCCAAGGTGAGTGGAATAATTATATGCGTAGGTATATAATGAATCTATTTGTTGTAGCATGAAATGTGAAGTGTCGAGGTGCTAAGACACCACGTTTCACGTGATGAGTGAAGTGTCGAGGTGTTAAGACGCCACTCGGAGTGAAGCATCGAGGTGTTAAGATGCCACTCTAAGGAATTGATGGGTGAAGCATCGAGGTGTTAAGATGTAGTGACCCGAACTTTTCCATGTTTATATATATATTAAATGAAATTGTTATTTACATGATTAAGTGTTTCCAACATGTTAAGCAATCAAACTTGTGAAGACTTGATTAATTGAAATAGGTTTCATATAGACAATGGACCACCCAAGTTGACCGGTGATTCACGAACGCTAAAACTTGTAAAAACTATATGATGACATATATATGGTTATATATATATAGTTAACATGATTTTATTATAAGTATGTATCTCATTAGGTATTTTAACAATGAGTTATATACATAAAAATGAGACTATTAAATTAAGAAACTCGAAAACGATATATATAACGATTATCCTTATAACGTCTTACTAGGTACATATGAATCATATTAAGATATTGATACACTTGGTTAATTATATTAAATAATAAGTAAATATATCATTAAGTGTATTAATAATGAACTACATATGTAAAAATAAGACTACTAACTTAATGATTTTGAAACGAGACATATATGTAACGATTATCGTTGTAACGACATTTAATGTATATAGATCATATTAAGAGATATTCGTACATCATAATATCATGATAATATAATAATTTAAAATCTCATTTGATATTATAAACATTGGGTTAACAACATTTAACAAGATCGTTAACCTAAAGGTTTCAAAACAACATTTACATGTAACGACTAACGATGACTTAACGATTCAGTTAAAATGTATATACATGTAGTGTTTTAATATGTATTCATAAACTTTTGAAAGACTTCAAGACACTTATCAAAATACTTCTACTTAACAAAAATGCTTACAATTACATCCTCGTTCAGTTTCATCAACAATTCTACTCGTATGTACCCGTATTCGTACTCGTACAATACACAGCTTTTAGATGTATGTACTATTGGTATATACACTCCAATGATCAGCTATTAGCAGCCCATGTGAGTTACCTAACATATGTGGGAACCATCATTTGGAAACTAGCATGAAATATCTCATAAAATTAAAAAAATATGAGTAATCATTCATGACTTATTTACATGAAAACAAAATTACATATCCTTTATAGCTAATCCATACACCAACAACCAAAAACACCTACAAACACTTTCATTCTTCAATTTTCTTCATCTAATTGATCTCTCTCAAGTTCTATCTTCAAGTTCTAAGTGTTCTTCATAAATTCTAAAAGTTCTAGTTTCATAAAATCAAGAATACTTCCAAAATTGCAAGTTTACTTCCAAGTTTTCTAAATCCATTCCAAGTAATCATCCAAGATCAAGAAACCTTTGTTACTTACAGTAGGTTATCTTTCTAATACAAGGTAATAATTATATTCAAACTTTAATTCAATTTCTATAACTATAACAATCTTATTTCGAGTGGAAATCTTACTTGAAATTGTTTTCGTGTCATGATTCTGCTTCAAGAACTTTCAAGCCATCCAAGGATCCTTTGAAGCTAGATCCATTTTTCTCATTTCCAGTAGGTTTATCCAAGGAACTTGAGGTAGTAATGATGTTCATAACATCATTCGATTCATACATATAAAGCTATCTTATTCGAAGGTTTAAACTTGTAATCACTAGAACATAGTTTAGTTAACTCTAAACTTGTTCGCAAATAAAAGTTAATCCTTCTAACTTGACTTTTAAAATAAACTAAACACATGTTCTATATCTATATGATATGCTAACTTAATGATTTAAAACCCGGAAACACGAAAAACACCGTAAAATCGGATTTACGCCGTCGTAGTAACACCGCGGGCTGTTTTGGGTTAGTTAATTAAAAACTATGATAAACTTTGATTTAAAATTTGTTATTCTGGGAAAATGATTTTTATTATGAACATGAAACTATATCCAAAAATTATGGTTAAACTCAAAGTGGAAGTATGTTTTCTAAAATGGTCATCTAGACGTCGTTCTTTCGACTGAAATGACTACCTTTACAAAAACGACTTGTAACTTATTTTTTGACTATAAACCTATACTTTTTCTGTTTAGATTCATAAAATAGAGTTCAATATTAAACCATAGCAATTTGATTCACTCAAAACGGATTTAAAATGAATAAGTTATGGGTAAAACAAGATTGGATAATTTTTCTCATTTTAGCTACGTGAAAATTGGTAACAAATCTATTCCAACCATAACTTAATCAACTTGTATTGTATATTATGTAATCTTGAGATACCATAGACACGTATACAATGTTTCGACCTATCATGTCGACACATCTATATATATTTCGGAACAACCATAGACACTCTATATGTGAATGTTGGAGTTAGCTATACAGGGTTGAGGTTGATTCCAAAATATATATAGTTTGAGTTGTGATCAATACTGAGATACGTATACACTGGGTCGTGGATTGATTCAATATAATATTTATCGATTTATTTTTGTACATCTAACTGTGGACAACTAGTTGTAGGTTACTAACGAGGACAGCTGACTTAATAAACTTAAAACATCAAAATATATTAAAAGTGTTGTAAATATATTTTGAACATACTTTGATATATATGTATATATTGTTATAGGTTCGTGAATCAACCAGTGGCCAAGTCTTACTTCCCGACGATGTAAAAATCTGTAAAAGTGAGTTATAGTCCCACTTTTAAAATCTAATATTTTTGGGATGAGAATACATGCAGGTTTTATAAATGATTTACAAAATAGACACAAGTACGTGAAACTACATTCTATGGTTGAATTATCAAAATCGAATATGCCCCTTTTTATTAAGTCTGGTAATCTAAGAATTAGGGAACAGACACCCTAATTGACGCGAATCCTAAAGATAGATCTATTGGGCCTAACAAACCCCATCCAAAGTACCGGATGCTTTAGTACTTTGAAATTTATATCATATCCGATGGGTGTCCCGGAATTATGGGGATATTCTTATATATGCAGCTTGTTAATGTCGGTTACCAGGTGTTCACCATATGAATGATTTTTATCTCTATGTATGGGATGTGTATTGAAATATGAAATCTTGTGGTCTATTGTTACGATTTGATATATATAGGTTAAACCTATAACTCACCAACATTTTTGTTGACGTTTAAAGCATGTTTATTCTCAGGTGAATACTAAGAGCTTCCGCTGTTGCATACTAAAATAAGGACAAGATTTGGAGTCCATGTTTGTATGATATTGTGTAAAAACTGCAGTTAAGAAACTGATTTCGATGTAACATATTTGTATTGTAAACCATTATGTAATGGTCGTGTGTAAACAGGATATTTTAGATTATCATTATTTGATAATCTACGTAAAGCTTTTTAAACCTTTATTTATGAAATAAAGGTTATGGTTTGTTTTAAAAATGAATGCAGTCTTTGAAAAACGTCTCATATAGAGGTCAAAACCTCGCAACGAAATCAATTAATATGGAACGTTTTTAATCAATAAGAACGGGACATTTCATAAGATGCCACTCGGGGTGAAGCATCGAGGTGTTAAGATGCCACCTAGGAGTGAAGTGTCGAGGTGTTAAGACGCCACTCCGTAAAATAAAGAGTGAAGCATCGAGGTGTTAAGATGCCACTCGGGGTGAAGTACCGAGGTGTTAAGGTGCCACCCTAGGGTTTAGTGATACGAGGTGTTAAGTACACTAACGGATGTTATGAACACCTATGGCATTTTCGCGAGCGCCATTCCCTTGTACGATTGGTTAACCATGGTTATTGTGTTGTAGTGTAGCATATTATATTGTTCGGGTTATATATATGCTATTGTTGTGCTAGCTTGTGGTATTGGTGGTTAATAGCTTTGTACTTGTGATGATAAGCTAATTGTGTTACTAGCATGTATGCGGTATGTGAGTAAGTGTTTGCAAGTAGGTATATTATATATGTATGTGTATAATTATTGCATTCACTAAGCTTTATGCTTACCCCTCTCGTTGTTTACCTTTTTACAGGTATTGTGTTATGAAGCTAGCTAGTTGTTAGACTAGATGCGTAGGAGCACTTGGGCTCGAAGGGGGTAGCTTTTGGTTATATGGACGCGGATTGGGGATTTGGTAGTCTCCGGGATTATGCTCTTGGTATTGGGTTGGGTTATAGAGTCCTAATCCATCTAAAGAGATAAATGGGTCGAAATCGCTACATTATTTGTAAAACGGGTCATTGTGGGCTCGGTGTTGTAAAACTTATTTTCGTTGCGGAAATCTCTTTGTTTTACTTAATATGATGTGTTGTGAAAGTTGTTTCGTTTAAAAGTGTCGGGAAGCGGGTTTTCTGCTCACGTGAATTTGAAAAACTGATCAGGAACTTTTAGTTCATTTGGACGCCGTCCCAAGGGCTTGGACGCCGACCAGTCCTTTAGAGCTGGACGCCGTCCAGATGTACTGTCCCAGAAATTTTTTTAGGGCGTGTTTTTGGTAAAACGAAGTCGGGTTGTTACAAGTGGTATCAGAGCATAGTCTAAAGGAATTAGGTGACCTTGGAATAGGTGCCTAGTCTTAGACTTATTAGCGGTTGTGCGTTATTTGCGGGACTTGTAGGAATACGGGTCGGATTGAGATTTGTTAGTGCCTTAGAGTAGGTGACTAACTAGGACTTGTTTTTGTCCAAAGTGTGATTATTGTGGGGCCTTATTTCGTGTGTAAATTAGTGCCTTAGACAGATAGTGCCTAATGTAAGTAGGCGAACTTGGATGTTGTTCAGTGATAGTCACCTAGGTTGTAGGTTGACTTGTTGTTGTGGTGTACTTGTGTACGTTTATTATTATATTGTATATAGGTGTATATATACAGGTATATTTTGTGCGGTATCCTAGGGATGAATCTATTGGAGAGATTTGAATGTTTGGTGGTTTTGAGTGATCAAGTTCACGATAAGGACTTTGGTCATTCGGGTACTAGGAGTTATCGCGTATTATTTTGTGTGAATGTTGCGTCAGTCCGGGTAAAGTACTTTGCGTGACCATGTGGAAATGGTAAGGTACGCATTTGTAATAATGACCGATCACCATTATTACGAAAGTGTATCTTGACATCGAGCGTGACATGACAAGTACCGAATGGAGGAAACGTGGCATGGTTGGGGTAGAATGTAATGCCCCGTATAAAACCATCGTGTACGAATCATCAACAACAAGATCATTACAAGGTCAAATACTATATGCGGTTTCAAAAGAAGTTTGCATTCATAAATAAAGGTGATGTCTTAACCAACATCAAATGTCTTACAACAAAAGTATGCTTCAACGAACAGAAGCAATTAGTAATAGTAAGTGACCCAATGGTCGTTACAAATCATTGTTTCAAAAGGTAACATAGTTTGAATGCAAATAAAACGTTTCATGCGGTGACAACTCTAACAAGCGCAGCGGGTGTCTACAAGGCATGACTAGTATAACAGCGGAAGCAAGCAACCTTAAGCACCTGAGAAAAACATGCTTAAAAAAGTCAATACAAAGGTTGGTGAGCTATAGTTTAAGTATAATAGTATGTAAGGTAGGCCACGAGATTTCAGTGTTTCAACAACGTTTCAAAATAGTATGTAAAGTATATGTTTAACCGTGGGAAATTGGTAACTAACTTAACGTTTATCACCCCCTAAAAGTACACTTGGCGAGTGCGTATGTTTACGAAGTATTAAACACCCGTTAAATGCTAGCGCTACTAGCCCGAGTGGGAATGTCAAACCCTATGGATCCATATCTAAGATTCGCGTTCACCGGTTCAAAAACCAATGACTAAACGTTACCGAGCTAAGGGAAAAGTTTATGCCATTGTATAACCCACACATATATAAAGTTTAAGTACTCATGCCTAGTATGTAAAACGTAAAATGCACATGTATTCTCAGTTCCCAAAATAGTTAAAGTAAAAAGGGATGCTATAACTCACAGTGTAAAGTAGTAGTAAAGTTGATTCGGGAAAGTAAGCAAGTATGTAGGTCCGGAAAGTCCTCAACCTAAGTCAAAAGTTACTAAGTCAGTAAATCGTTCCCAAAGGTTTAAATGTATGTAAATTAGGTCTTAAGTATCATCATCATTCATCATTTATCAAAAAGTGTATAGTAAGTTTTAAGTCAAGACTAGGGTTTAAAACAAAGGCTGATTTCGTTCAGTCACCACGACCTCTATACAAACTGAAATGAGGTGAGACCAGTGGCCATGGTTCCGTATATGAGTCCCCTAGGTACTGACCAATTTCCAGAACCAAACTCATCTTTGTTTGACTGTGGTGACAGTTTAAGTGCGAGTAGGTCAGAAATTTCAGCACAACGTTAATAGGGTGTAGTGACTTTCGGGAGGCCATAGATCCTAAACCGTAACTCGGATTAAGACAAGGTCTAAACGGAAAATTATCTACTCAAATAGAGCTAACCAAAAATAAACTTTACAGTAGCCCAGGTATTCTGATCAGACCCAAAAAACAGTAGGTTTAGTGTTCCGGTGGGTTCTTGGTGCTCGATGCTCATCACGGTTCTCATCCTTGATGCATATAGCTTCAAGTGTACAACTTGTTGATGTGTTTGCATCATATTTTACCAAGTTTTGACCATCATAACACAAGTGTAAGTCTAAGATACGTAGCACAACTCAATTAAGTGTTGCAAGTAGTTTGATGAACCAAAGTTACATCAAGATCTTATATCCGACACATACATGAACTCTAAAAGTAATATTAAGCTACAAACTTGAAAGTAAACTAAATAATCAAGATCTTAAGTTGTAGAACATAGTTCTTAGTTAGATCTTGAAGATCCAAGACCCAAAAGTATAGATCTAAAGTTACTAAGTTAAATCCTAAGTCATAACACTTGAATCTTTACTTTAATGAAACAATAAGTTATGAAACTTAGATTCTCATCTTGTAAAGTGTATGTAAGCTTATAAGCTCTTGTTTACAACAAAATAAGTAGACCATAAACTATAGAAACTTAGATCTATCATAAGTATATGAAGTTATAACTTGAAAGTTATACTTCCATGTTCTTGAATTTATAAAGTTAACTTTTAGTTTCAAGAAATATGAGATCAAGATTAACTAGTAATACTTGACCAAATTAACAACATCACAACTTTAAAGTACATAAAATGAAGAAATAAATTAAATTCTACAAGTATCAAGTTCATGGTTGTTCATACTTTAAAGATTCAAGGCAAGGCTTTGATCTTTAAGAAAGTAAACCTTAAGTTTACAAACATGGATTCAAGTATGGTTTTTACAACTCATGAACTTTAAATCTCTAAAACATTAAGTGTAGAACCATAAACTAGAAAGTTTAGATTCTTTGTTCTTGGTTCTTTACAACAAAATATGAAAGTAACCAAGATTAGATGAAGATACAAGTTGTAGAACTTGATCTTTAACAAAGATAAACAACAAGTAAGTAATCAACAATAAACAACAAGTAACTTAAACAAGCAAATGATGATGATTTGTATGAATGTAATTCGGTTTTTACAAGAAAAAAAGAAGAGAAAAAGAAGCCTTGTAACTTACAAGTTAGAGAGAAAAGAAAGATGAGAGAAAGAGTGCAAGTAAGTGTGTGTGTAAAATGAAAGGAACTAGTAACTAATTAGCAAAGAAAATTGAAAAGTGATCCCCCCTAATACCCATGTTGGCCGACGGTCAAGGGGTTCCCAAAGGGGAAAGTCACATGCAAAACCTTCAAACATGGGGAGGTGGTGAGAGCTTGGAAAGGAAATAAAGCTAAATGGTGTTGGAACAAGGTGTAAAGATACAAGTAACTAGATTCCTTCACTAATTAATCTTGTATTAAGCTTAATAAGTCACTAGCAAATTGTTGGGCTCCTAATAGTCCATTAAGAAAGGTAGGGTGGGCTTCCAAGTCCATTAACATGTATCCATTAATAAAAGCCCAAGTATTTAGCATGTAACAATTAATTAAATAAATAAGCCTAAGTAATTAATTAGTAACCTTAGTTAATTAAAAATGATCAATGTTAATTAATCATGAATGCAAATAATATTCTAAATATTATTCGTGAAAAGTTCGTGTGTTACAAAGACGAGTCGGGCATGTAAAGTCAAGTACGGTAGCAAGTAAATGTATAAAAATACATTCATTAAACACAAGCACTAATAATAAATATTAATAAATAAATGTTGGAAAATCCAGGATCGTTACATTACCCACCTGTTAAAGAAAATTTCGTCCCAAAATTTTAAGCTGAGGTAGATGGAGGAGTCGGAAAAAGGTGAGGATACTTTTGCATCATTTGATCCTCTCGTTCCCAGGTAAACTCAGGTCCTCGTTTGGCATTCCATCGTGCTCGGACGATCGGAATCTTGTTGTGTTTCAAAGTTTTGACCTCACGGTCCATAATTTAAACAGGTTCCTCCACGAAGTGGAGTTTGTCATCAATTGTAAGTTCCTCCAAAGGTACGACATGTTCCGGTTCAGCAAGACACGTCTTCAAATTTGATACATGAAAGGTAGGATGTACGGAGCTCAATTGAGTTGGAAGATCCAAACGGTAAGCAACGGGTCCAACACGCTCCAAGATTTCAAAAGGACTAATGTATCGCGGGTTGAGCTTCCCACGTTTTCCAAAACAGATCACACCTTTCCAAGGTGTGACCTTCAACATTGCATGGTCACCCACGTTGAATTCAAAGTCTTTACATTTAAGGTCGGCATAACTCTTTTGACGGTCACGGGCCATCTTAAGTCTCGCTTGAATCTGGAAAACCTTCTCAGTGGTTTCATGGACTATCTCGGGTCCGGTGATTTGCGTTTCGCCTACTTCGGCCCAAAAAATAGGAGATCGGCACTTGCGGCCATACAACGCTTCAAAAGTTGCGGCATTAATGCTTGAGTGATAACTGTTGTTGTAAGAGTATTCGACTAGCGGCAAATGCCTTTCCCAAGCCTTTCCGAAATCAATGACACATGTACGCAACATGTCCTCCAAAGTCTGAATTGTGCGTTCGCTCTGACCATCGGTTTGTAGGTGATAAGCAGTACTCATGTTGAGACGAGTTCCCAAGGCTTCTTGCAAAGAACGCCAAAATCTGGAAGTAAAACGGGGATCGTGATCTGAGATGATCATTAAAGGTACACCATGACGAGATACAACCTCCTTGATGTATAGTTGAGCAAGTCTCTCCATCGTATCCGTCTCCTTCATGGCTAAGAAGTGTGCAGATTTAGTGAGACGGTCAACGATAACCCAGATGGTATCGTATCCGCCCACCGTCTTTGGTAGCTTAGTAATGAAGTCCATCGTTATCCTCTCCCACTTCCATTGCGGGATTTTCGGTTGTTGAAGTAACCCAGAAGGCCTCTGATGCTCGGCCTTAACTTTCGAGCAAGTCAAACACTTACCAACATAAGTTGCAACGTCCTTCTTAAGATTCGGCCACCAGTACTGTTCCTTAAGATCGTGATACATTTTACCGGCTCCTGGATGAATCAAATATCTCGACTTGTGGGCTTCATCAAGTATAAGGTTCCGTAGATCTCCATAACGAGGTACCCAAATTATTCCGGCATAGCATCAGAGTCCAGTTTCCTTAACCTCGATCGAGAGACGAGAATGTTCAAATGTTCATGAGATATATTCTCCTCCTTGAGAGCCTCATCTTGGGCTACTCGGATCTGGCTGTTGAGATTTGAATGAATGGTGATGTTCAGAGCCCGGACACGAAGAGGTGCCATTCTCTCCTTTTGGCTCAAAGCGTCAGCTACAACATTGGCCTTGCCAGGATGATAACAAAGTTCACAATCATAGTCGTTCAGCGTCTCGATCCATCGACACTGTCTCATATTCAGTTTATTCTGATCGAAGATGTGCTGGAGGCTTTTGTGGTCGGTGAAGATAGTACTCTTAGTTCCATACAAATAGTGTCTCCATAATTTGAGCGCAAAGACAACGGCTCCAAGTTCATGATCGTGAGTAGTGTAGTTCTGCTCGTGAATCTTCAATTGCTGAGAGGCGTAAGCGATAACCTTTGTGCGTTGCATCAGTACACAACCAAAACCACTCTTCGAAGCATCACAATAAACGAAGAAATTGTCACTGCCTTCAGGAAGTGATAAGATAGGTGCAGTGGTTAACTTCTTCTTCAAGGTTTGAAATGCTGATTCCTGTTCGGGTTCCCAAATGAACTTCTTCCCTTTGTGAGTCAGCACGGTCAAAGGACGCACAATCAGAGAGAATCCTTCAATAAATCTTCGGTAGTAACCGGCGAGACCTGAAAATTGGCGGATATGAGTCGGAGTAGTGGGGGTTTCCCACTTGCTGATAGCTTCAATCTTGGCGGGATCAACCTTGATACCTTGATCACTCACAATGTGACCCAGAAATTGGACTTCCTTCAACCAAAATTCACACTTAGAGAATTTCGTATAAAGTTGCTCTTGTCTCAAGAGTTCAAGAACTAATCGAAGATGTTGCTCATGCTCTTCTTCACTCTTGGAGTAGATGAGGATATCATCTATGAAGACGATAACAAACTTATCCAGGTATGGCTTGCAGACACGATTCATGAGATCCATGAACACGGCATGTGCGTTGGTTAAACGAATGGCATCACGAGAAACTCATAATGACCATAACGAGTTCTGAATGCAGTCTTCATCACACCACTCTCCTTCACCCTCAACTGGTGATAACCGGATCTCAAATCGATCTTAGATAAACGCTCGATCCTTGTAGTTGATCAAAAAGATCGTCAATTCGGGGAAGAGGATACCGATTCTTGATCGTCAATTTGTTGAGTTCACGGTAGTCGATACACATGCGGAATGATCCATCCTTCTTCTTCACAAACAAAACAGGTGCGCCCCAAGGCGAGAAACTTGGTTGGATAAATCCACGGTCTAACAGTTCTTGCAGTTGGCTCTGCAACTCTTGCATTTCGGAAGGTGCGAGTCGATAAGGTGCGCGAGCTACAGGTGCAGCTCCTGGCACTAAATCGATCTGAAACTCTACTGCTCTCGATGGCAGTAATCCAGGCAATTCTTCCGGAAAGACATCGGAAAACTCGTTCACAATTCGAACATCGTTCACACTCTTCACCTCGGTTTCTAATGTTTTCACATGTGCTAGCACAGCAAAACGTCCTTTCTTCATGATCTTTTATGCTTTCACGCAACTAATGAGGTTCAGCTTCGAGGAACATCTCTCTCCGTAAATAACCAGTGGCTCACCGTCTCCGTGCGGTATACGAAGAGCTTTATCTCCACAGATAATGTTAGCCTTTATCTTGGTCAACCAGTCCATACCGACAATAACATCAAAGCTTCCCAACTTAATGGGTATCAAGTCAATCTCGAAATCCACACCAGCTATGTTGATAATAGCTCCTCGGCTAATTTGGTCAACTTTCTCAAGTTTTCCATTGGCTACCTGTGACAACCCGTAAATTTCCGTCAAAATTTAAACAAAAATCTTTATATGATTTCATTTAACCTCGACTAATTCTGACGATTCACGAACATTTATTTGTAAATAATTACGCATTAATTTGATATATTAATATTATTATTATTAATATCCTTTTTAAACAAGATATCAATAATTAATATCTTTATTATCAGTATTGTTATTATGAATAAAAAAATATTGACAAATATTCTTGGAAAAGTAGTAAATCAATTTGTTTATTTTAAAAAAATATATAAAAAAAATCCTTAAAATAAATGATTTTTTTTAATAAAATAAATAAATAAATAAATAAATTACTTTTTAATTAAAAAATTATTATGGAAAACTACTTTTATTATTTTATTTTGTGCATTATCCCATGACCTAACATTTAATACTTTTGAATTTTAAAATTCCATTAAAAACTAAAATATTTCTTTTTCTTTTAATTATTTTATTATTTTTACCTAATTTTTTCAAGTATAAATACCCCTCATTTCTCATTCAAACTCACACCAAAATTTCTCTCATTCTCTCTTTGAAGAATTACTACTAGTAAGTATTCTTTTCTTACTTTTTACTTTTTACTTTTTATTTTTTACTTTTTACTATTTACTTCGGTTTATTATTTTTTACCGATACATGTAAATAATGTTATAAATTATATGCAATTAAAATTAAAATAAATAACATGTTATAATTAGTAATATATGTTACTAAAAAATATAAAAGTATTTTTATGAATTAATATATAGGAGTTATAATTAAAATCGAATTAATGAATATATATGCATATACGCACCTAACGTGAAGGTTGTAATTAAAGATAGCGTACAAAGACTACAAACATCACCGCTACTTGTGGCCTAGGGTGATCCTTGTTACCATTATGGGACGCTTGTGGATCTCGAATGCCAAGACTTAGATTCTGGTCAAGAGATCCTGGGCCGCTCGGTAACAATAGATCATTCGAGTGACTTGCATGTTAGCGACGAAGTTTGGGCGAGATTGTACAACATCTTTGTTAAGAATTATAACCCGAACATTCTTAAACTAGAAGCTTACTATAAGTAGAAGTTTTTCATTAGTAGGTTTCCAAAAATAGAAACTTTTCTCGAAAACCGTCACTGTCAATATAGTTGCTATATTAATAAACATACTTTATGTCAAGTTCGACATTAACTAATCAAATGTTATACCTCAAGGTTGATATCCAGATCACTTACTTGCTTTACTTTCCTTCTTACGTGGAATACTTCAACTGCTATTTAATGTGAGTTTTCATAGCTCCCTTTTTATCTACATTTTTAGGCTGAGAATACATGCGCAACTTTTATAACTATTTTACACTTATCAACTATTAAACTGTGATATGTTGGGCTATGACCAGCAAGTCCCCAACCGACAAGTATAAATGATAACTTGTTACGGGGCAAACTTGAAAGTCTAGTCTGAATACAAGTACCAACTATTAAACTGTGATATGTTGGGCTATGACCAGCAAGTCCCTAACCGATAAGTATAAACGATAACTTGTTACGGGGCAAACTTGAAAGTCTAGTCTAAATATCAGTACCAACTGTTAAAACTATGCTATACCCGGCTATGTCCGACTTAGTCCCTACAGTGATATTTTTAATTGCTGCGGCATTCTTAATTATTGGGGATAGGCCTATCGGGAGTAACGTCCCCGATACATTTGACTAAGTCTTTGTATTACTTGATAATGAAATTAAACGACAAGGACAGAACAACTTGTCACGGGGCAAACAACGTTTAGTCTAAATATCACGCACTGGCATAACTTTTTGATCATGCGGGAGATCAACTTGACTGGATCTGAGTGATCTACTTATGAAAACAAATCTTGTGGTCTAACACTATTACTGAAATCATTATTTATGACAAACCTATGAACTCACTCAACCTCGTGTTGTCCCTTTTAAGCATGTTTATTCTCAGGTACTTAAGTATTGTTTCCGCTGTATATCTACTGCTTTGATGATGATTGCTTGCTATGCTTGAAGTCTTCATTACATATCATATCAATTAAAGACATATTTATCTGCCGCTGCAAAACTCAACAAAACGTCTCATGTAGAGTTGTTCTCGTTTATACAACTGTGATTTGATATAATTAGTCACAAATACCCCAGGCCCTATTTGGGGGTGTGATAGATTGGTATCAGAGCAGGTTGTTGTAGAGAACCAAGATTGCATTTTATGTGTGCCTTATACAATTAGGTACCTTAGTAATGTAGGACTACAACTTTCCTTGACTGTAGTGCCTTTACTTGTTGTCTTTAACTGTTAAATGCTACACTATGCTTTAGAAACTTTACTTATCTTAGAATGCCTAGCCAACCTAAGAACTCTGCTCACTTCCCTAAGTATTATCCAATTACGCCACCGCATTTAAGTGCGACACCATGATTTATGAAATTCTTGACATTCCTATGTCATCTATCATGGTTTTGTGTATTACATATGTATTACATGAAATATTATCCATGATTTTTGAAACTCCTATAATTGTTACTATTCATACTCAAACGTATATAACTCCCTGTTATATCACGTACCTATATGCCTTATACCTTTATGCATTGGTTTGCGAACCGGAAAATGTCATTGGGTTATCACAGTATACGAATTGAAAGTCTTTAATCAAAAGATTATTAGATTACATACTTATCGTTTTATAATCTCGACACGTCATACTGCCATTATTGGAGTATAGACAAATCATATCTTATCATATCTATCCCAATAGACCTTGTCTACCACTTTTCCTAAATTTTCTTCGTAAATTACGGAAATCTTTTTGCTATAAATACGTATTCAAGGAGACGAATATATCATTCAGTATGCAATACCCATTTCATATCAAACCTTATTCCAAACACATAATATGAATTTCTCGAAATCCTCGAGCTCCAACGGCAGCGTAACCAGAACAAACGAACCAATCAGCCATCATCTATTCTGGATGAATTGGGGATGGGTTCGTAGCCGACTCAATCAATGGAGGCAAGAAGAAGGTGATCCCTTCCACCAATCGAATTCACCTCTTGGCGAAGAACCTGAAGCGCTTATTGGCGAACCAGTCCGAAACACCATTTTCTCTCTTCTTTCCAGGGTATCCTGTCACGAATATATAATATCAAAGATTCTAGATCTTATTCACCCCCTTGTTCCAACCGCCAATCATCCCGGAATAGTAGAAGAAGTCAATGAGCTTCGCGCTTGAGTGGTAGCTCTGGAGAATATGGTGCGAATTCTACAAGTATCAGCAGCACCAGCAGCATAACCAGCATCACCACCAGTACCAACAGTAGCATCAACATCACCACCAACATCATCAGCTTCATCAACAACAACATCCGCATCCCACGCCTCAACATCACACTCAGTACCTCAAACGTCAACAGCATATGCCCATAGATACCAAGGAATATTAGTAATAATGAGTTAAGATGTATTGACTCATTCTTCGCGAAGAATTATATATGTATACCTTATATATATATATGATTTGGAACAATAATAAATCTTGTCATACTAAGCAATTACGTGTGAATCTCAACTAGTATGTACTACTTGGTTAATTCATATCACTAATATGCTATGATGTACACCCTTCGTTAATGACTTAACAATTGTTAATCACTGCTTCAACACAATAAACTCCATTTCATAATAAATCAAGTGTAACGATGAATGTATTGATTCATAACTTCATTGGCGAAATATTTCGAGACAATTATGAAATCTCTAAAGGTTTTGGAGATTATTCATTCTCGTTTCAACTGTAAATCAAATGAGTTTAATCTTATATTAAATCCATGATTAAATCTGAAGGAAAATATATATGTATGTATATTTTCATAAAGACTGTAATTAAAACTCTTTTGTACAAACTGTTAATTGTGAAAATATTTTAACGGGTAGGTAATACCCTAGAAATATTTATATATCACATTAATATATTACATTGTATATTTTTCAATTCTGATTCTCATGAATTGTATTCATTCATATTCTATGATGAATTATCATATCAAACCACTGAAATTATCATTCATTACTTTTAAAATCAATAACACCTATTCATTAACCATTAGATCCGTTGACGATTACAATCAGCGTTTAATCATCTAAAAATAAAATTTCTTGAAACCATTGATAACTGAAGATTCAAATATGACTGCATTAAATGCAGAGGAAACAGCAAAATTGTAGAAGGTCTTAAGGGCCAAAAGTTTGATGATAAAGAATGGTATAAGCTCAGATTTGGAACTAGAAAACAGATTGAGCAAACTATGAAGGAGGCTGTGGACAAATCACAAAGATTAAATCTGCCTTCAAAGAATCCAAATGATTCGGTATCTGCTGAAGTCATCAACGAATACCTTACCCCTGACTCTAAACCTTTACGGACAAATCTTCTTTATCATCCTTCGATCTTAGAAATTCTAAGATATCACCGTATCTTTCATTATAAATATCCTCTATATTTCTGAAAATATCTTTATAACGATTCTTGTCCGCAATTAATTATCTCTTTGCGATAACTTTATCACATCATAAAGGAAAGTGTTTTAGTTTCTATATTCAAGTTTAAATTATAAATTATTTGAAGAAGTGTTGGGAATTGAAGCATGAGTTAGTATAATATAATGACGTCAGGCCAACTTGATTATATTACAGTAAGCCATGCTAAATTTTTAATGGAAGATGATGATTCATAGACTTTATAATCATCATTTGCCATGTTACATGACTCTTACATTCTATTTAAACTCTAAACATATCAAGAAAATATTTTTCTTGATGATTCGGTCTTTTTCGGATATTCTGGTAATTTGACAAATCAAATCGTGCTATTACCTTTCCTTTTGCTTTGTATATTATGAACATTCGAAACTTCATACCTACAAATTCTGGACCATTACTCGCTTTACTTAGAGTCGAGAGGAGAATAAAAAGGCAAAGAGCTCCGACATATAAGGGAAAATATAAAGCCCGATAACAACACCGAAATTACAAACCGTGTATATCAATGCGTATAGCAATATAAAGACACAGGAGAACTAAAAATACAATAAATCCTAGAGCATAATAGAAGTAAACAGACTACTCTGGTGGGAGTTGGAAAAAAAGGAAGATTGTGGCGATAACCAATATAAGGTTAAGAACAAGAATTGAATTGAGCATATTAACAAATCTTTTGGAAGTATGGATTGAGGGAGAAAGTATAGAAGTGGTGAAGATAATGAAACAGAAGAAGCTAATTTATAGCGAAATTCCAGACACAACAATCGAGGCAATTCACCGCATTTAATTAAAGAAAATCATAATTTCCTTAATTACCGGAGAATCAAATCTTATAAAGATTATGAAGATTTCTTTAAAACCCTTAAATTCCGGAAATCAACTTTAGCTATGTCAAAAGTTAAGACGAACATTTAATTTTCTCATTTCAATCTTTTACGATAGCTTCGTTTATACTCTTTCTATAATCGAATTACTTTATCCATATTATTAAATGTCGATAAAACTCTAATTTTCAACTCATATTCATCATACTTGTTGTAAAGAATGACGATCTCTATCAAATTTCATGACTATGATTTTCATGAACTCTTCTATGTTTTATCTACCCTAATATTGTGGCATAAACGCTCAAGGTTTAAATAAGCTCACTATTATTCATCACACATTTCATGTATATTGAAATGCTTGTATAACGTCATCATCTCTTTCGAAGGAAAACCTAATCAATGACACTCTTGTTAAATCCTTTAGATAACCTCCGCATTAATAATAAAATGCAATTCGTAGAATTTATGGATCGTATGATTTAAATGCTAGAAACAAAAAAATATCCTATTAGTTGGAATTCACGAAAGGCCCCGAGCATACCTGGGAACGTGAAGACCAAATAAAATGAAAATATCCTCACCTGTTTACAAACAACGCCCACTGATGGCAACAACTAAATTTCGGGACGAAATTTCTATTAACAGGGGGATACTGTGACAACCCGTAAATTTCATGCAAAATTTAAACAAAAATCTTTATATGATTTCATTTAACCTCGACTAATTCTGACGATTCACGAACATTTATTTGTACATAATTACGCATTAATTTGATATATTAATATTATTATTATTAATATCCTTTTTAAACAAGATATCAATAATTAATATCTTTATTATCAGTATTGTTATTATGAATAAAAAAAATATTGACAAATATTCTTGGAAAAGTAGTAAATCAATTTGTTTATTTTAAAAAAAATATATAAAAAAATCCTTAAAATAAATGATTTTTTTTAATAAAATAAATAAATAAATAAATTACTTTTTAAATAAAAAATTATAATGGAAAACTACTTTTATTATTTTATTTTATGCATTATCCCATGACCTGACATTTAATACTTTTGAATTTTAAAATCCCATTAAAAACTAAAATATTTCTTTTTCTTTTAATTATTTTATTCTTTTTACCTAATTTTTTCAAGTATAAATACCCCTCATTTCTCATTCAAACTCACACCAAAATTTCTCTCATTCTCTCTTTGAAGAATTACTACTAGTAAGTATTTTTTTATTACTTTTTACTTTTTACAATTTACTTCGGTTTATTATTTTTTACCGAAACATGTAAATAATGTTATAAATTATATGCAATTAAAATTAAAATAAATAACATGTTATAATTATTAATATATGTTACTAAAAATTATAAAAGTATTTTTATGAATTAATATATAGGAGTTATAATTAAAATCGAATTAATGAATATATATGTATATACGCACCTAACGTGAAGGTTATAATTAAAGATAGCGTACAAAGACTACAAACATCACCGCTACTTATGGCATAGGGTGATCCTTGTTACCATTATGGGACGCTTGTGGATCTCGAATGCCCAGACTTAGATTCTGGTCAAGAGATCCTGGGCCGCTCGGTAACAATAGATCATTCGAGTGACTTGCATGTTAGCGACGAAGTTTGGGCGAGATTGTACAACATCTTTGTTAAGAATTATAACCCGAACATTCTTAACCTAGAAGCTTACTATAAGTGGAAGTTTTTCATAAATAGTAGGTTTCCAAAAATAGAAACTTTTGAGAAATAGGAACTTTTCTCGAAAACCGTCACTGTCAATATAGTTGCTATATTAATAAACATACTTTATGTCAAATTAGACATTAACTAATCAAACGTTATACCTCAAGGTTGATATCCAGATCACTTACTTGCTTTACTTTCCTTCTTACGTGGAATACTTCAACTGCTATTTAATGTGAGTTTTCATAGCTCCCTTTTTATCTACATTTTTGGGCTGAGAATACATGCGCAACTTTTATAAATATTTTACATGTATCAACTATTAAACTGTGATATGTTGGGCTATGACCAGCAAGTCCCCAACCGACAAGTATAAACGATAACTTGTTACGGGGCAAACTTGAAAGTCTAGTCTGAATACAAGTACCAACTATTAAACTGTGATATGTTAGGCTATGACCAGCAAGTCCCCAACCGATAAGTATAAACGATAACTTGTTACGGGGCAAACTTGAAAGTCTAGTCTAAATATCAGTACCAACTGTTTAAACTATGCTATACCCGGCTTTGTCCGACTAAGTCCCTACAGTGATATTTTTAATTGCTGCGGCATTCTTAATTATTGGGGATAGGCCTATCGGGAGTAATGTCCCCGATACATTTGACTAAGTCTTTGTATTACTTGATAATGAAATTAAACGACAAGGACAGAACAACTTGTCATGGGGCAAACAACGTTTAGTCTAAATATCACGCACTGGCATAACTTTTGAATCCTGCGGGAGATCAACTTGACTGGATCTGATTGATCTACTTATGAAAACAAATCTTGTGGTCTAACACTATTACTGAAATCATTATTTATGACAAACCTATGAACTCACTCAACCTCGTGTTGACCTTTTTAAACATGTTTATTCTCAGGTACTTAAGTATTGCTTCCGCTGTATATCTACTACTTTGATGATGATTGCTTGCTATGCTTGAAGTCTTCATTACATATCATATCAATTAAAGACATATTTATCGTCCGCTACAAAACTCAATAAAACGTCTCATGTAGAGTCATTCTCGTTTATACAACTGTGATTTGATATAATTAGTCACAAATACCCCAGGCCCTATTTGGGGGTGTGATACTACCTCTACAAGCATACTCTCCTTTAAAGGAACTAACGACCAATTTATCTTATCGGAAAAGTGTCTACATACATAACTTCTATCAGCACCAGTATCAAATAGGACAGAAGCTAATAAATTGTTGATAGTGAATATACCTTTAACCAAGTCGGGGTTCTCATGAGCATCCCTTGCATTTACAATGAAAGCTCGTCCACGCGGTGGTCCGCCGTCCTTTCGCTTGTTGGGACACTCATTTCTGAAGTGGCCTGTCTGTCCGCATTCATAACACTTTCTCGGTCTATTGGGGTTCGGCTTCCCAGTCATGGTGGTGATCTTGCAGTCTCTGCCAATATGCCCGATCTTTTTGCACTTTTCACAAACAATGTTACAATACCCGGTATGGTGCTTGTAGCACCTCTTGCATTGCGGTAGGGTACCCTTGTAGTTGGGGTTCGAGTTGGTGTTCGGATTGGGGTTCCTTCCATCGCTGTGCCTCTTGGCGGGGGTTTGATCATAGGCTCTCCCCTTGTTGTTATCCCACTTACGCTTATCACTACTACGCGCTTCGGATTTTGCCTTTTCTGGTTCATCGATGATGATTTGGTTCATTAAGGTGTGCGCCATGTGCATTGCTTCCTGGACATTGGGTGGCTTAGATAAGGTGACATTTTCCCTTAATGGACTTAGGAAGTCCCCACAAGTACCTTTCCATACGCTTAAACTCCGGGGTAACCATGGTAGGACACATCAGGGCTAATTCTAGATACCTACGGTTATAACCATTGAGGCCGTTTCCCACAACCTTCAACTGCATAAACTCAATCTCCATTTTCTGGATCTCTATCCTAGGGCAATATTCTTCAATCAGGGCCCCTTCGAATTCCTCCCATGGGGTAGCAAACGCCTCATCAATACCCTTTGCTTGAGCCAATGTGTTCCACTAAGTTAGTGCGCCGTCAGACAGCGTACATGAGGCATACTTGGTTTTGTTCGCCTCTGAGCAGTTACTAACTCGAAACACAGATTCTAATTTCTCGGACCATCTAGTGAGACCAACTGGCCCCTCATTTCCACTAAAGTTGTGGGGCTTACAGCTTTGAAACTCTTTGTATGTGCATCCATTATGAATGGGCTGGATAACCGGTTGCGGTAGAGCTTGGGGGTTCATTTCTGCTAAAGCTGCGGTGACTCGTTCATTGATCATTTCCTTGATTTGGGCTGCGGTGGGTGTTGATCTTCCGTTGGCCATGATGTTCTAAACAAACATTTTAACTCAAGTCAAAATCCATCATTCAAATAGTAATAATACAGTATATGGTAACCATCATGGAATCAACACAACACATGCTAATTAAGTAACGCAAATAGATTCAGATACAACAAAGTCATCATACAGTAACGTAAATAGAACGCTGTGCAAGAATTAAATAACGCAAAGTTTCATTCATTAATAATAATAAGTTGCATACATTCGCATAGGTTCGTACAATACATAAGTGAAACATGAAAATACAACTAGATTACATAATGAAATCTACTAAAAAAGCCTTACAGTGACAGTGGGTGTAGGATGTCCAATACGTGGGACATCTGATCCTCGAGCTCAGTTACCCGAGCACGGAGTATCTACACCTCCCTCATCAGTTACTCGACAGAGGGAGATGGTGGGGCAGGCGGTGCAGTCAGTACGGGTGGTGCTGGTGGAGCTGGTGGTGCAGACGGTCCGGCTCCAGAAATAGAGGCTGCAAAGCGGTAAGGCTTACACACAAAAGGATCAGCAGGGTACGACACAAGTCGCTTACGGGTGGTAACCCTACGACGCCGACATGTGCGTCAACGAATGGTCGACCTTCATTAATCCCTGGAATGATGATACTATCGAAACGGTACCGCTTCTTCAGTGGGGTGGAGGGTGGCTGTACAGGTGCATCATCAGGGTCCTCATCTGAATCCTCATCACTAGAGTCGTCAGAGGACGAGTCTTCGGATGAAGAATCGGCGGATGATGGGTCGTCTAGATCGGCTGGGGGTGGCTGCACGGGTGTCTCTCCTCGGGCGGCCATCATCTGTCGGTATCTGACGGGTCTGATCGGCACGAGACGTCCATCAGAAAGGCGTCGGCACCAATGGTTATGCTCATTACGGACCGGACCTTCCCCAAGATTCGCGGGAATCACAGCACCACCGGAATGGTGCTGTGGCTCCGAGGGTCCTGGGACAAGTGGAGCTGGAATCTCCTGTAGGTCCTCGGCTCTGTCTGAGGTAATAAATGGACCGGTTGCATGGCTACTAGCTCCAGAGGACGAAGCGCCTGAGTCACTGGAGGGTGTCGACGACGGGATCTGAGAATCGGCAACGATGGCAGGTGAGGTGGCTGATGAGTCTGTGTCGCCGTCCAAAATGATGACAGGTGGAATATTTGACATCTGAACAAGGAAAAATAACTTTTTCCATGTCAGTAAGTCATAAAGCAAGCACGTATTAGGCAAAGTAACTACGACAGTCTAGATTATGTGTAACAGTAAGTAGCATGGCAATAACGACAAGTATCATGCAATCGAAAGCAGATAATAGCATGCAGTAGTGAAATCATGTAGTAGCATACGGTATATAGCAGTAAAAGTAAGTAGCAGCATGCAGCAAGTTCCGCAGAAACAAGTAAACTAGTAAGTTGTAGATTAGTCCTATTAGTGAATCCTACTCGGGTCGGTCCAGACTCACTAATGCAACCTAATTCCCTACAACCAATGCTCTGATACTAAATGTGATGCCCCGTACAAAATCATCGTGTACGAATCATCAACAACCAGTCTAACGACCCATCCTAATCCATCCGGACGAAGTCCACATCAATTATAAATGATTCACAACAGTTGTTTACATCGCGAGGTACTTGACCTCTATATGATACATTTTACAAACATTGAACTCGTTTTTGAAAAGACAATCTTTCATTACATCGAAAGTGGACTGCATACATACTATTTTATAATATATCTAACTATAATTGACTTAATAATAATCTTGATGTACTCAACGACTCGAATGCAACGTATTTTGAAATATGTCATGAATGACTCCAAATAATATCTTTAAAATGAGCAATTGCACAGCGGAAGATTTCTTTCATACCTGAGAATAAACATGCTTTAAAGTGTCAACCAAAAGGTTGGTGAGTTCATTATTTTAACATAAATAATCATTTCCATCATTTTAATAGACCACAAGATTTTCATTTTCAGTTCTCATAAATAAACGTCCCATGTATGGAGACAAAAATATCATTCATATGGATTGAACACCTGGTAACCGACATTACCAAGATGCATATAAGAATATCCCCTATCATTCCGGGAAATCCTTCGAACATGATATAAAAACAACATCGAAGTACTAAAGCATCCGGTACTTTGGATGGGGTTCGTCGGGCCCATAGATCTATCTTTAGAATTCGCGTCAATTAGTAGATCGGTTTAATAATTCTTAGGTTACCAAGCAAAAGGGGCATATTTGGCTTCAATCATTCAACCATATAATGTAGTTTCAATTACTTGTGTCTATTCCGTAAAATATTTATAAAAGTTACGCATGTATTCTCAGCCCAAAAATATAAAGAGTAAAAAAGGCAAATGAAACTCACCTAATGTATTTTGTAGTAAAAATACATATGACAATATTGAACAATGCAGGGTTGGCCTCAGAATTCACGAACCTATATCATTTGTGTACTTATTAATATACAAAATTGTAATCGAATAAGTTTATATATATCTAATTTTATTTGTTATATCCTTTTATATAACTTGTAGTTATTTAGGATTTATTCTTCTAAATTTCATTAAAAACATATTCTTTATTTATGTAAATCATATCTTAACTTATATGTTATATATATTTATTTTACATTTATATCATTACAATAATTAATAACTATACTTTTAGTTATCTTGATATATATATATATATATATATATATATATATATATATATATATATATATATATATATATATATATATATATAAATATATATATATATTTATATATACATGTGTTTAGTATTATATTTAAAAATCGATATTGTATAAGTATTTTAAATGTTAACCTATTTGATATATAGTTATATGGAATATTATCTTAATTATAGTGAATGTAATAAATATCTTTTATGAAACTAATATTTATTTGTTAAAATGATAGTTTTTATAATGATAAGTTACTAATAATAATAATAATAATAATAATAATAATAATAATAATAATAATAATAATAATAATAATAATAATAATAATAATAAATATAATAATAATAATAATAATGATATTGTTGATAATGATACTTATGTTAATGATAATATTACTAAAAAGTGATACTAATACCAGTATTAGTGAAAATAATAATAAGTTGTGTTATTTTCGTAGTAATAATAATAATAATAGTCATATTCGTAATAATAATAAAAGTCATACTTTATATTAATAATAATAATACTTTTAATTCATAACAATATTACATAAAAATAACTAAAATTATAATACTAGTGATCATATCATCAATTTTAACATAATCATAACTTATAATAACAGTAACAATAATAATAATAATAATAAGGAAATTAACAACAATAATAATAATATTAATAAAAACTACCTTAGAGAACCCTCTTTTAAAAAAAAATTGGCTCAAGTCAGGCTCGAACCCGTGACCTCCCGGACACCCGCTCACTCTCTTAACTGTCTGGGCTATTGCCCGATTTCTGATTTAATACCAAATGCAAAATTATATATCCCGTATTTATTTAACCCCGTTACATGTTCCACCTTCTTTTTCATCGAAAATAAACAAACCGGAGAGTGCAAAACATCAAAACAAGATTCAGATACTTCAAAATATTAATAATTAAACTCTACTCAGTGTTTATATTACAAAAAAAAAAAAAAATGATGGTTCTGCTGTTCGTCGACAAAGAGGAGAAAAAAAATGATTTCACTTCTGTGAATGTTTTGGACAAAATTCATAACACGAAAAATGTTTTAAAACCTTTTTATAATCTTTACCAAACCTCAATTTCACTCAATTCGTAACACAAATTTCGAATTTAAATGAAGAACACTGTTTGACTTTTTGAGTTTAAAAACTTTGACTTCGAAATTAGAGATCGTTAGAATAAATTAGACCTTGTAACTTTGCAGATAGTTTGAACATAAGATTTCAAACACAACTGCATTTATAGAATTTAAAAATTCGTTTGATTTCTAGTTTTGGTGAAAAAGATAATGAATAGAGGTAGCGAGGATATATATTATTCAGTTTACTTTCCTAATTGATATATACTGTTATTAATCGTAGTTGATACTTGAGAGTGATAATGGAGTGCTGCCTTACAGCTATGGTCGACCATAATATTCGATTTCAAAGGAACAAAACAAAAACCATATATAACAGATAGAGATAGATCTTTATATATATATATATATATATATATATATATATATATATATATATATATATATATATATATATATATATATATATATATATATATATATTATTTAATTTTAATAATACAGTTAATAATAATAATAATACTAATATAAATATCTTACTAATAATATTAATAATACTGTTAAATAAAATAATAATAATATTGTAAAAATAAGAATAATAATGATAATATTAGTATTGATGTAATAAATTAATACCATCATCTAATTATGGAATATTATAAACTCCTACTACTTATTTTACAATATTCACTAAATAATTATATGTAGAAGTTATATATTTAACGTTGTTTAAATATTAAAAGTTATTATATCACACTTCATATTTATATATTTAAAATAATAATACTCCTAATACTGATTTTAATATTAATAGTAATTTTTATAGTAATGAAAGTAATAACATTGATATAACAAATTTTATTTTAATTTGTATTCTTTAATATATTACTATTACATGTTATTGTTTATGTAATTTTATATTTTATATTATGTAAAAACTTTTATTGAGTAGTAATTTCTCATATATATATATATATATATATATATATATATATATATATATATATATATATATATATATATATATATTTATCATAATATACAATTAATAAGTCTTAATAGAATTACACATGTACATATAGATTCATAATTATATCCTGTATAGATTTATATATAAATACTTAATTGATTATTATTTTATATGTTCAATTCCGATTGATTAAAGTTGTACCTTATCATTTTTACTTATCATATATACTTTTATATTTATGTATATATATATATATATATATATATATATATATATATATATATATATATATATATATATATATATATATATATATATATATATATATATGCATTTTTATTTACAAATCATAGTTTGTGAATCGTCAAGCACAGTCAAGGGTAATTGTATAAATGAAAACACTTCAAGAATTTTGAGGCTCAACATTACAAACTTTGCTTATCGTATCGAAATCATATAAAGATTTAGTTTAAATTTGGTCAGAAATTCCCGGGTCATCACAATACCTACCCGTTAAAGAAATTTCGTCCCGAAATTTGAGTGAGGTCGTCATGGCTAACAATAAGAATGGTTTCCTGACGAATTTGAGTCGATAAATAGAGTTTTATCATTATTATTTAATATGGATAAAATGAATCGATTATGTGAGGCGTACGAGTGAAGTTATCACAAAAGATTGAAATAGGAAAAATAAGGATTCGTCTTAACTTTTGACAGAGTCAGGGTTGAATTCCAGAATTCAAGGGATTTAAAGAAATCCTTCGAAATCTAAAAGATTTGATTCTTCGGTGAATAAGGAAATTGAGATCTATATAATTAAATACGGTGATCTGCCTCTATTACTCTGTCTGATATTTCCATTATAAATTAAACTCTTCCGTTCCATTATTCTTACCATTCCTATACTTTCTTTCTTAGTTTATACATCCAAAAGTTTGTGAAAATGCTTAATCCTATTCTAATCCTTGATATTTTCATAATTATCATTTCTGTTATCCTTCTTTTCAATCTTCCTCCAAAAGAATCTGTTTACTTCTACTATTATCTTAGGGTGATACTATTCTTAATTATACCGTGTCTTTATATTGCTATTCGTATTAATATCCACGGTTTGTAACCTCCGTGCTATTTTTGGGCTTTATATTTTCTCCTATATTTTGGAGCTCTTTGCCTTTTTATTCTCCTCTCGACCTCTGGTAAAGCGAGTAATAATCCAGAATTCGTAAGTATGGAGTTTCAAATGAACTTAATGTTCTAAACAAGAAGGAACGTAATGGCACGATTTGATTTGTCAAATTACCAGAATCACTGAGAATAGAACTATTAAGAATATATTTTCTTGATATGTTCAGAAGTTAATCAGAATGAAAGAGTTATGTAACATGACACATGATGACGTTATAATCTGTGAATCATCACGTCCCACTAGAAACTCAGCATGACTTACTGTAATATAATCACATTGATCAAGTGTCATTATATTATACTAACTCATGCTTCAGTTCCCAACACTACTTCAAAATCATTCATAATTTAAATTTGAATTTTTCAGAATTTAGAAACTAAAACAGTTTCCTTTATGATGTAATATAGATAGTACGAAGAGATGAATAATTTCGGACAAGATTATTTATGAAAATATCCTCAGAAATATCGAAGATATTTATGATGATATTTTGGAATTTCTAAGTTCGAAGGTTGATGAAGAAAGATTTTCCGCAAGATTTCAACATGACTTTGGAGTAGGATATTCTCTAAAGATTTCATCGGATACAGAATCATCTGGATTCTTTGAATATAGGGTATGGTCCTTGTATTTGTACTTGGTCTCCTTCGTGGTTAGCTCAATCCGTTCTTCAGTTCCAATTTTTCCGAGCTTTTCCAACATACTATTCTTTATCATTAAACTTCCGACGATTAAGGTCATTTACAGTTGTCTACAGTTTCTGCTGTTTCATTCAGCTTTTTCAACATTCAGAGTATTGATTTGTAGACTGAGTGCTGTTCAGAATTTCAGAATGAAAGGCCATAATTCTAAGAGATAAATGTTATACATATAACTGTTGATATATATATGCGGTGAGTTTTCAAAGTACTGATTGCTGATTCAAGGTAATTGGTATGGCAGTTCTTGTTACAAGATGCGGATGAGTATATGATAGGGTTTCAATAATAAATATAATGATTTATCAGAGAGTTTAAACCAAGAAGCAATGAGGTTGCTGGTACGTCTGCTGGTAATATGGTGGAATATAAAAGCTTCCCCGGTAACAATAAAAGAGTACGCATATATATCAAGGTTATAATAAGGTTGTTTCGAACGAAAAGTTGAAGTTGACTTGCTGGAGCTGTGACAAAATTGACTAATTTTGAAAAGGAATTGCAAAGTTATTTTCGGTAATAACAATGCCAAAAGAGTTAACACAGATACGTGTTTAACGTTTACTCAGGTTCCGAGTGTTTTCAAGTGCATAACTATATGCATTAATCTTTTCTTTCGTAGTTGAAGTGCGGTTGATTCATTCTCTGGATTGAGGTGTTTTCAAGAATCATGAACGGTTTGAACGCAGATTTTAATCGTCAAGATACAATTGAGGCTTAAGATGAGACCAAGTGGCAAACTTGAAGAAATGTTTAGTTTCATATGTTATAATCAATATTTTAATTTATTTTAATTGTCCAATGTTATTAGTCCACAGTCGATAGTCCACAGTAACAGTCCAATAATTCATATATAGTTTAATATATAATATTCGAATTAATTAATAAGTATCGTGACCCGTGTACATGTCTCAGACTCGATCATAACTCAAAGTATATATATTATTATAGAATCAACCTCAACCCTGTATAGAGAACTCGATCATTACTGCATATAGAGTGTCTATGGTTATTCCAAATAATATATATATATATATATATATATATATATATATATATATATATATATATATATATATATATATATATATATATATATATATATATATATATATGCGTCGATATGATATGTCAAAACCTTGTATACGTGTCCCGATATTTAAAGTGCGTAAAATAAATACAGAAATTAAATGACAATAAATAAAATTGAGAGAATATAAATTGCGATAAATAAACTGCGATAAATAAATTGCGATAATTAAATTGCGATAAATAAATTGCGATAAAATAAAATGTAATACAGAATTAACAGTTAGCTAGGAACAGTTAGCTAGGATCTTGTTAGCGTAGTTTCTTAACAAAATTTCATATTGTTAATTAGTCTGTTTCTAATCAATTTTTATTGTGTCCATTATTTCTTCATTATGCCACTTGTTGGATTCTGGTAAATTAAAATCCAAATATGAAATTGAATGAATATGGTTATTCTGTGGTGAACGGATTTGTATATCGGTGGTTGTAAATAGAATAGTAAATGACTGTTGAATCAGATTCGAAAAAATGTACAGTGTAACTTATTAAGGTGAAAACTAAATATTCCTCGGGTATTACCTACCGGTTAAAATATTTTCATCATTAACAGTTTGTACAAAAGAATTTTTAATTACAATCTTTATGAAAACATATATACATATATATTTTCTTCAGATGTAATCATGAATTTAATGAGTCAACATGATATTAAACTCATTTGATTTACCGTTAGAACGAGAATATATAATCTCTAAAACATTAAGGATTATATAATCGCCATGTTGAACGAAGATAAATAATGTAGAATGATACATAGAACGATGATTATACTCGAGGTACAGAATGAGATGTTGAGGCATGGATTGTTGATGGTACTGGTGCTGTTATTGATGGTACTGTTGGTGCCGGTGATGTTGCTGAAGCTGGTAAATTTTGCACTATATTCTCCAAATTGATTACTCGAGCGCGAAGTTCGTTGACTTCTTCTATTATTCCGGGATGATTGTCGGTCGGAACAAGTAGATTGAATAACGTTTAGAATTGTGGATAAAATATAATCATGACGAGATACTCTGGAAATGAGAGAGAGAAAATGGTGTCTCGAACAGGTTCGCCGGTAAACGCTTCAGGTTCATTGTCAAGAGGTGAATTCGGTTGGTGGAAGGGATCGCCTTCTTCGCGTCTCTATTGATTAAGGCGACTACGAACCCATCAGATGAATTGGGGATGGCTGATTGATTGATTCATTCTGGTGACACAGCTTTCGGAGCTTAGGTGAATATTCATATCGGAATAGCTGTCGGAATAACTATCGGGATAGCTATCGAAATCTGAGGGACTCGAACTGGTTGAGGGATTTATCTCGTACGATCAGATGAATTATTTTTGATAAGAAATAGATTATAGAATGTAGATTAGTACCCTGCAATACATAATTTACATATGCATATATAATACTAAAATCCTATAAGTTATGGAGAAATCTACGGAAGCTGTCAGGCAAAGTCTACAGTAACAGATATGCTAAGATATGAATTAGCAGATACGCTAAGATACGAATTTTGTTTATACACTATTCATGCAATCATTACAGTAAGATGTGTCTAGACTAAGAATGATAAGCAGGTAATTTCCTAAGGATGATAAGCAGATGATTTCCGACACGAAATGATAAGCAAAACTTTTGACATACAGACACGGTCGAAGTCCAGACTCACTAATGCATCCTAACAACTATCAGTTAGACATACTAATGCAAGACCTGGTTCGCTAAGACCACCACTCTGATGCCAACTCTAACGACCCGTCCTAATCCATCAGGACGAAGTCCACATCGATTATAAATGATTCACAACAGTTGATTACATCGCGAGGTACTTGACCTCTATATGATACATTTTACAAACATTGCATTCGTTTTTGAAAAGACAATCTTTCATTACATTGAAAGTGGACGGCATGCATACCATTTTATAATATATCTAACTATAATTGACTTAATAATAATCTTGATGTACTCAATGACTCGAATGCAACGTCTTTTGAAATATGTCATGAATAACTCCAAATAATATCTTTAAAATGAGGAATTGCACAGCGGAAGATTTCTTTCGTACCTGAGAATAAACATGCTTTAAAGTGTCAACCAAAAGGTTGGTAAGTTCATTAGTTTAACATAAATAATCATTTCCATCATTTTAATAGACCACAAGATTTTCATTTTCAGTTCTCATAAATAAACGTCCCATGCATAGAGACAAAAATATCATTCATATGGATTGAACACCTGGTAACCGACATTAACAAGATGCATATAAGAATATCTGATGTTAAAGCTAAGGGGTATAAAATACTATTAATTTTACTAGGAAATACTATTAAATACGATACAATTTTACACAAGATATTTATTTATTTATAGAATGGATATACTTAAACCTTGCTACAACACTTATAGACAGTGTACCTAATCGTACAGTAGTGTAGTTTTTAGTAAGTCCGGTTCGTTCCACAGGGAAAATCTTTAAACAAAGCTTAACGCTATATTAGTTTAAATTTATAAAAATACAAATATATATATAAGTAATATTATTATTATAAAGGGGGGTTTTTACCGTTTAATGACCGGTTTGTCGATTTTAAAACTTTAGTCGCAGTTAAAACCAAAATTAAAAATAAATACAAGACTTAATGTAAAGTAAATAACGATAATGAAATTGCGATAAATAAAAGTGCTATAAAATAAACTTGCGATAATTAAAAAGTACGATAATTAAAAGTGCAATTAAATACAATAACAATAAATAAAAGTGCAATAATTAGAAGTGCAATTAAATATAAAATAAAGGAAATTAAATATGAAATAAAAGAATTATGCTTATTTAAACTTCCGTAATCATGATGTTTGACGTGTTGATTTTAGTTTTATGCCCATGGGTTAATTGTCCTTTGTCCTGGATTATTTAATATGTCCGTCTGGTTTTTGTCCATAACAGTCCATCAGTCATAAATATAAAGTGCGAGTGTCCTCGTCAAATTATCCTTATACCCGAAGTTACATATTCCAACTAATTGGGGACTTAAACTGTAACAAGGTTTTAATACTTTGTTTAATAATTACACCCGGATGTCGACTGCGTGTAACCCAAGGTTTTAATACTTTGTTATCAATTATGCCAAGTGTCCTTGTACATAATTTCACCCCTGTTTTAATAATTCTAGTGGTTATTAATCCATTCCCGTGTCCGGTTAAATGAACGATTATTCGTACATATAAATACCCTGCCCATCGTATCCGATCGAGTGTATATGGTTATTTATAGGGACGTCTAATTGTAAATCTTTATATTAACATTAACAAATTATCATTTAGTTAAACAAATATAAAGCCCAATAATAGCCCATAGTCTAATTTCCACAAGTGTCGTTCTTTTGTCCAAACCCCAATTATGGTATAAAGCCCAATTACCCAATTTTAGTAATTCGTCCAACATCATGATTACTTCGTTTTAAATAAGCATAATAATAACTTAGCTACGAGACATTAATGTAAAAAGGTTGAACATAACTTACAATGATTAAAAATAGCGTAGCGTTACACGGACAGAATTGCGACTTACACCCTTACAACATTTGCTAACATACCATTATTATTAGGATTTAAAATTAAAATTAAAATTAAAATTAAAATATAAATATAAATATTACGTATAGATATATTGAGATAGAAAAAGATGTGTTTTTGTGGTGAACCAAAGCTCGATTTTTATAGGCATGTGGGCTGGAACTGTGCACCATGCGATCGCATGGATTTATGCCTTCCAGGCCATGCGATCACATGGCCAGCTGGGGACAGCCACATTTGGTTGTTTTCTTCTGCCGACATTTATTTAAATATAATATAATATATATATTAATTTTAAGAATTAATTATATATTATATTATATTCATATGAATAGTTGACTTGTAATTTTTAGTCCGTTGCGTCGAGCGTTGAGAGTTGACTCTGGTCCCGGTTCCGGATTTTCGAACGTCCTTGCGAATAATTTAATATCTTGTACTTTGCGTTTTGAATCTTGTACTCTTGTAATTTTGAGACGTTTCTTATCAATAATTGGAACCTTATTGATTTTATTTTGTACTTTTGAGCTTTTTGGTCGTTTGCGTCTTCAATTCGTCGAATCTGTCTTTTGTCTTCACCTTTTATTATTTAAATGAATATCACTTGTAAATAGGACAATTGCAACTAAAAGCTTGTCTTTCTTGAGGAATAATGCTATGAAATATATGTTCGTTTTTAGCATTATCAAATATTCCCACACTTGAGCGTTGCTTGTCCTCAAGCAATATAGTCTTGAAATACAAGAATCACTTCTTTATTCTTCACACTTTGTACATCAGTGATTTCTTTACGGCGGTATAAACAATGGTAGTAACAATATGGTTTACAGACCCACATGACTATAAAAATTTAGATCCATTAAGGAAATTGGATCTTTATGAAAACATTTGATCTTTTGAAAATTAAATCTAGCTTTTACCCTAGATAAGTTTTCCGGAATAACCTTCACCGGTGTTTGCAAATTCTTTTTTTTTTTGGGTTTGGTGGGTTTTAGATTTGAAAATTTTGGCTCAAAACTTATGGTTTTGTGTCACCCACTTGCTAACCTTGTATTAGGAAAGCAACACGTCCAGTATACTTGCTCCGTATATTATCTTTCGATAAACTACCGTCCGGTTGTAAAGGAAAGCGTTGAACAAGCAACTGTTAAGGCAATGTCCCCTGACATGCTTTTGATTATGGTCTATAACGTGTCGGACGCAATTACTATCCTTTGTAGGAGCAATAGTAAAGCTCACCCTTATAATTTTTCGGTCTGGCACAAGGTCATGTCTTTGACCATGTTATGCAACCACCGTTCTTACGATTGACACCCGATTTGGTTCAGATGACCGAATGAATTCCAGATGAATTCCTAGGATTTTACGTTCAATGGTAATGAACGCATTGAAAATGGGTTTTCAGAAAACAAATCAGTTTATAATTTGATCAAAATATTTTCTTGTTCAAGCTCGAGTTTAGATATCATTGAATTCCATGAGTTTGTAATTCTCAATCTTTAAGGTCAATCTCTAGGATTGAGTAATATCAGTCTTAAAAGCTGATTTTTTTGATCTTTAAAGGAGATTATCCTTTCTGGGGGTCTGATTCATTAGTCTTATAAAGCTAATTTGCACGGTGCCCCCCCCCCATTTTACAAGACAGATCCTCTCATGGTTAGGATAAGTCTGACCACTTGGCGACCCTGTTTGATGCTGAGGTCCGTGGATTTCCTGCTGATTTTAGTGATGACTTTTCTAGGTTTTTCGTCAACCTACAGCTGGTCTGGACGACAACTTCTTGACCTAAATCAAGAAGCGCGTGTCTTTTTCGGAAGACTTTACTTCCTTTTAATGATGGAATTGATTCATCGTGTAGATCCATCTTTTCTTTTCTTTCATCGAGTAAAACAGTTAATTATCGTCCAAAATAAAAGTATTTTCAATTATTTGTACAAAAATATGTGATATATATTTTGAATAACTCGGTGAAAATTTCCCACACTTGGCTTTTATTTTCCTTTTTATTGTCCTCTATTCCATTTTAAATGAATTCTAACATTTTGGTTTGTTTCTCAATTTATGTCCTTTCCGAGGTAACAATAATTTCGGTGTTAACACCTAGTTTTATCGTTCATAAATATGTATAAACATGATTTTGAGTTCATTTAATTGAAAATTTTGAAAATTTTTACTAGAATTGGGTAGTCAGTATATAAGACTAGGGCTGTTCTTTATTATCAGAGAGCACTAGATTCTAATACAACTACTACTTTACTATTATTTCTAATGTTAACCAAGTGTATAAAGTAAAAATTTTAAAATCCGAAAGAATTTAACCCCTTCCCACACTTAAGATCTTGCAATGCCCTCATTTGCAAGAAATCAGTAACAATTTAAATTATTGAGGGTGATTAGCGTAAAAATGATTAAATTTTACCAAAGTTTCCAAACATATTGGCGTTTGTTTGCTGAATGATAAATGGTGCATATCATTTGTTCATTCCGTCTGTTGTTACATCACATTTATTTGTCATCTTGTCGTCAAAATTAGTAGCTTTTGCTGAACTTAATGCCAGTCTTTGAAAATGCGCTGTTTTACCCTATTTTGTACAATTTACAATATACATACATACAAATATAAACATGCATGGCAATTTGAAATGGGACTTAATATCCCACATTCAAATCCTAAATGTGAAATACTAGTACACAATAATAATAAAAATGATAAAGATTACATAAGTATATTCAATAACATAAGTTTAAACATGAATAAGTAAAAAGATAAAAACATAAAAATCATATAAATAACCAAATGGAACTAAATCAGTCTGGATATGGGTTCCAGTTCATCTCGTCAGGTGGATTCCATTGTTGGTTATAGGTGTTCTGATAGGCTTGGTTATAGTCATACCGGTTAAAGGGTGGTCGGATATCGGGGCTGTGTGGCGGAAAATGAGCAGGTCGAGTAGGTACATAATTATTTGGTACCTGATATGATAGCTGGCTCATGATTTGGTGCTGATGAACTAACCAGCTATCGTGTTGGCGTTGCCTATAATCCTCGTATACTCGCTCGGAGTTCCACTGCTCATACATACTATGTCTGGCCGCGTTCGTCATTGCTTCCTCATCTATACGAACGTGGACGTCAAGAATAGCATCTCGAAAGACATCCCTAATGTCTTTCGCCTCCTCCATTTCCTCGTCTGAGCCTCTCTCTACCTGAGGATGAGATCTCTCATAGGGTACTGCCTGGTTACGTCTACTTTTCAATACCTTAGCACCCACATAAACTTTCAATCCTAAGGGCTCAACCTGTTCTCTACAAAGCTGTAATGGACCTCCTTGGTTCCTATCAACACCTAAATACTCTCCAATGAGAGTAACAAAAATACCTCCTCCTATTATACTCCCGTCCTGCATTCCCTCTACCATTTTAGATAAATAAAAAGCAACACAGTAAGGGATATTGACAAAGCTTCTAGGATCCCGAATACACTTTAGGTAGAATAAATCATGTAAGGTAATTTTTTCTTTATTGTGACCTCTCTGTGTAATCAAGTTAGCCAAAAATCTATGAATAATACGAAGCTCGGCTATGTCAATATGTGTATAGGAGTGTCCTCCTGCTCGTGTAAAAACATCAAAATGTGACATACGCCTCCAAATGGCGTCAGCGTCAAAGTTGCTATCTACCCTTTCACCATAATGAATCAAGTTTGTACAATCAGGTAGTAGCAACTCACCAGGAGTATATATCTGTAAAGCCCTGGCCATGTCCAGCATGGACATTCTGTACATCCTACCGCAAAGGATAAACCTAAGAAATCTTCTATCATCTATTCTAACTATATTTGTATCAAGTGATACAGTACTCATCAACTCAACACACCATTCCTTATATACAGGTCTACAAATGGTGAAAAGACGTTCCCAATCTGTAAAAGAAGAACTGCCATACCTTTGAACTAAAAGCTGTCTAACACGGTCAGCTAGATGGACCGTTTCCAAAGGAACCCAATCGATTACCCTTGGCACCTCTACATTTTTTGTTACCAATTTGAATTTGTTCCTTTGATATTTCTCGTAATCTCCCCATCTCCTATCAAATCTCAGATTAGGATGCAGAGTGTGCTCAGGAATCGTTGGGAATTCTACTGGCGGCCTCATTGGGAATACTATGAATTCATCAACAAACTGTACCGGATCATAATAAGGTATGTGCTGATCAGGCTGTTGTTGTGGTTCTTATTGTGGTTCTTGTTCGTGTTGCATTTCTGGTTCTGGTTCAGGTGCTGGTGCTGGTCGTCTAGATGATGATGCTCCTGAACCTCCAGTATCGGCTTTCTGCAAAACACATTAAACACAAAATTTGTGCATCCAAATATGCATTAGTGTTAGCAAAATAACAACTTAAAACAATTACTATAACATGTTAAATCAAAATTAAACTTATACACATTTTCACAATTTTTCACAATTCTACACTTTTCAAATAAGCACATATGAAAATGTATACAACGTTCATAAGCTTTTAACTCAGATAACATATCAAAATAGTCATTACTAATAATTAAACAAGTCTCAAATGGCAATTACATCAAATTAATCAAGTTCATGAATTTTGGACTTAAAAAGTCCACTTTAATCTCCAAAAATCATGTTTAGGATCAATGTTTGGATCATTTAACTACCTAAACATGTTACACTACTCAATTTAGCAATAATTCATGACGAAAATCGACCATAATCTGTTTATATCAAAAAGCCCCAAATTGCTCAAGAACACAAATCCTAGATTTCTAAAAATTTGGAAGTTTTTGGCTTCAAATCATGTTAAATAGCATCAATCTAGGCTATACATGCATAAAATACTAACAATTTAACACTAATTACACTAGAAATTAACAAAATTGTATTAGGTAAAAAATTGGTAATTATCACAAAAACTAGCAAATTTATGAGTTTAGGGGTGTAATTTTTACCATTTTGCTGAAGAATGAGAATCTAGGCATAATTAGAGCAAAAAAAATGACGAATTACGGTGAAAAATGGCGAATTTTAGAGAGGATTTTAGGGTTGGTTCGTGTTTGTGTGTGTGTTTTGTGGATGAAGAACAGAACATGCGACTGATGTATCAGGCCTGATTTTACTCTCCATGCGATCGCATGGAGGGATAGTGGAAATTCCATGCGATCGCATGGATACCCGGGTACAGTGATTTCTGATTTTTTTATTTTTTTTTATAAAACCTTATACTTTATAAAACTTATAATTAATTAAATTTTAAAAATTTTGTTTTCCTTTAGGTGCGAGGGCGTTTCGGATCGTTGTCCTAGTCTGTCCCTCGATAAAATTTTAAAATTTGTCTAATCATAGCGCGGTTTTTAAAAGTAAAGATTTTTGGGTTTTTTTTAATGTTTTTGGCATATTTTAATTCAATAAGATTAAAAATAATGATAATAAAAGTTCTCGTCCCTTCCTCAGGTAAAGCAATTTCGGTTCAAAGACCTAGTCTTCAACTCACGACGAATTTTAAAAATCATATTTTTAACTTAACGAAATAAAGTAAATTTTTGTTTTTAAATTCACACAACTTAAATTTAAAAAATGCATAAAATTAAAAATTCACATTTTTAAAAATTAAAAATTCACACCAAACTTATATTATATTTTTGTTTTTATACATACAAACTTAAAAATATCAATTTATCAAATATTTACAATTTTAAATATATTAATTTAAAAGTTTACAATATTAATTTAAGATTTATATATTAATTTTAAAAACATGGTAAAAATAAAATTAAAAATCTTTTTGGTCTTTTATCCCACTTTAATCAATCAAATATTATCAAAAATATGCGCCCCTCTTTTCGGTAAAGTAATTTCGGTTCCATGACCTAATTTAACTCATGACGAATTTTGAAATATTTTGGGTTGATTGATTAAAGATATTTATACCTTAAGAATAAACGTTAAATTTCGCAGTGATGTAATAAATTTTTGAATGATATCAATAATTTCGGTTGCCAAACCTAATTTTATTCAATACCAATTTAATACTTTATAGCGAACAAATTAGCGTTTATTATCAAAAGGTTAAAAATAAAAATAAAAAATAAAAACTGTACAGACTTACCTGTGAGATAGTATTCTTAGTGATATGATCTATCCCATTCATAAGATAGTCGGTTTAATTGATTTTCCATGGCTACATAGGTGTAACCTCGAGCATTCAGTGTTTTTTCTTCTAAACATATGAACGGTCCGTCTCTGCATAAAGTAACAAATTCGGTGTTTGAATAGGTTTGATTATTGGAACATTTACCTCCATGTGACCCTTTTCCGCATTTGTGACATCTTTCTAGGTGTCGTGCTCTTCTTTTCGCTGCGGATTTTGATTTTTCTTTACCAAATTGTAACTTATTATCTTCGCATCTGGATTCTTTTCTTACTCCGTCCAATCTTTCTCTGATTACTGATACTATTTCACTCGGAAGTATGTCATTATTACATTTAGTGATCAAAGCGTGTAGCATTAGACCATGGTTTAGTTCACAGGAAGTCTTCATTTCCTAAAAAAAATAAAAATTCAGAATGGGGGGAGAAGACTAGTTCTTTAGGGTCTGCTAGGGAAAGACCATTCGGGTTTCATTTTCGAGAACTACACGAAAACAGAAAATCTAACTCTAACAGAAATACATATTATCCTTTAAAAGACTTGATTCTCCCCACACTTAGTTAGCCGTGGTATCGAAATTGTGATTAACTTCGTTGTTGACTTCCATCGGACTATCTATGTAATGTTTAACTCTGTGACCATTAACTTTAAATTCAATTCCATTTGAATTTATTAATTCTATCGTTCCGTATGGGAAAACTCTTTTGACTATGAATGGTCTAGACCATCTTGATTTCAATTTTCCAGGAAATAGCTTGAATCGTGAATTAAAAAGAAGAACTCTATCTCCTTCTTTAAATTCTTTTGAACTTCTGATTCTTTTATCATGCCATTTCTTCGTTCTTTCCCTATAGATTAACGAATTTTCGTATGCTTCATGTCTTAATTCTTCTAATTCATTTAGTTGACTTAACCATAGACGTCCAGCTTCATGTAAATCAAGATTACATGTCTTCAAAGCCCAAAATGCTTTGTGTTCAATTTCTACTGGAAGATGACATGCTTTTCCATAAACGAGTCTGAAAGGTGTGGTTCCAATTGGAGTTTTGTAGGCTGTTCTAAAAGCCCAGAGTGCATCCTCCAATTTAATGGACCATTCCTTCGGATTTGATCCTACGGTTTTTTCTAGAATACGTTTTAAAGCTCGGTTGGTATTTTCAACTTGTCCACTTGTTTGTGGATGATATGCGGTGGAGATTTTATGAGTTACTCCATATCTTTTAAGAACTTTCTCAAGTTGATTATTACAGAAATGAGTTCCCAGATCACTTATTAAAGTTTCGGTGTTCCAAACCTTGCAAAAAGACGTTTTAAAAAGTTGACTACAACTCGTGCATCGTTAGTTGGGAGAGCTTGTGCTTCCGCCCATTTAGATACATAATCAATGGCTACGAGAATATAGAGATTATTATGAGATTTTGGAAATGGACCCATAAAGTCAATACCCCAAATGTCAAATACTTCACATACTTGAATGACATTTTGTGGCATTTCATCACGTTGACTTATTTTTCCGGCTCTTTGACATGCATCACAGGATTTGCAAAGAAGGTGTGCGTCTTTGTAAATTGTAGGCCAATAAAATCCAGCATCATAAACTTTTCTTGCTGTTAGTTGCGGCCCATAATGCCCTCCTGTTGGTCCTGTGTGACAATGGTTTAAGATTTTACTAGCTTCATCTCCGAATACACATCGGCGTATTATTCCATTTGGACAACTTTTAAACAAATGTGGATCTTCCCAGATATAGTGTTTTATATCACTGAAGAATTTCTTACGTTTTTGGTACGACAATCCTTTTTCAAGATGTCCACATACTAAGTAGTTTGCATAGTCTGCAAACCATGGAATTTCATTATAATCTATCTTCAATAGATATTCATCAGGAAAGTTGTCTTGTATAGCCGATTCATTTAGAACTTCTAATTCGGGATTTTCAAGAAGAGAAAGATGATCAGCGGCGAGATTTTCTGCTCCTCTTTTGTCTCGGATTTCAATATCAAACTCTTGTAAGAGTAAGATCCAATGGATTAATCTTGGTTTAACATCTTGTTTCGAAAATAGGTATCTGAGAGCAGAATGGTCGGTATAGACCACCGTTTTTGCTAGAACGAGATATGATCGAAATTTGTCAAAAGCAAAGACAATAGCAAGGAGTTCTTTTTCAGTGGTTGTGTAATTTGTTTGTGCTCCTTGTAACGTCTTACTAGCATAATATATAGGTTGAAATCTTTTTTCAATCATTTGTCCTAAAACGGCTCCCATTGCAAAATCACTTGCATCGCACATAAGTTCAAACGGTAGATTCCAATTTGGTGTTATCATGATCGGCGCATTAGTGAGTTTCTCTTTAAGAATATTAAAAGATTTGATGCATTCATCTGAAAAGATGAATGGAGCATCCTTTTCTAGGAGTTTATTCATAGGAGTGGCAATTTTAGAAAAATCTTTTATGAAACGTCGGTAAAAACCGGCATGCCCTAGAAAACTCCTAACTCCTCTAACATTGGTGGGATGTGAAAGTTTAGCAATTACATCTACTTTAGCTCTATTCACTTCAATTCCTTCCTTTGAAATTTTATGTCCAAGAACGATGCCTTCTTTAACCATGAAATGGCATTTCTCCCAATTAAGTACTAGATTTGATTGTTCGCATCTAATAAGCATTCGTTCCAGATTAGCTAGACATGTTTCAAATGTATCACCGAAGACTGAAAAGTCATCCATGAAAACTTCCATGCATTCTTCTATCATGTCGTGAAAAATCGCCATCATGCACCTTTGAAAGGTTGCAGGGGCGTTGCAAAGTCCAAATGGCATTCGTTTGTAAGCAAAAGTTCCATAAGGGCACGTGAACGTGGTTTTCTATTGATCTTCGGGTGCTATTGGAATTTGAAAATATCCGAAAAATCCATCAAGAAAACAATAATAACTATTTCCGGCTAATCTTTTCAACATTTGATCAATGAAAGGTAAGGGAAAGTGATCTTTTCTGGTGGCGTCATTTAATTTTCTATAATCAATACATACACGCCATCCTGTTACAGTCCTAGTAGGAATAAGCTCATTTTTTTCATTTGTGATGACAGTCATGCCACCCTTCTTAGGCACGCATTGAACGGGGCTTACCCATGGACTATCAGAAATTGGATAAATTAAACCTGCATCTAGCAGTTTAATAATTTCTTTCTTAACTACATCTTGCATATTAGGATTTAGTCTTCGTTGGCGTTGCACATACGTTTTATGACCTTCTTCCATAAGGATTTTATGTGTGCAATACGAAGGACTTATTCCTTTAATATCTTGAATCTTCCATGCAATAGCTGGTTTATGAGCTTTCAACACAGAAATGAGTTGTGATTTTTCATTTTCAGTAAGAGAAGACGATATTATTACAGGTAATTCAGATTCACCATGTAAATAAGCGTATTCCAAATAGTTTGGAAGTGGCTTTAGCTCTAATTTCGGAGGTTCTTCTATCGATGATTTATATCGATATCTGTCTTCTTCTTTTAGCATTTGAATTTCTTCTGTTGTTGGTTCATATCCATTAGCCATTAGTGTAGCTAATATTTCAGCTTCATCAATTGGTTCAGTACCTTCTCCTAAAGAACATTCTCATGTTCCTTGTAATTCTGGAAATTCTTCTAACAATTCTGCATGTGAATCTATAGTTTGAATATAATAACATGTATCATCTGCAGATTGCGGTTGTTGCATTGCTCTATCAACTGAAAAGGTAACATTCTCATCCTCTATACTTAGGGTCAATTTCTTACCAAACACGTCTATCATTGATTTAACCGTGTTTAAGAATGGTCTTCCTAATATGAGAAGAACTTGAGAATCTTCTTCCATGTCCAGAACAACAAAATCTACTGGAAATACTAAAGTACCAACTTTAACTAGCATGTTCTCCATTATCCCTCTAGGATATTTTATTGATCTATCGGCTAGCTGTATGCTTATTCTTGTTGGTTTCAATTCTCCAAGGTCTAGTTTAGTGTATAGTGAATACGGCATTAAATTTATACTAGCACCTAAGTCTGCCAATGCTTCTATTGAACTAAGACTACCCAGAAAATATGGAATTGTGAAACTTCCTGGATCAGATAATTTTTCTGGTATCTTATTCAACAGCACTGCTGAACAATTAGCATTCATAGTAACGGCCGAGATTTCTTCCATTTTCTTTCTATTTGTGATCAGATCTTTCAAGAATTTAGCATATCTAGGCATTCCTGAAATCACATCAATGAAAGGAAGATTTACATTTATCTGTTTAAACATATCCAAGAATTTGGATTGCTCGGCTTCAAGTTTCTCTTTCTTCATTTTACTCGGGTAAGGAAGTGGTGGTTGGTAAGGTTTAACAAAAGGTTTATCCTTAACTGTGTTATCTTCATTAACCTTTTCAACTACCGGTTCTTTTTCCTTATCTTGATCAGGTTGTGGTTCTTTTGTAGTAGGAATAGCTTCATCAGAAGTTACAGGTATTTCAGGTGGTTTAAGTGTTGTACCACTTCTTGTGGTAATAGCTTTAGCTGTTTCATTCCGGGGGTTAGCATTTGTATCACTAGGTAAACTTCCCGGTTTTCTTTCACCTATTAACCTTGCTAGGTTACTTACTTCTTGTTCCAAGTTTTGAATAGAAGCTTGTTGATTTCTAAATGCTTGAGCATTTTGTTCATTCGTTTGTTTCTGAGATGTGAAAAACTGCGTTTGAGTTTCAACTAGCTTCATCATCATATCTTCTAAATTCGGCTTTTTATCATCGGGTTGTGGTGGTTTGTTTTGAAAATTAGGTCTTTGCTGGTTGTAAGTATTATTGGATACTTGTTGATTGCTAGGACCTTGTTGGTTGTTGTATGGAATATTTTGGTTATAATTCTGGTTTTGATTGTAAATCGGTCTTGGCGGTTGATAATTATTCTGATAATTATTTCCAGGCCTTTGGTTTAGATATGAAACATTCTCTCTTTGTTCCATTGTTAGTTCAATACTGAGACAATCTTTTGTCAAATGTGGACCTCCACACTACTCACAACTAATTCGCATTGAGTGTATATCTTTAGTCATCTTTTCCATTCGTCTCTCGACATCATCTATCTTTGCAGAAATGGAATCTAAGTCATGACTAGAATCGGCTCTAGCTGCTTTAGATGATCTAACGATATCTTTTTCTTGGTGCCACTCATGTGAGTGGGAAGCAGTGTTATCAATAATTTTATAAGCATCAGTTTTGGTTTTCTTCATAATAGAACCACCAGCTGCTATGTCGATGTCTTTCCTTGTAGTGATGTCGCATCCTTGGGAGAATATTTGTACTATTTGACAGGTGTCTAAACCATGTTGCGGACATCCTCTTAATAACTTTCTAAATCTAGTCCACGCCTCATATAGAGTTTCATTTGGCTTCTGTGTGAACGTAACAATTTCTCCTTGAAGTCTTACGGCTTTAGATGCCGGAAAGAATTGTCTAAGAAAATTTTCAACTAAAACGTCCCAGGTATCAATCGCCCCTTCAGGTAACGATTCTAACCAATCTTTGGCTTCTCCCTTTAAAGTCCAGGGAAATAACATGAGATATATCTGTTCATCTTCCACTTCTCGGATTTTAAATAGTGTGCAGATCCTATTAAAGGTACGAAGATGTTCATTTGGATCTTCCTTCGGCGCACCACTAAATTGGCATTGATTAGTCACCATGTGTAGAATTTGTCCTTTGATTTCATAATCTGGTGCATTAATGTCTGGATGAGTAATTGCGTGACCTTGGCCAGTGCGTTTAGCTCTCATTCGGTCTTCCATACTTAAAGGTTCCAGATTCTCCATAATTGAATTTGTTGAATCGGAATCACTAGAGGATTCTGATTTAATGGTTCGTTCCTCAACAATCTCTGTTTGAATGATTGGTGTCGGAGGAAAGTTTAGTGGTTCAGGATCTATGAATCGTCCCTGAATATTCTCCGGATTCTCAATTGTGAGGTCGGGTTCAAAAAATGGATTATCAACGGCGACAATATTAGCTAGATGTCTTGATCTAGTTATAGGTGGTGAACGTACAAAAGGTGGTGAACGTCTTGCTCGGTGCATTCACTGAATATCCTATTAGTTTTTAAAAAGGAAAGAAAAATTATATAAGTTATCCAATCAATAGACTTTTCTGATTTTGCCCACGTTTCGAATAGCCAAAAGATGTAGCAGAGGGGCAGGATTCGTTTGGTCTCAATATAATTGAGTACTGTTTGGCTCCAATAACCCGGTCCACGTACAAATCCAACTATTACTACGAACCAGAAAATTTTGATGTCTATCAATTTAACCACTTAAAATAAATTTTCGTAATTTTAAGAAATTTAGATAATAAGTAGAATAAAAATCTATGTCCTAAAACTAGAATGGCGAGAAATAAGAAAGAAAAAGAGCCGTCGAGAAATAAGGAAGAAAAAGAAAAGAGTTGAAAAATAAAAGGCGTCGAAAAATAAGAAAGAAAAAGAGTGACTTATAAAACTTTAAAACACTCGACTAACCCAACCTTATTACTACCACTAACTTAAAATTATAATCGCAAATTGAGATTACTAATTAGAATGATAATTGATACATAGGTAAAAGGTGTCTAAAAATATTAAAGCTTACAAGTAAAACTATATCCCAAATGGAAATGACTTAAAAAGGTACTAAAACTTAAAAAGACGTCGCAAAATTCTAAAGCCCTTTAATCTTAGTCTAAAGAAAGAGCACTTAAGGGATTTTACGGCAAAGCCTAAAAATCTAAATAAAAAAAAATAACTATGGCAAAAACTATGAATTAATAACTAAATACGAGCGAAAAATAAAAATATTACGCTAAAACAATTAAAAAGGGACAAAATATAAAAATATACTAAAAGTTGTAAAAATTACAATTTTTATTAAAATATTATTTTTATATTATTTATTTAACAAAACTATTAATTTTACAATTTAAATAAACTAATTAAACTAAAAATACAAATTAAATAAATAACACTAAATTAAATTATATAATATATAACCCTAATTAAGGTTTAAATATAATAATAATAATTATAATTATAATCCGTAATTAATGCAGGCTGCAGTCAACTGTGGCGTGTCAGACGGGCTCATGCGATTGCATGAGTCCTAAGCTACCCGGCCATGCGATCGCATGGGCTAGGGTTTTGGGCCACAGAGTGGGCTGCTACAGTACCGGACTCGAGTTTTAATATATTTTTTTTATTTTTTATTTTCTGTTTTTGCTGTAAAATATATTTATAAAATATATTTATAAATTAAATAAAACTTATATTTTTACAAACTAAAAAATAGAAATAAAGAAACTTTATAAAACTTAAATATTTACCAAACTCTTAAAAATATTTATATTTTTGTTTTTTTTATATTTTTAAATATTTAAAACGTATTTTTACAAAAGCGTATTTTTTTTATAAAAGTAAACTAAAAAGAAAAATCTTTTTTTTTTTTATATATTAGCGTTGCGCTTCCGGATTTTAAGCTAGATTTTCCCCGGCAGCGGCGCCAAAAATACTTGATGTTAAAGCTAAGGGGTATAAAATACTATTAATTTTACTAGGAAATACTATTAAATACGATACAATTTTACACAAGATATTTATTTATTTATAGAATGGATATACTTAAACCTTGCTACAACACTTATAGGCAGTGTACCTAATCGTACAGTAGTGTAGTTTTTAGTAAGTCCGGTTCGTTCCACAGGGAAAATCTTTAAACAAAGCTTAACGCTATATTAGTTTAAATTTATAAAAATAAAAATATATATATAAGTAATATTATTTTTATAAAGGGGGGTTTTTACCGTTTAATGACCGGTTTGTCGATTTTAAAACTTTAGTCGCAGTTAAAACCAAAATTAAAAATAAATACAAGACTTAATGTAAAGTAAATAACGATAATGAAATTGCGATAAATAAAAGTGCGATAAAATAAACTTGCGATAATTAAAAAGTACGATAATTAAAAGTGCAATTAAATACAATAACAATAAATAAAAGTGCAATAATTAGAAGTGCAATTAAATATAAAATAAAGGAAATTAAATATGAAATAAAAGAATTATGCTTATTTAAACTTCCGTAATCATGATGTTTGACGTGTTGATTTTAGTTTTATGCCCATGGGTTAATTGTCCTTTGTCCTGGATTATTTAATATGTCCGTCTGGTTTTTGTCCATAACAGTCCATCAGTCATAAATATAAAGTGCGAGTGTCCTCGTCAAATTATCCTTATACCCGAAGTTAAATATTCCAACTAATTGGGGACTTAAACTGTAACAAGGTGTTAATACTTTGTTTAATAATTACACCAGGATGTCGACTGCGTGTAACCCAAAGTTTTAATACTTTGTTATCAATTATGCCAAGTGTCCTTGTACATAATTTCACCCCTGTTTTAATAATTCTAGTGGTTATTAATCCATTCCCGTGTCCGGTTAAATGAACGATTATTCGTACATATAAATACCCTGCCCATCGTATCCGATCGAGTGTATATGGTTATTTATAGGGACGTCCAATAATAAATCTTTATATTAACATTAACAAATTATCATTTAGTTAAACAAATATAAAGCCCAATAATAGCCCATAGTCTAATTTCCACAAGTGTCGTTCTTTTGTCCAAACCCCAATTATGGTACAAAGCCCAATTACCCAATTTTAGTAATTAGTCCAACATCATGATTACTTCGTTTTAAATAAGCATAATAATAACTTAGCTACGAGACATTAATGTAAAAAGGTTGAACATAACTTACAATGATTAAAAATAGCGTAGCGTTACACGGACAGAATTGCGACTTACACCCTTACAACATTTGTTAACATACCCTTATTATTAGGATTTAAAATTAAAATTAAAATTAAAATTAAAATATAAATATAAATATTACGTATAGATATATTGAGATAGAAAAAGATGTGTTTTTGTGGTGCACCAAAGCTCGATTTTTATAGGCATGTGGGCTGGAACTGTGCACCATGCGATCACATGGATTTATGCCTTCCAGGCCATGCGATCGCATGGCCAGCTGGGGAGAGCCACATTTGGTTGTTTTCTTCTGCCGACGTTTATTTAAATATAATATAATATATATATTAATTTTAAGAATTAATTATATATTATATTATATTCATATGCATAGTTGACTTGTAATTTTTAGTCCGTTGCGTCGAGCGTTGAGAGTTGACTCTGGTCCCGGTTCCGGATTTTTGAACGTCCTTGCGAATAATTTAATATCTTGTACTTTGCGTTTTGAATCTTGTACTCTTGTAATTTTGAGACGTTTCTTATAAATAATTGGAACCTTATTGATTGTATTTTGTACTTTTGAGCTTTTTGGTCGTTTGCGTCTTCAATTCGTCGAATCTGTCTTTTGTCTTCACCTTTTATTATTTAAACGAATATCACTTGTAAATAGGACAATTGCAACTAAAAGCTTGTCTTTCTTGAGGAATAATGCTATGAAATATATGTTCGTTTTTAGCATTATCAATATCCCCTATCATTCCGGGAAATCCTTCGAATATGATATAAAAACAACATCGAAGTACTAAAGCTTCCGGTACTTTGGATGGGGTTCGTCGGGCCCATAGATCTATCTTTAGGATTCGCGTCAATTAGTAGATCGGTTTACTAATTCTTAGGTTACCAAGCAAAAGGGGCATATTCGGCTTCGATCATTCAACCATATAATGTAGTTTCAATTACTTGTGTCTATTCCGTAAAATATTTATAAAAGTTGCGCATGTATTCTCAGCCCAAAAATATAAAGGGTAAAAAAGGCAAATGAAACTCACCTAATGTATTTTGTAGTAAAAATACATATGACAATATTGAACAATGCAGGGTTGGCCTCGGATTCACGAACCTATATCATTTGTGTACTTATTAATATACAAAATTGTAATCGAATAAGTTTATATATATCTAATTTTATTTGTTATATCCTTTTATATAACTTGTAGTTATTTAGGATTTATTCTTCTAAATTTCATTAAAAACATATTCTTTATTTATGTAAATCATATCTTAACTTATATGTTATATATATTTATTTTACATTTATATCATTACAATAATTAATAAATATACTTTTAGTTATCTTGATATCTATATATATATATATATATATATTTATATATACATGTGTTTAGTATTATATTTAAAAATCGATATTGTATAAGTATTTTAAATGTTAACCTATTTGATATATAGTTATATGGAATATTATCTTAATTATAGTGAATGTAATAAATATCTTTTATGAAACTAATGTTTATTTATTAAAATGATAGTTTTTATAATGATAAGTTACTAATAATAATAATAATAATAATAATGATATTGTTGATAATGATACTTATGTTAATGATAATATTACTAAAAAGTGATACTAATACCAGTATTAGTGAAAATAATAATAAGTTGTGTTATTTTCGTAATAATAATAATAATAATAATAGTCATATTCGTAATAATAATAAAAGTCATACTTTATATTAATAATAATAATACTTTTAATTCATAACAATATTACATAACAATAACTAAAATTATAATACTAGTGATCATATCATCAATTTTAACATAATCATAACTTATAATAACAGTAACAATAATAATAATAATAATAATAATAAGGAAATTAACAATAATAATAATAATAATATTAATAAAAACTACCTTAGAGAACCCTCTTTTAAAAAAAATTGGCTCAAGTCAGGCTCGAACCCGTGACCTCCCGGACACCCGCTCACTCTCTTAACCGTCTGGGCTATTGCCCGATTTCTGATTTAATACCAAATACAAAATTATATATCCCGTATTTATTTAACCCCGTTACATGTTCCACCTTCTTCTTCATCGAAAATAAACAAACCGGAGAGTGCAAAACATCAAAACAAGATTCAGATACTTCAAAATATTAATAATTAAACTCTACTCAGTGTTTATATTACAAAAAAAATAAAAAATAAAAAAAATGTTGGTTCTGCTGTTCGTCGACAAAGAGGAGAAAAAAAAATGATTTCACTTCTGTGAATGTTTTGGACATAGTTCATAACACAAAAAATGTTTTAAAACCTTTTTATAATCTTTACCAAACCTCAATTTCATTTAATTCGTAACATAAATTTCGAATTTAAATGAAGAACACTGTTTGACTTTTTGAGTTTAAAAACTTTGACTTCGAAATTAGAGATCGTTAGAATAAATTAGACCTTGTAACTTTGCAGATAGTTTGAACATAAGATTTCAAACACAACTGCATTTATAGAATTTGAAAATTCGTTTGATTTCTAGTTTTGGAGAAAAAGATAATGAATAGAGGTAGCGAGGATATATATTATTCAATTTACTTTCCTAATTGATATATACTGTTATTAATCGTAGTTGATACTTGAGGGTGATAATGGAGTGCTGCCTTACAGCTATGGTCGACCATAATATTCGATTTCAAAGGAACAAAACAAAAACCATATATAACAGATAGGGATAGATCTTTATATATATATATATATATATATATATATATATATATATATATATATATATATATATATATATAATTTAATTTTATTAATACAGTTAATAATAATAATACTAATATAAATATCTTACTAATAATATTAATAATACTGTTAAATAAAATAATAATAATATTGTAAAAATAAGAATAATAATAATAATACAAGTATTGATGTAATAAATTAATACCATCATCTAATTATGGAATATTATAAACTCCTACTACTTATTTTACAATATTCACTAAATAATTATATGTAGAAGTTATATATTTAACGTTGTTTAAATATTAAAAGTTATTATATCACACTTCATATTTATATATTTAAAATAATAATACTCCTAATACTGATTTTATTATTAATAGTAATTTTTATAGTAATGAAAGTAATAACATTGATATAACAAATTTTATTTTAATTTGTATTCTTTAATATATTACTATTACTTGTTATTGTTTATGTAATTTTATATTTTATATTATGTAATAACTTTTATTGAGTAGTAATTTCACACACACACATACACACACACACACACACACACACACACACACACACACATATATATATATATATATATATATATATATATATATATATATATATATATATATCATAATATAAAATTAATAAGTCTTAATAGAAACACACATGTACATATAGATTCATAATTATATCCTATATAGATTTATATATAAATACTTAATTGATTATTATTTTATATGTTCAATTCCGATTGATTAAAGTTGTACCTCATCATTTTTACTTATCATATATACTTTTATATTTATGTATATATATATATATATATATATATATATATATATATATATATATATATATATATATATATATATATATATATATATATATATATATATATATATATGCATTTTTATTTACAAATCATAGTTCGTGAATCGTCGAGCACATTCAAGGGTAATTGTATAAATGAAAACACTTCAAGAATTTTGAGGCTCAACATTACAGACTTTTCTTATCGTATCGAAATCATATAAAGATTTAGTTTAAATTTGGTCATAAATTCCCGGGTCATCACAACAGGATCATTACAAGGTCAAATACTATATGCGGTTTCAAAAGAAGTTTGGATTCATGAATAAAGGTGATGTCTTAACCAACATCAAATGTCTTACAACAAAACTATGCTTCAACGAACAGAGGCAATTAGTAATAGTACGTGACCCAATGGTCGTTACAAATCATTGTTTCAAAAGGTAACATAGTTTGAATGCAAATAAAATGTTTCATGCGGTGACAACTCTAACAAGCGCAGCGGGTGTCTACAAGGCATGACTAGTACAACAACGAAAGCAAGCAACCTTAAGCACCTGAGAAAAACATGCTTAAAAATGTCAACAAAAAGGTTGGTGAGCTATAGTTTAAGTATAACAGTATGTAAGGTAGGCCACGAGATTTAAGTGCTTCAACAGCGTTTCAAAACAGTATGTAAAGTATATGTTTAACCGTGGGCACTTGGTAACTAACTTAACATTTATCACCCCCTAAAAGTACACTTGGCGAGTGCGCATGTTTACGAAGTATTAAACACCCGTTAAATGCTAGCGCTACTAGCCCGAGTGGGGATGTCAAACCCTATGGATCCATATCTAAGATTCACGTTCACCGGTTCAAAAACCAATGACTAAACGTTACCGAGCTAAGGGGAAAGTTTATGCTGTTGTATAACCCACACATATATAAAGTTTAAGTACTCGTTCCTAGTATGTAAAATGTAAAATGCACATGTATTCTCAGTTCCCAAAATAGTTAAAGTAAAAAGGGATGCTATAACTCACAGTGTAAAGTAGTAGTAAAGTTGATTCGGGAAAGTAAGCAAGTATGTAGGTCCGAAAAGTCCTCAACCTAAGTCAAAAGTTACTAAGTCAGTAAATCGTTCCCAAAGGTTTAAATGTATGTAAATTAGGTCTTAAGTATCATCATCATTCATCATTTATCAAAAAGTGTATAGTAAGTTTTAAGTCAAGACTAGGGTTTAAAACAAAGGCTGACTTCGTTCAGTCACCACGACCTCTATAAAAACTGAAATGAGGTGAGACCAGTGGCCATGGCTCCATATATGAGTCCCCTAGGTACTGATAAATTTAAAGAACCAAACTCATCTTCTTTTGACCGTGGTGATGGTTTAAGTGCGAGTAGGTCAGAAATTTCAGCACAACGTTAATAGGGTGTAGTGACTTTCGGGAGGCCATAGATCCTAAACCGTAACTCGGATTAAGACAAGGTCTAAACAGAAAATTATCTAATCAAACAGAGATAACTGAAAATCAACTACAGTAGCCCAGGTATTTTGATCAGACCCGAAAAACAGTAGGTTTAGTGTTCCGGTGGGTTCTTGGTGCTCGATGCTCATCACGGTTCTCATCCTTGATGCATATAGCTTCAAGTGTACAACTCGTTGATGTGTTTGCATCATATTTTACCAAGTTTTGACCATCATAACACAAGTGTAAGTCTAAGATAAGTAGCACAACTCAATTAAGTGTTGCAAGTAGTTTGATGAACCAAAGTTACATCAAGATCTTAGATCCGACACATACATTAACTCTAAAAGTAATATTAAGCTACAAACTTGAAAGTAAACTAAATAATCAAGATCTTAAGTTGTAGAACATAGTTCTTAGTTAGATCTTGAAGATCCAAGACCCAAAAGTCTAGATCTAAAGTTACTAATTTAAATCCTAAGTCATAACACTTGAATCTTTACTTTAATGAAACCATAAGTTATGCAACTTAGATTCTCATCTTGTAAAGTGTATGTAAGCTTATAAGCTCTTGTTTACAACAAAATAAGTAGACCATAAGCTATAGAAACTTAGATCTTTCATAAGTATATGAAGTTATAACTAGAAAGTTATACTTCCATGTTCTTGAACTTATAAAGTTAACTTTTAGTTTCAAGAAATATGAGATCAAGATTAACTAGTAATACTTGACCAAATTAACAACATCACAACTTTAAAGTACATAAAATGAAGAAATAAATTAAATCTACAAGTATCAAGTTCATGGTTGTTCATACTTTAAAGATTCAAGCCAAGGCTTTGATCTTTAAGAAAGTAAACCTTAAGTTTACAAACATGGATTCAAGTATGGTTTTTACAACTCATGAACTTTAAATCTCTAAAACATTAAGTGTAGAACCATAAACTAGAAAGTTTAGATTCTTTGTTCTTGGTTCTTTACAACAAAAGATGAAAGTAACCAAGATTAGATGAAGATACAAGTTGTAGAACTTGATCTTTAACAAAGATAAACAACAAGTAAGTAATCAACAATAAACAACAAGTAAGTTAAACAAGCAAATGATGATGATTTGTATGTGTGTAATTCGGTTTTTACAAGAAAAAAAGAAGAGAAAAAGAAGCCTTGTAACTTACAAGTTAGAGAGAAAAGAAATATGAGAGAAAGAGTGCAAGTAAGTGTGTGTGTAAAATGAAAGGAACTAGTAACTAAGTAGCAAAGAAAATTGAAAAGTGATCCCCCCTAATACCCATGTTGGCCGACGGTCAAGGGGTTCCCAAAGGGGCAAGTCACATGTAAAACTTTCAAACATGAGGAGGTGGTGAGAGCTTGGAAAGGAAATAAAGCTAAATGGTGTTGGAACAAGGTGTAAAGATACAAGTAACTAGATTCCTTCACTAATTAATCTTGTATTAAGATTAATAAGTCACTAGCAAATTGTTGAGCTCCTAATAGTCCATTAAGAAAGATAGGGTGGGCTTCCAAGTCCATTAACATGTATCCATTATTAAAAGCCCAAGTCTTTAGCATGTAATAATTAATTAAATAAATAAGCCCAAGTAATTAACTAGTAACCTTAGTTAATTAAAAATGATCAATATTAATTAATCATGAACGCAAATAATATTCTAAATATTATTCGTGAAAAGTTCGTGTGTCACAAAGACGAGTCGGGCATGTAAAGTCAAGTACGGTAGCAAGTAAATGTATAAAAATACATTCATTAAACACAAGCATTAATAATAAATATTAATAATTTAACATTGGAAAATCCAGGGTCGTTACATAGAACGGGACGAGTTAGGAATCTTTTATTGGTTCCTAGTTTATAGTGGTCTCGGGTGATATGCTTGTTGACACATCAAATTCGTTACGAGTCTGGAAGTGTTACGGTGGATTCGGTTAGCTAAGTGAGTGAGCCAACTCACGAGTTTGGTGCGTGCTTAGCCACTCTAAGTAGTGGGTGCATTATCGAGGTTTTCATTGGTTGTAGATACCCATCATAACTTAGATGATCGAGTGATGTGTGCGTGTATGTGCGTCGAGGACTTGAATTCTGTAATGGAATGTGACAAGTCTAATGATTGTAGTTTTGAGTTACACTCGGTAGAGTGTATGGTTAGAGAATCGTGTTAGGATTCTAGTTGTGAGTCGCCTTGAAATTGGCGAATCGAGGAGTCCTTGGGTCGTTAAACTCATGGGAGTGGGACTCGTATAACGATGATTGTGTTAGTGTGTTGTGGCTTATAAGGTAACATTCCTAATAGAATATCCCTTGTAGTAGTGGTTTTATCGAGATGTAGAAAGGGTGTAAGACTTGGTGTTCCCGAGCATCTCCTTAGTGTTAGATGAAGGGCCTCATTAGGCCATATCGTTTGGCCTTCTGAAAATTGCGGGTAGCGTGTGATCGCTTGGAACTTTCGATAAGATAATAACCGTAAGGTTGTCGGGTAGGTATGACTTCGGGTCATTATTATAGAGAGATGGGTGACATCGAGTGTACGGAACCTAAAGATCGAGTTTCTAAAATTCGGTTGATTTTGGTGGGAGTCTGCATGACACTGCGTCAGGTACCTTTTTATACCTACTAGTGTAATGTTCAACTCCGGTGATGGTGTGATCACTTTGTGCTTAGGGTGTCCTTGAGATACCCTTGGAAGCAGCGGAGGTTATAATAGTGATCGAAGGGTGATAGTAATTCGACGGTTGCGAAAGTCGAAGTTTAAGAGCAAAGTGATGAATACTTCTTATGAAGTGACGGGTGAGCGAATCCTGTTGCTCTTAAATGATAGACGGGTAAAGATGACCGGTGAGCCGGTGACGGATTTAATGGTCGGTTAGTCCGAAGGGTATGATGAAGTGTTGATATTGTGGTGGACACAATTAGGGTATCGGAATTGGTCACTGTTCTCCATGAGAGTGAGCAATTGTCGATAAAGTTTCGTTGCGTGGAAGGGCGGGTGATCTCGACTTAGATTCACGAATGAGTAAGCGGAGTGGCATATGCCTAGGCTTAGAGGCGTATGTGGGACTTTGGTGGAGTTCGCTTTGCGAACGATTAAGGCAGTTGACTGTGAATTGTAGTATGAAGGTGTGATGTCATCGCATGTGCGACATTCCAAGTGAATGTGGATGTCGACTCTGAGAGCCTGAAGTGAATTTGGAGTAATGTGGAGTATGTGACCAACGATGAGAATGGTCATGTGTTCCGTGGAACGACAATTTCGCGGGATGTTATCATCTTGGCGGTGAGAATATGGAGCTGAATCCTTAGTGGGGGAGTTTTTACTGCCGCCCGAGGAAGCTTCGGTGGGGTTTGTATTGTGAAATGTCGGGGTGTATCGTGCTAGGACTCAGCAGGAATTCGGATTTCCTAACGAGGAAGAGTGACGAGTTGGTGATGTCAACTCGAGATCATGCATTTACGATTGTCAGTTACTATTCTGGAATGATATGTGTAGAGATTGTGATTTTAGAATCGAGTGTGGTGTAAGATTTCTTACGTAAGGTGGTCGTTTGGTACCAAAGAGCGGTATGAGACCAAGTATGTAGTTGGAGACCACTGAAGTGAGAAAAGGAAGCTGTCATTGCGGGTGCTCTCGTAGTGAAAAATCTGGGTTGTCATGAAACTCAGATAGGATTAGTGGATGGGAACGAGTTCGATATCGTGGCGAATGCTGTAATTTCCCTGTCGGGAAATGTGATCTTAGAAATTGTCAGTGGATCATTCCACTTTATGGACGATTGTGAGGCGGAGATTGTCGGTTCTGACTGTCTCCCGTAGAGACACGCGGATGTTATTTGTTTGCGAGAGTGTGTGCTAGTGATGTGACCCGTAGGTTGCATTAAAATGTCGAGACCATCCTTAACGGACGGTCTAGGTGGGAAGGTTCACCCGGCGTTGGTGAATATTCTGTGAGTCGTGTGATAAATTGTGGAAATTTTATGATGATAATTCGCCATTGACGGGATTCTAGTATACGATTAGTCTCCATGCTAGTACTAGGAAGCCGTCTTGTGTGGTTGTGTGGTAGGGTTTAGAGGAAGAACCCTGCGTCGAGTGTTGATGTTTTGCTCAGCACATGGTGTATTATTGTTGTCCTGGATTAATCCAGTGACGGATGGTGGTGTGCGGATCGATTGATTGAGTGATATGGTTACGGATGTAGCTTGTGGAGTAGTAGCCGAGAGAACTTGAAGGGATATGTAGTGTTTTTTGTATTTTCCTAAATGGAAATTCTGGACGTTAAGTGTGTGAGATATCGCTTGTTGCGGTAGTGCACGCTAGTGATTATTAGCGTGTGGTGAGATCTTAGAATTCACGAAAGATGTTATGGATGTCGGGCTTGGTTGTGTTTCGCAGGATTGAAAGGAACGACGACGATGGTTGTCAGTGAATTGCTCTACTTTTAAGACTATTGTGAAGTGTATGGTACGAGTTTGGATACTCGGCGTAGGAGCAAACGGTTGCAGTTTTTTTGACTCGAAGGTTGATTGCCCGTTATCGTTGTAATATGATGCATTAGAGCACGAAGTGAGAATTCGGAGGCGTGATTAATACGAGTGTGACTCTGCGTTGGAAGCGGAAATGTTTGAGGGAGAAGTGCTTACTACTAGTGTTGGTGCGGATCACGAGGACATGATCCAATTTAAGTGGGGGAGAGTTGAAACACCCCGTTTTTCAGTTAAGCGTTATTTCGAACGTCATTCGAAATACGAGACATGTAAGCGTATATTTGGATACCAAATAAATTCGGATTTGATGTTCTAAAATATTACCATTAGAGAGGAAATCTCATTACATTTCCAACGATATTTGATTCATCGAAAATGGAGTTACGGTTTGAAAGTTACGACCAAAACAAGTTCAGAAAACTGAGTCAGTTAATCTGGACGCCGTCCAAGCTTTTTGGACGCCGTCCAAAAGGCCTGACGAGCCAGCTGTGACATTTTGAAGCTTTTAAAAGAGGGTATTTGGGTCTTTTCACTTGGGGATCGTTTGGGCCATCAAAACTGATCTAAACTCAACCTTATCCTCATTTTCACCCACAAACACTCCCAACCAAACCCTAGAGAGAGAGAGAGAGGAGTTTCTGGAGAGAGGAAGCTTGGATTAGTGATGAAGGTGGTGATTTTTGCCCAAATTGGAGTGGTTCTTGGTGCTTGTTGGTGATTTTTGCCCTAATCCGAATTGTAGTGTTTGATTTCTTGTTTGAGTTAGAGTTTATGTTAGTTAGAGTTATAAACCTATTTATTGTGAAATTTAGGGGTTTTGGGTAAGACTCATGTAAGTAAGCCTAAATGGGTGACTTAGAGTTTCAATCGATGAAATTGTTAGTTTGGAACTTGCATGTGTCAGTTAAACCTTAGAACACTTGTGTTGACTTGATTTTTGGGTGTAAACCCTAATTTAGGTCAAATGGGTATTTTGGGTCAAGTAAGCTTGATTCGGTGTCAAATTAAGTTTTGAGTCGAGTTTTGGCGAATCAAGTATGTAAATACTTGATTTAGGTGTTAGTTAGTGTCTTGGAAATATAATCACTAGTCGTTAGTGATTTTGGGCGTTTTTGGGACTTATGTCAAAATGGGTTGACTTTGATAGGGTCAAATTGACAATGACACTAATTTGGATTAAAGGGATGTTAAACGCTTTTGTTAAGTGTTAAATTATGTTTTTGGATGTAATTACTCGCGAGTAGTAATATTGGGTTAAAATGATATTTTAATATAAGTCAAGCGTGGTCAAAAACAATATGGGTCAATATTGCACGTGTTGGGGTTTTTAGTGTAATTGGCGTTTGAAATGGTCACTACCTAAGTAGTAACCTAGTGTCGGGACCTAGGTTGGTCTAATTGGTGTTAAGTATAATTCGTGTTAAATTGTACTTTGTAGATTGGGTATGAATTACCACCCGAAGTGGTAATTGGTTTATGTCCATTAGGTGATTAAATGGACGGGTTTTGGCGAGCAAGGTGTGATCCCTCGGCTAAGGGATGTTTGTGTCGGGTTCTCTTTTAGAGAATGGCTATTTATGTGTATATTTTGCCTATGTGTAATATAGGTGATTACTTGCTCGGATTTGAGGACGGAGATCATGTTGTACATGACTTGTGCGGGCATTCCAAGGTGAGTGGAATAATTATATGCATCGGTATATAATGTATCTATTTGTTGTAGCGTGAAATGTGAAGTGTCGAGGTGCTAAGACACCACGTTTCACGTGATGAGTGAAGTGTCGAGGTGTTAAGATGCCACTCGGAGTGAAGCATCGAGGTGTTAAGATGCCACTCTAAGGAATTGACGGGTGAAGCATCGAGGTGTTAAAATGCCACTCGGGGTGAAGCATCGAGGTGTTAAGATGCCACCTAGGAGTGAAGTGTCGAGGTGTTAAGATGCCACTCCGTAAAATAAAGAGTTAAGCATCGAGGTGTTAAGATGCCACTCGGGGTGAAGTACCGAGGTGTTAAGGTGCCACCCTAGGGTTTAGTGATACGAGGTGTTAAGTATACTAACGGATTTTATGAACATCGATGGCATTTTCGCGAGCGCCATTCCCTTGTACGATTGGTTAACCATGGTTATTGTGTTGTAGTGTAGCATATTATATTGTTCGGGTTATATATATGCTATTGTTGTGCTATCTTGTGGTATTGGAGGTTAATAGCTTTGTACTTGTGATGATAAGCTAATTGTGTTACTAGCATGTATGCGGTATGTGAGTAAGTGTTTTCAAGTAGGTATATTATATATGTATGTGTATAATTATTGCATTTAATAAGCTTTATGCTTACCCCTCTCGTTGTTTACCTTTTTACAGGTATTGTGTTATGAAGCTAGCTAGTTGTTAGACTAGATGCGTAGGAGCACTTGGGCTCGAAGGGGTAGCTTTTGGTTATATGGACGCGGATTGGGGATTTGGTAGTCTCCAGGATTATGCTCTTGGTATTGGGTTGGGTTATAGAGTCTTAATCCGTCTAAAGAGATAAATGGGTCAAAAGTGGGCCCGGTGTTGTAAAACTTACTTTCATTGCGGAAATCTCTTAGTTTTACTTAATATGATGTGTTGTGAAAGTTGTTTCGTTTAAAAGTGTCGGGAAGCGGGTTTTTCGCTCGCGTGAATTTGAAAAACTGATCAGGAACTTTTAGTTCATTTGGATGCCGTCCCAAGGGCTTGGACGCCGTCCAGTCCTTCAGAGCTGGACACCGTCCAGATAACTGGACGCCGTCCAGATGTACTGTCCCAGAAATTTTTTTTTAGGGCGTGTTTTTGGTAAAACGAAGTCGGGTTGTTACACTCCCCAATCCCTTTTATTGCCAAAAAAAGTCCTTTTCAACCGCTTTCGAGACACAAAATTTTAATAGGTTCCAAATTAGTATTATCCCTCCCGAAAAACCCACTGACGGTTTAAACACATATTCAAAACATCAATTTCCCCAAAGTATCTCAATAAGCCTGTCAGTTACATTTTTCTTTTTGGATTCTTGGATCGCGAATATGTCCGGATTATGATTGCAAATTACATTTTTTCCCAATTAAATTTATCTTCCCCAATTTTCCCGAGTCCACGTACATTTAACGAAATTATATTCATTGAGAATAAAATAAAAGGAAAAAATGACTTACAGTGGCGAACATTTAGTTAGTAGGTGGGCTCCCGATCCATTCAAGCCCTAGATCATTACCAAATTTCTTCAAATCAGAACTGCTACTAGAGGAGGCAGGTTCCATGGTGCAACTGGGGTTCTCCTTTGATTTGTGTTTCGAATACATATTTTTCCCGACTGCATTATTTCATTAGACACAACAGGTTGTTCTATGGCTGTGGAGTCATCAGCAATCACGGCTCTGACAGAAGTTATCCTTGCACTATCGTCCAGCGTATGCCCGTTTTTCAAGTGTGGAGGCAGGAATTTTTCAATGTCGTGTTTGTATAGTGGAGGGGGAAAGTAACCAGGAGGGATTTTCACTTCCAATTGTTCCTCAACATGGGCGTTGGACCCATTTGGCCACGCCGACTTAATTTTTTCATAGTTTAATTGAGATGGGAAGAATTCGATGTCAGGTTTATACACAGGGATGGGTGGAGGTCCGTCTCCCAGGTCAACAGTATGGGTATCACCCTTTCGGCCCATATCCGCCTTTTTATGTGTCACCTTAAGGCCCGTACCTACTGTTAACCTAATAACAAGTACATTAGAACCCATTGGACCAATTGAATTCGGGCAATTGATGTCATTATTTATGTCATTCGATACACAATCTTCACATGGGTCCAAGGTGACAACTTTATCCATATCAATAGGTCCATTAGCGCGGTCCAATACAGCATGATCAACATTCTTTGTATCGTGCCTAGAATCATGTCCACCAGTCTGAGATTGACACTCATTCGTACTCAAAGTATTAAAAGTACTTTCCGACACCCGACACCTCGACGATTGAGCCTCCGCGACATCCCCGACCATTTGACAGCCACTATTAACATAAGGCAAACCATCAAAAGACCTAGCTTCCAAAAGATTTGCATCACCATCGTCAAAATCTAAGTTCCCATCAAAACTACCAGGAAGGTTTGAATCAGATATTCCATCACTATTGTCAATGTCATCTTGGCTTATGTTTGTCTCAATATCAAAGATATTACTAATTTCTTCTGACACGTATGCAAAGAAGATGGCATTTTTAGACGTGATCCTAACAATGTCGTGGACGAGATGCGTATCTGTTACCTTTACTAACACTTTTTGCCACCGTTAGATTTTGATTACCATTAATGTAACAACCCAACCCATTATACAATCGAATATGCGTAATAAATTTTTTTTTATCAAAGCAGGGTGGCTGGCAGCCCGCTGTCCAAAATGTCCAATTTTCGTTTAAAGATCTCCCACTTCTCGACACTTTTAGATGAAACGCTTTTCACATCATATTATATTAGTTAAAACTATACGTTTCAATGATAAAACAAGTTTTACGAAACCGGGCCCACATATGCCGAATTACGAGTTTCGTACAAAATACAAGTTCCGACTAAATTAGTTTAAATTCCAAACTACACTTTGAGCATGGTGTTTGGGGGTTAAACTACCCAAATCTCGGTCAAACTTCAAAAAGCCATACGTCCAAAAGCTTCTCCTAACATAACGAAACGGGATCACTAATCCAAACGAATGCCCTTACCCCTGTCTACGCCGGAGCCTATAAAAAGGTAAACAACGAGAGGGTAAGCAAAACGCTTAGTGAATGCAATAATTATACACATACATATATAATATACATACTTGCATACACTTACACACACCGTATAATCGCTAGCAATAACAATTAGCATACAAACTCCAAGTATAAGCTAATCACCTCCAAATACCGCAACTAGCATAACCAATAGCAAATTCACCAAAATAATAAATCACGATATACAACAACTCATACACAAACTATATGGTTAACCATACACGCGTCATGGTGATACCGGCTCCGTGGTACACACCATACGTAATGCTATGACGCTACCGGCTCCGTGGTTCACGTCACTACACATTTGAGTCATACTCTTTTATAGTGCTACCGGCTCCGTGGTTCACACTTTGGTGCTACCGGCTCAATGGTTCACACCTCATTTTATAGTGCTACCGGCACCGTGGTTCACACTTTAACGACTTGTGCTATAGTGCTACCAGCTCGGTGGTTCACACTACAACACACGTACCATGATGTTACCAGCTTCGTGGTTCACATCATAGCACACTCGCACATACTATGGTACTACCGGATCCGTGGTTCATACCATAGCATACAAATAAATAAACTATATACATACATGCATAATTACTCCACTCACCTGACGATTCGGTGACGATTTTATACTTCCGCAATCTTCAAAGCGAAGTACCTAATACATTAAGTACTCTATCAACACACAAACTAGTTGGACTAAATACCAACAATTCACCCATGTGCATTTAATGACTTCAATGCATTAAATGACCCATTTATACTAAAACAGACCATTTAGGGTCAAGACCATCATAAATCACTAAAAGCTAGTGATTAAGGTCCAACAACACTAACTAACACAAAATTGGAGTATTTCATACCCATCTTTCCCAATTAGGTCAATCGTTACCCATTTGACCATTTTTAAGTCAACACACCCATTTCGGGTTATCCACTAACCCAAATAACACCCATTTACTTAATATCTAGGTGTGCTAGTAATTAACTAACCAATTAAGACTCATAAACACCAGTTAACACCTTGAAACCCTAGGTTAGTTACTATTGAGTCTTCATGACTTAATCTTACCCAAGAACACCCAAAATCACCAAATATGGGTTTTATGTTCACCATTTACCCAAACCCTAATCCTTATATAAATCAAAGTAAGGAAATCAAGGTTAGAACATACCACCACAACCAAAACGTAGCTAAAAGCTAGATGGATAACTTTAATACTTGAGCTTTAACCCGAATCAAGCTTCTTCCTCCTTGATTTGAGCTTTCTCTCTCTCAAAGGGTTTCTCTCTCTAAAATTGAAGTGGAATTGAAGATGGTGTTGGTGGTTATGTTGAATGTCTTTTAACCACCACAAAACTGGCCATAAGTGATCTAAACCCGGCCTCAAGTGGAAGGACAATAATGCCCCTCATTAAACTTTAATTTAAAAAACAGGAATCTCTGCACAGGGCTACTGCGCAGCGTGCACACATAACCCTGTGCGGCGCGCACAAGTGTCTGGGCAGTGTCTGACTTCTGTTTAACTGCACAATGTTACCCACACTTCTATGTACCATATTTACACTACTGTACATGATAATGCTAAAAACGAACATATATTTCATAGCATTATTCCTCAAGAAAGACAAGCTTTTAGTTGCAATTGTTCTATTTACAAGTGATATTCGTTTAAATAATAAAAGGTGAAGACAAAAGACAGATTCGACGAATTGAAGACGCAAACGACCAAAAAGCTCAAAAGTACAAAAGACAATCAAAAAGGTTCCAATTATTGATAAGAAACGTCTCGAAATTACAAGAGTACAAGATTCAAAACGCAAAGTACAAAATATAAAATTGTACGCAAGGACGTTCGAAAATCCGGAACCGGGACCAGAGTCAACTCTTAACGCTCGACGCAACGGACTAAAAATTACAAGTTAACTATGTATATAAATATAATATAATATATAATTAATTATATTAATTATATATATATTATATATATATTATAAACCGTCGGTAAACAAAGAGCCAAACTCCTCTGAGCTGTAAAAGTAATCTCCGCGACTCGCGGAGTTTGAAGAGGTTTTCACCGCGAGTAGCGGAGCCCCAAATTTCAACTCTGCCTATAAAGCAAACCGAATTCTGATCAAAAACCATATCTTTTTCTTCTCTTATCATACGTAAAATTTATATATATATATATAATTTATATTTTAATTTTAATTTTAATTCTAATAATAAGGGTATGTTAGCGAATGTTGTAAGGGTGTAAGTCGAAATTCTGTCCGTGTAACGCTACGCTATTTTTAATCATTGTAAGTTATGTTCAACCTTTTTATGTTAATGTCTCGTAGCTAAGTTATTATTATGCTTATTTAAAACGAAGTAATCATGATGTTGGGCTAATTACTAAAATTGGGTAATTGGGCTTTGTACCATAATTGGGGTTTGGATAAAAGAACGACACTTGTGGAAATTAGACTATGGGCTATTAATGGGCTTTATATTTGTTTAACTAAATGAAAGTTTGTTAATGTTAATATAAAGATTTACAATTGGGCGTCCCTATAAATTACCATATACACTCAATCGGACACGATGGGCGGGGTATTTATATGTACGAATAATCGTTCATTTAACCGAACACGGGAATGGATTAATAGCCACTAGAATAATTAAAACAGGGGTGAAATTACATTCAAGGGTAATTGGTGTAATTGTTAACAAAGTAGTAAAACCTTGGTTTACACGCAGTCGATAACCTGGTGTTTTCATTAAACAAAGTATTAAAACCTTGTTACAATTCGAATCCCCAATTAGTTAGAATATTTAACTTCGGGTATAATAATATTTTGACAAGGACACTTGCAATTTATATTTATTACTGATGGACTGTTATGGACAAAAACCAGACGGACATATTAAATAATCCAGGACAAAGGACAATTAACCCATGGGCATAAAACTAAAATCAACACGTCAAACATCATGATTACGGAAGTTTAAATAAGCATAATTCTTTTATTTCATATTTAATTTCCTTTATTTTATATTTAATTGCACTTCTAATTATCGCACTTTTATTTATTGTTATTTAATCGCACTTTTAATTATCGTACTTTTTAATTATCGCAATTTGATTTTATCGCATTTTTATTATTCGCAATTTCATTATCGTTATTTACTTTACGCTTTAATTTAAGTCTTGTATTTATTTTATATTTTACATTAGGTTTTAACTGCGACTAAAATCTTAAAATCGACAAACCGGTCATTAAACGGTAAAAACCCCCCTTTATAATAATAATATTACTTATATATATATTTGTATTTTTATAAAAGTAAACTAATATAGCGTTGAGCTTTGTTTAAAGATTTCCCTGTGGAACGAACCGGACTTACTAAAAACTACACTACTGTACGATTAGGTACACTGCCTATAAGTGTTGTAGCAAGGTTTAAGTATATCCATTCTATAAATAAATAAATATCTTGTGTAAAATTGTATCGTATTTAATAGTTTTTCCTGCTAAAATTAATAACTATTTTATATACACCTCGCTTAACATCAAGTATTTTTGGCGCCGCTGCCGGGGAACTATCTTAAAAGCCAGAAGCGCAACGCTAATATAAAAAAAAAAAAGATTTTTAGCTTACTTCTATTAAAAATTCGTTTTTGTAAAAATACGTTTTAATTATTCAAAAATATAAAAAGAAAAACAAAAATTTATATATTTTTAAGAGTTTGTTAAAAGTTTTATAAGTTTCTTTATCTTTATTTTAGTTTATAATAATATAAATTTTATTAAATATCTTTTATATATAGAAAAAAACAGAAAACAGAAAAAAAAAAAAAAAATATATATAAAAACGCGTAAAATTTCAAACCTGTCAGCTGAATTCTGGAACCCCGCGAGTCGCGGGGTTTGATGCTTTAATTGCCGCGACTCGCGGAGCTTCTCTGACACGCGAACAGGAAGCCCTAATTCAGCATTAATTACGGTAATTATTAATTATTTATTATTAAACCCTAATTATGTATTATTATTATAATTAGTTTTATTTTTATTTTTACTTTTTATTTAATTTATGTATTTAGTATTAATTAGTTTTAATTAAATTGTAAAATTAGTAGTTTTATTAAATAAATAATATAAAAATAATATTTTTATAAAAATTGTACTTTTTACAACTTTTTGTATATTTTTATATTTTGTCCCTTTTTAATCGTTGTAGCGTAATATTTGTATTTTTAGCTCATATTTAATTTTAAACTTAGTTTTTGCTATAGTTATTTTTACTCCTAGATTTTTAGGCTTTGCCGTAGAATTCCTTAAGTGCTTTTTCTTTAGACTAAGATTTAGGTGCTTTAGAATTTTGCGACGCCTTTTTAAGTTTTAGTTTCTTTTTAAGTTATTTCCATTTTGGATTTAGTTTTTCCTGTAAGCTTTAATATTTTTAGACCTTTTACTATGTATCAATTATCATTCCAATTAGTAATCTCAATTTGCGATTATAATTTTAAGTTAGTTGTAGTAATAAGGTTAGGTTAGTATTTTTAAGTTTTTATAAGTTTCTTTTATTTTTCCGTCACCTTTTATTTTTCAACCATTTTTTCTTTTTCGACCTTTTGCGACGAACTCTTTTTCTCTCTTATTTCTCGCCATTCTAGTTTTTAGGACTTAGAATTTTTTCTACTTCTTATCTAAATTTCTTAAAATTACGAAAATTTATTTTAAGTGGTTAAATTAATAGACATCAAAATTTTCTGGTTCGTAGTAATAGTTGGATTTGTACGTGGACCGGGTTATTGGAGCCAAACAGTCCTCAATTATATTGAGACCAAACGAATCCTGCCCCTCTGCTGCATCTTTTGGCTATTCGAAACGTGGGCAAAATCAGAAAAGTCTATTAATTGGATAACTTATTATAATTTTTCTTTCCTTTTTAAAACTAATAGGATATTCAGTGAATGCACCGAGCAAGACGTTCATCACCTTTTGTACGTTCACCACCTGTAACTAGATCAAGACATCGTTTAACAAATATAACCGCCGTTGATTTTTGTTTAGAATCGTCATCCAGTCGACCAAGTACTTCAGTTCAAATTTCCGATAATCCATTTTTTGAACCCGACCTCACAATTGAAAATCCGGAAAATATTCAGGAACGGTTCGTAGATCCTGAACCATTAAACTTTCCTCCGGAACCACCAATCATTCAAACAGAGATTGTTGAGGAACGAACTATTAAATCTGAATCCTCTAGTGATTCCGATTCAACAAATTCAATTATGGAGAATCTAGAACCTCTAAGTATGGAAGACCGAATGAGAGCTAAACGCACTGGCCAAGGTCACGCAATTACTCATCCAGACATTAATGCGCCAGATTATGAAATCAAAGGACAAATTCTACACATGGTGACTAATCAATGCCAATTTAGTGGTGCGCCGAAGGAAGATCCAAATGAACATCTACGTACCTTTAATAGGATCTGCACACTATTTAAAATCCGAGAAGTGGAGGATGAACAGATATATCTCATGTTATTTCCCTGGACTTTAAAGGGAGAAGCCAAAGATTGGTTGGAATCGTTACCTGAAGGGGCGATCGATACATGGGACGTTTTAGTTGACAAAGTTCTTAAACAATTCTTTCCTGCATCTAAAGCCGTAAGACTTCAAGCAGAAATTGTTACGTTCACACAGAAGCCAAATGAAACTCTATATGAGGCGTGGACAAGATATGGAAAGTTATTAAGAGGATGTCCGCAACATGGTTTAGACACCTGTCAAATAGTACAAATATTCTACCAAGGATGCGACATCACTACAAGAAAAGACATAGATATAGCAGCTGGTGGTTCTATTATGAAGAAAACCGAAACTGATGCTTACAAAATTATTGATAACACTGCTTCCCACTCACATGAGTGGCACCAAGAAAAAGATATCATTAGATCATCTAAAGCAGCTAGAGCCGATTCTAGCCATGACTTAGATTCCATTTCCGCAAAGATAGATGCTGTGGAGAGACGAATGGAAAAGATGACTAAGGATATTCACTCAATACGAATTAGTTGTGAGCAGTGTGGAGGACCACATTTGACAAAAGATTGTCTCAGTATTGAATTAACAATGGAACAAAGAGAGAATATTTCATACATAAACCAAAGGCCTGGAAATAATTATCAGAATAATTATCAACCGCCAAGACCAATTTACAATCAAAACCAGAATTATAACAGAAATATTCCATACAACAACCAACAAAGTCCTAGCAATCAACAAGTATCCAATAATACTTACAATCAGCAAAGACCTAATTTTCAAAACAAACCACCACAACAAACCGATGATAAAAAGCCGAATTTAGAAGATATGATGACAAAGCTAGTTGAAACTCAAACGCAGTTTTTCACATCTCAGAAACAAACTAATGAACAAAATGCTCAAGCATTTAGAAATCAACAAGCTTCTATTCAAAATCTGGAACAAGAAGTAAGTAACCTAGCAAGGTTAATAGGTGAAAGAAAACCGGGAAGTCTACCTAGCGATACAAATGCTAACCCCCGGAATGAAACAGCTAAAGCTATTACCACAAGAAGTGGTACAACACTTAAACCACCTGAAATACCTGTAACTTCTGATGAAACCATTCCTACTCCACAAGAACCACAACCTGATCAAGATAAGGAAAAAGAACCGGTAGTTGAAAAGGTTAATGAAAATAACACAGTTAAGGATAAACCTTATGTTAAACCATACCAACCACCACTTCCTTACCCGAGTAAAATGAAGAAAGAAAAACTTGAAGCCGAGCAATCCAAATTCTTGGATATGTTTAAACATATAAATGTAAATCTTCCTTTCATTGATGTGATTTCAGGAATGCCAAGATATGCTAAATTCTTGAAAGATCTAATCTCAAATAGAAAGAAAATGGAAGAACTCTCGGCTGTTACTATGAATGCTAATTGTTCAGCAGTGCTGTTGAATAAGATACCAGAAAAATTATCTGATCCAGGAAGTTTCACAATTCCATGTTTTCTGGGTAGTCTTAGTTCAATAGAAGCATTGGCAGACTTAGGTGCTAGTATAAATCTAATGCCGTATTCACTATATGCTAAACTAGACCTTGGAGAATTGAAACCAACCAGAATAAGCATACAACTAGCCGATAGATCAATAAAATATCCTAGAGGGATAATGGAGAACATGCTAGTTAAAGTTGGTACTTTAGTATTTCCAGTAGATTTTGTTGTTTTGGACATGGAAGAAGATTCTCAAGTTCCTCTCATATTAGGAAGACCATTCTTAAACACGGCTAAAGCAATGATAGACGTGTTCGGTAAGAAACTGACCCTAAGTATAGAGGACGAGAGTGTTACCTTTTCAGTTGATAGAGCAATGCAACAACCACAATCTGCAGATGATACATGTTATTATATTCAAACTATAGATGCACATGCAGAATTATTAGAAGAATTTCCAGAATTAAAAGGAACAGGAGAATGTTCTTTAGGAGAAGGTAATGAACCAATTGATGAAGCTGAAATGTTAGCTACACTTATAGCTAATGGATATGAACCAACAACAGAAGAAATTCAAATGCTAAAAGAAGAAGACAGATATCGATATAAATCATCGATAGAAGAACCTCCGAAATTAGAGTTAAAGCCACTTCCAAACCATTTGGAATACGCTTATTTACATGGTGAATCTGAATTACCTGTAATAATATCGTCTTCTCTTACTGAAATGAGAAATCACAACTCATTTCTGTGTTGAAAGCTCATAAACCAGCCATTGCATGGAAGATTCATGATATTAAAGGAATAAGTCCTTCGTATTGCACACATAAAATCCTTATGGAAGAAGGTCATAAAACGTATGTGCAACGCCAACGAAGACTAAATCCTAATATGCAAGATGTAGTTAAGAAAGAGATTATTAAACTGCTAGATGCAGGTTTAATTTATCCAATCTCTGATAGTCCATGGGTAAGCCCAGTTCAATGCGTGCCTAAGAAGGGTGGCATGACTGTCATTACAAATGAGAAAAATGAGCTTATTCCTACTAGGACTGTAACAGGATGGCGTGTATGTATTGATTATAGAAAATTAAATGACGCCACCAGAAAAGATCACTTTCCCTTACCTTTCATAGATCAAATGTTGGAAAGATTAGCCGGAAATAGTTACTATTGTTTTCTAGATGGATTTTCCGGATATTTTCAAATTCCAATAGCACCCGAAGATCAAGAGAAAACCACATTCACGTGCCCTTATGGTACTTTTGCTTACAAACGCATGCCATTTGGACTTTGTAACGCCCCTGCAACCTTTCAAAGGTGTATGATGGCGATTTTTCATGACATGATAGAAGAATGCATGGAAGTTTTCATGGATGACTTTTCAGTCTTCGGTGATACATTTAAATCATGTCTAGTTAATCTGGAACGAATGCTAATTAGATGCGAAAAATCAAATCTAGTACTTAATTGGGAGAAATGCCATTTCATGGTTAAAGAAGGCATCGTTCTTGGACATAAAATTTCAAAAGAAGGAATTGAAGTGGATAGAGCTAAAGTAGATGTAATTGCTAAACTTCCACATCCCAAAAATGTTAGAGGAGTTAGGAGTTTTCTAGGGCATGCCGGTTTTTACCGACGTTTCATAAAAGATTTTTCTAAAATTGCCACTCCTATGAATAAACTCCTAGAAAAGGATGCGCCATTCATCTTTTCAGATGAGTGTATCAAATCTTTTAATATTCTTAAAGAGAAACTCACTAATGCGCCGATCATGATAACACCAAATTGGAATCTACCATTTGAACTAATGTGCGATGCAAGTGATTTTGCATTGGGAGCCGTTTTAGGACAAAGGATTGAAAAACGATTTCAACCTATATATTATGCTAGTAAGACATTACAAGGAGCACAAACGAACTATACAACTACTGAAAAAGAACTCCTTGCTATTGTCTTTGCTTTTGACAAATTTCGATCATATCTCGTTCTAGCAAAAACGGTGGTCTATACCGACCATTCTGCTCTTAGATACCTATTTTCAAAACAAGATGCTAAACCAAGATTAATCCGTTGGATCTTACTCTTACAAGAGTTTGATATTGAAATCCGAGATAAAAGAGGAGCAGAAAATCTCGCCGCTGATCATCTTTCTCGTCTTGAAAATCCCGAATTAGAAGTTCTGAATGAATCGGCCATACAAGACAACTTTCCTGATGAATATCTATTGAAGATAAATTATAAAGAAATCCCATGGTTTGCAGACTATGCAAACTACTTAGTTTGTGGATTCCTTGAAAAAGGATTATCGTACCAAAGACGAAAGAAATTCTTCAGTGATATAAAACACTATTTCTGGGAAGATCCACATCTGTTTAAAAGTTGTCCCGATGGAATAATACGCCGATGTGTATTTGGAGATGAAGCTAGTAAAATTTTAAACCATTGTCACACAGGACCAACAGGAGGGCATTATGGGCCTCAACTAACAGCAAGAAAAGTTTATGAAGCTGGATTCTATTGGCCTACAATTTACAAAGACGCACACCTTCTTTGCAAATCCTGTGATGCATGTCAAAGGGCCGGAAAAATAAGTCAACGTGATGAAATGCCACAAAATGTCATCCAAGTATGTGAAGTATTTGACATTTGGGGTATTGACTTTATGGGTCCATTTCCAAAATCTCATAATAATCTATATATACTCGTAGCCATTGATTATGTATCTTAATGGGCGGAAGCACAAGCTCTCCCAACTAACGATGCACGAGTTGTAGTCAACTTTTTAAAACGTCTTTTTGCAAGGTTTGGAACACCGAAAGCTTTAATAAGTGATCGGGGTACTCATTTCTGTAATAATCAACTTGAGAAAGTTCTTAAAAGATATGGAGTAACTCATAAAATCTCCACCGCATATCATCCACAAACAAGTGGACAAGTTGAAAATACAAACCGAGCTTTAAAATGTATTCTAGAGAAAACCGTAGGATCAAATCCGAAGGAATGGTCCATTAAATTGGAGGATGCACTCTGGGCTTTTAGAACAGCCTACAAAACTCCAATTGGAACCACACCTTTTAGACTTGTTTATGGAAAAGCATGTCATCTTCCAGTAGAAATTGAACACAAAGCATTTTGGGCTTTGAAAACATGTAATCTTGATTTACATGAAGCCGGACGTCTACGATTAAGTCAACTAAACGAATTAGAAGAATTAAGAAATGAAGCATACGAAAATTCGTTAATCTATAAAGAAAGAACGAAGAAATGGCATGATAAAAGAATCAGAAGTTCAAAAGAATTTAAAGAAGGAGACAGAGTTCTTCTTTTCAATTCACGATTCAAGCTATTTCCTGGAAAATTGAAATCAAGATGGTCTGGACCATTCATAGTCAAAAGAGTTTTCCCATACGGAACGATAGAATTAATAAATTCAAATGGGATGGAATTTAAAGTTAATGGTCACAGAGTTAAACATTACATACATGGTCCGATGGAAGTCGACAACGAAGTTAATCACAATTTCGACACCACAGCTAACTAAGTGTGGGGAGAATCAAGTCTTTAAAGGATAATATGTATTTCTGTTAGAGTTAGATTGTCTTTTTTCGTGTAGTTCTCGAAAATGGAACCCGAATGGTCTTTCCCTAGCAGACCCTAAAGAACTAGTCTTCTCCCCCCATTCTGAATTTTTATTTTTTTTTAGGTTTTTACGAAATGAAGACTGCCTGTGAACTAAACCATGGTCTAATGCTACACGCTTTGATCACTAAACGAAATAATGACATACTACCGAGTGAAATAGTATCAGTAATCAGAGAAAGAATGGACGGAGTTAGAAAAGAATCCAGATGCGAAGATAATAAGTTACAATTTGGTAAAGGAAAATCAAAATCCGCAGCGAAAAGAAGAGCACGACACCTAGAACGATGTCACAAATGCGGAAAATGGTCACATGGAGGTAAATGTTCAAATAATCAAACCTATTCAAATACCGAATTTGTTACTTTATGCAGAGACGGACCGTTCATATGTTTAGAAGAAAAGATACTGAATGCTCGAGGTTACGCCTATGTAGCCATGGAAAACCAATTAAACCGACTATCTTATGAATGGGATAGATCATATAACTAAGAAATCTATTTCACAGGTATGTCTGTACAGTTTTTATTTTTATTTTTTTTTATTTTTAACCTTTTGATAATAAACGCTAATTTGTTCGCTAAAAAGTATTAAATTGGTATTAAATAAAATTAGGTTTGGCGACCGAAATTATTGATATCATTCAAAAATTTATTACATCACTGCGAAATTTAACGTTTATTCTTAAGGTATAAATATCTTTAATCAATCAACCCAAAATATTTCAAAAATTCTTCATGAGTTAAATTAGGTCTTGGAACCGAAATTACTTTACCGAAAAGAGGGGCGCATATTTTTGATAATATTTGATTGATTAAAGTGGGATAAAAAGACAAAAAGATTTTTAATTTTATTTTTACCATGTTTTTAATCTTAATATTTAAATCTTAAATTAATATTGTAAACTCTGTAAAAACAATATATTTAAAATTGTAAATATTTGAAAAATTAATATAAGTTTGATATGAATTTATAAATTTTTAAATTAAGTTTGGTGTGAACTTTTAATTTTTAAAATATAAATTTTTAATTTTATGCATTTCAAATTTTAAGTTTGGTGTGAATTTTTAATATTAATTTTGAATTTTATATTTAAGTTGTGTGAATTTAAAAACAAAAATTTACTTTATCTCATTAAGTTAAGAATATGATTTTTAAAATTCGTCGTAAGTTGAAGACTAGGTCTTTGAACCGAAATTGCTTTACCCGAGGGAGGGACGAGAACTTTTATTATCATTATTTTTAATCTTATTGAATTAGAGTATGCCAAAAACATTGAAAAAACCCAAAAATCTTAGCTTTTAAAACAATCGCTACTAAAAGACAAATTTTAAAATTTTGTCGAAGGACGGACTAGGACATCGATCCGAAACGACCTCGTCCTAAATAACAAGGGAAACAAAATTTTAAAATTAAATACTTAATTGTTTTATAAGTTAAAGATTATAAAAAAAAAAAAGAGCAAACTCCGCGACTCGCGGAGTTTGAAAGGTAAATCCCCGCGACTCGCGGAGGGATCGAAACCCAGAAAAAAAAATAATAAACACCCGAACTGATCAGTCCACAACCACAAAAACACACTGCGAAAAATAACAGCGAAAAACACTCCGAAAATACACGAAAAACACCCCCAAAAATCCCAATTTTTAACCGTTAATCACCAAATTTTTTGCTAAAATCATGTTGAGAAGGATGCTATCTAAGAATTACTCAAGAAAAATGGTAAATTTCTACACCTAAACACCATTTAATCCGAAATTTGGTGTTCTTGAGCTATTTTTTCCCCAATTTGATTTTGATGCTTTTTAGTGTAATTAGACTTGAATTGTTTATGTATTATGCTTGTATAACCTAGATTGATGCTGTTTAACATGATTAGAAGCCTTAAACTTCAAATTTTGAATAATCTAGGGTTTGTGTTCTTGAGAAATTTGGGGCTTTTTGATATAAACAGGTTATGGCCGATTTTTGTCATGAATTATTGCTAAATTGAGTAGTGTAACATGTCTAGGTAGTTAAATGATCCAAACTTTGAGCCTAAACATGATTTTGAGAATTAAAGTGGATTTTTTCAAGTCTAAAATTCATGAACTTGATTTTTGAAAGATAATGCCATTTGAGACTTGTTTAATTGCTAGTAATGATTATTTTGACATGTTATTTGAGTTGAATGCTTATGAACTTGGCGAACATTTTCGTATATGCTTATTTGAAAAAGTGTAGATTTGATAAAAATATGAAAATAAGCTTAAGTTTGATATAAATTGATAATGTCATTGTAATTATTTTGATTGATGATTTTGCTGACACTAATGCATATTTGGATGCACAAAAATTGTGTTTGATGTGTTTTGCAGAATGAAAGGGGTGAATCTTCATCCCAAGCCCGCAATGCTCCTGCTGAGAATTTGGAACAACAGGAGCTGGATAACTACTACAAGCAGGATGTACCTCATCCAGTCATGACCTTTTCCGATATGCACTTGGAAGAGTTGCACCCGAACCTGAGATTTGACAGACTTTGGATAGATTATCCAAAATATCAACGGGGTTTGCATACTCTTCATCCTAAGGTTGTTGAGGTACCGAGGGTCATAGAATGGGGACCCTTAGAAGCTGTAGAATTGGCCGGGCCAATTAGGGAATTACTTGTACAGAGGTATGGTAATTCTTCTTTTAATGACTGGATATGTTTATTCACCATACGTAGACCTGTATATAAAGTATGGTGTAAAGAATTGTTATGTAGTATAGAGTTGAATGATCGGGTAGCTAGTTTAACCGATCGTTCTTTTATTAGATTTTTGTTAGGCGGTTCGATGCGCCACATGTCTTTACTGGACATGGCTCAGGCTTTACGTATATATACGCCTGAGGAGTTAGCGTCTGCCGATTGTAGAGGATTGATACTAAACGGTAGAAAGATAGATGAGAATTTTGATACACACGGTGTGTGGAGTCAAATGACAAGCCATCACCGTTTCAAAGGGGGGAAATTACTCTTATTTGGATATAGATAGAGCCGAATTAAGAGTGATACATAGGTTTTTAGCTAATTCGATAACACAAAGGGGTAAGAACAAAGAAAAAGTAAATGAACAGGATTTGTTTTACCATATGTGTATTCGAGACCCACAAAGCGCTGTAAGTATACCATATTGTGTGGGTTATTATTTATCAGCTATGGTTCGGGGGATGCGACCACATAGCATAATAGGAGGTGGTATTTTTATTACTTTGATTGGTGAATATCTCGGTGTGGATATAAGTAGGGGGGATTATTACTAGAAGAGCCGGAACCCCGCGATACTATAGGTTTAAATGTATACCATGGTGCGAAAGTTTTGAAGAGGCGAAATAACGCCGCAGTACGATACCATGGTAGACATCCACAGGTGGAGAGAAACCAGCAGCAAGGTAATGTAGGAGGGGGGAATGAGATGCAAGAAATGCATAGGTTTATAGCTTCTCAGGAATACGAAAATGCTAGACAGAGAGCATTTGAAGATTGGCAAGTTCATCAGAACCAGATCATAGCTCATTGCCAACATATAGGTAGAAACTATATTCCTACACCGAAACCCATCTTCCCTCCTTGGTCTATAGAGATGCAGCCACCATATCCTACGTATGACCCTGCCGAAGCATTCTATAGCACTTATGGTTATGCCTGGAACCCCTATTGGTACCAATATCATCCTTAGTTTACTTATTATTTTTTTTTATTTTGTAATTTATAATTATTGATACGTTTAATACTTTTGTTAATATTGTAATCATTTTTATAATTATCTAACTTTTATTCTTAGATTTTAATAATTTTTGAATGTGGGGTAATATACCAAACTTCAAAAATATGTATATATGTTTGCAGTTTATCTTATGTACACAACAGGGTAAAACAACGCATTTTCAAAGACTGGCATTAAGTTCAGCAAAAGCTACTAATTTTGACGACAAGATGCAAAATATATGTGAAATAACAACAAGACAGAATGAACAAATGATGTGCACCATTTATCATTCAGCAAACAAACGCCAATATATTTGGAAACTTTGGTAAAAATTTAATCATTTTCACACAAATCACCCTCAATAATTTAAATTGTTACTGATTTCTTGCAAATGAGGGCATTGCAAGATCTTAAGTGTGGGAAGGGGTTAAATTCTTTCGGATTTTAAAAATTTTTACTTTATACACTTGGTTACCATTAAAAATACTAGTAAAGCAGTAGTTGTATTAGAATCTAGTGCTCTCTGATAAAAAAAGAACAGCCCTAGTCTTATATACTGACTACCCAATTCTAGTAAAATTTTTCAAAATTTTCAATTAAATGAATTCAAAATCATGTTTATACATATTTATGAACGATAAAACTAGGTTTTAACACCGAAATTATTGTTACCTCGGAAAGGACATAAATTGAGAAACAAACCAAAATGTTAAAATTCATTTAAAATGGAATAGAGGACGATAAAAAGGAAAATAAAAGCCAAGTGTGGGAAAATTTACCAAGTTATCTTAAACATATGTCACATATATCTGTAACAAATAACTGAAAATACTTTTGCTTTGGACTAAACTAAACTGTTTTTACCCGATGAAAGAAAAGAAGAGATGGATCTACACGATGAATCAATTCCATCACTAAAAGGAAGTAAAGTCTTCCGAAAAAGACACGCGCTTCTTGATTTAGGTCATGAAGTTGTCGTCCAGACCAGCTGTAGGTTGACGAAAAATCTAGAAAAGTCATCACTAAAATCAGCAGGAAATCCACGGACCTCAGCATTAAACAGAGTCGCCAAGTGGTTAGATTTATCCTAACCATGAGAAGGATTTATCTCGTACAATGGGGGGGCACCATGCAAATTAGCTGGATAAGACTAATGAATCAGATCCCCAGAAAGGATAATCTCCTTAAAGATTAAAAATCAGCTTTTAAGACTGATATTACTCAATCCTAGAGATTGACCTTAAAGATTGAGAATTACAAACTCATGGAATTCGATGATATCTAAACTCGAGCTTAAACGAGAAAATATTTTGATCAAAATTACAAACCGATTTGTTTTCTGAAAACCCTATTTTCAATGCGTTCATTACCATTGAACGTAAAATCCTAGGAATTCACCTGGAATTCATTAGGTCACCTGAACTAAATCAGGTATCAACCGTAAGAACGGTGGTTGCATAGCATGGTCAAAGACAGGACCTTGTGCCAGACCGAAAAATTATAAGGGTGAGCTTTACTATTGCTCCTACCAAGGATAGTAATTGCGTCCGACACGTTAAAAGACCATAATCATCTGCATGTCACGGGACATTGCCTTAACAGTTGCTTGTTCAACGCTTTCCTTTACAACCGGACGGTAGTTTGCCGAAAGGTAATATACGGAACAAGTAAACTGGACGTGTTGCTTTCCTAATACAAGATTAGCAAGTGGGTGACACAAAACCGCAAGTTTTGAGCTAAAATTTTCAAATCTAAAACCCACCAAACCCACAAAAATATTTTGCAAACACTGGTAAAGGGTTATCCCGGAAAACTTATCTAAAAAAAAACTAGATTTAATTTTCAAAAGATCAAATGTTTTCATAAAGATCCAATTTCCTTAATGGATCTAAATTTTTATAGTCATGTGGGACTGTAAACCATATCGTTACTACCATTGTTTATACCGCCGTATAGAAATCACTGATGTACAAAGTGTGAAGAATAAAGAAGTGATTCTAGTATTTCAAGACGATATTGCTTGAGGACAAGCAACGCTCAAGTGTGGGAATATTTGATAATGCTAAAAACGAACATATATTTCATAGCATTATTCCTCAAGAAAGACAAGCTTTTAGTTGCAATTGTTCTATTTACAAGTGATATTCGTTTAAATAATAAAAGGTGAAGACAAAAGACAGATTCGACGAATTGAAGACGCAAACGACCAAAAAGCTCAAAAGTACAAAAGACAATCAAAAAGGTTCCAATTATTGATAAGAAACGTCTCGAAATTACAAGAGTACAAGATTCAAAACGCAAAGTACAAAATATAAAATTGTACGCAAGGACGTTCGAAAATCCGGAACCGGGACCAGAGTCAACTCTTAACGCTCGATGCAACGGACTAAAAATTACAAGTTAACTATGTATATAAATATAATATAATATATAATTAATTATATTAATTATATATATATTATATATATATTATAAACCGTCGGTAAACAAAGAGCCAAACTCCTCTGAGCTGTAAAAGTAATCTCCGCGACTCGCGGAGTTTGAAGAGGTTTTCACCGCGAGTCGCGGAGCCCCAAATTTCAACTCTGCCTATAAAGCAAACCGAATTCTGATCAAAAACCATATCTTTTTCTTCTCTTATCATACGTAAAATTTATATATATATATATAATTTATATTTTAATTTTAATTTTAATTCTAATAATAAGGGTATGTTAGCGAATGTTGTAAGGGTGTAAGTCGAAATTCTGTCCGTGTAACGCTACGCTATTTTTAATCATTGTAAGTTATGTTCAACCTTTTTATATTAATGTCTCGTAGCTAAGTTATTATTATGCTTATTTAAAACGAAGTAATCATGATGTTGGGCTAATTACTAAAATTGGGTAATTGGGCTTTGTACCATAATTGGGGTTTGGACAAAAGAACGACACTTGTGGAAATTAAACTATGGGCTATTAATGGGCTTTATATTTGTTTAACTAAATGAAAGTTTGTTACTGTTAATATAAAGATTTACAATTGGGCGTCCCTATAAATTACCATATACACTCAATCGGACACGATGGGCGGGGTATTTATATGTACGAATAATCGTTCATTTAACCGGACACAGGAATGGATTAATAGCCACTAGAATAATTAAAACAGGGGTGAAATTACATTCAAGGGTAATTGGTGTAATTGTTAACAAAGTAGTAAAACCTTGGTTTACACGCAGTCGATAACCTGGTGTATTCATTAAACAAAGTATTAAAACCTTGTTACAATTCGAATCCCCAATTAGTTGGAATATTTGACTTCGGGTATAATAATAATTTGACAAGGACACTTGCAATTTATATTTATGACTGATGGACTGTTATGGACAAAAACCAGACGGACATATTAAATAATCCAGGACAAAGGACAATTAACCCATGGGCATAAAACTAAAATCAACACGTCAAACATCATGATTACGGAAGTTTAAATAAGCATAATTCTTTTATTTCATATTTAATTTCCTTTATTTTATATTTAATTGCACTTCTAATTAGCGCACTTTTATTTATTGTTATTTAATCGCACTTTTAATTATCGTACTTTTTAATTATCGCAATTTGATTTTATCACATTTTTATTATTCGCAATTTCATTATCGTTATTTACTTTACGCTTTAATTTAAGTCTTGTATTTATTTTATATTTTACATTAGGTTTTAACTGCGACTAAAATCTTAAAATCGACAAACCGGTCATTAAACGGTAAAAACCCCCCTTTATAATAATAATATTACTTATATATATATTTGTATTTATATAAAAGTAAACTAATATAGCGTTGAGCTTTGTTTAAAGATTTCCCTGTGGAACGAACCGGACTTACTAAAAACTACACTACTGTACGATTAGGTACACTGCCTATAAGTGTTGTAGCAAGGTTTAAGTATATCCATTCTATAAATAAATAAATATCTTGTGTAAAATTGTATCGTATTTAATAGTTTTTCCTGCTAAAATTAATAACTATTTTATATACACCTCGCTTAACATCAGTACAATAATAATTTGGGTCTTACAACTCTCCCCCACTTGAATCGGAGCGCGTCCTCGCGATCCAAGCCGCATGACAAGAGGGAAGATACACCAACACAAACTCTTCGGGATCCCAAGTAAACTCAGAACCTTTACTACTATGCCATTGAACTTTATAAGTTCTCACTTCTTTATTCCTCAACCTTTTCACCTTTTCGTCGAGTATCGCAATCGGCTCCTCAACATACTCTAACTTTTTGTTTAGTTCAATTTCGTTTAATGACATCCATGAAGAATCATCCGCAAGACACTTACGGAGATGGGAAACATGAAATGTATTGTGGATCCCCGCAAGCTCTTCGGGTAATTCCAAACGATACGCAACTTCGCTAACACGAGCTAAAATCTTAAATGGCCCAATAAATCGAGGAGCTAACTTTCCCCATTTTCGAAACCGAATAATACCCTTCCATGGCGAAACCTTAAGCATCACCATGTCACCTTCTTGGAACTCAATCAATCGCCTACGTTTGTCGGCATATGACTTTTATCTATCTTTAGCCGCTTTCAAATGAGTCTGAATCATCTCAATCTCGCTATTCGTCTCTAAAACCAAATCGGTACTCCTGATTTCTCTTTGACCCACTTCACCCCAACAAATCGAAGTTCGACACCTACGCCCATAAAGCATCTCATAAGGTGGCATCCCGATACTAGTATGGTAACTATTATTGTACGAGAATTCCACCAAGGGCAAGTGCTCATCCCAACTACCACCGAAATCGATAATACACGCCAGTAACATATCCTCCAATGTTTGAGTCGTACGTTCGGTTTGACCGTCTGTTTGAGGATGGTACGCCGTGCTCATTCTCAATTGTGTGCCCATATCTTCATGAAACTTATTCCAAAACCGATATGTGAAACGAGTATCCCGATCCGAAATAATAGATATAGGAACCCCATGTCTTGATATCACCTCCTTGATAAACAACTTTGACAAAGCCTCCGACGATATCGTTTCCCGAATCGGAAGAAACAAGGCACTTTTTGTCAACCGATCAACTATCACCCAAATCGAATCAAATTGGGTTCTCGCCGTCTTTGGTAACTTTGTAATGAAATCCATGGTAATGTGCTCCCATTTCCATTTCGGGACTTCCAACGGTTGTAACTTACCATACGGCTTTTGGTGCTCGGCCTTAACTTGAAAACACGTGACACATTGTTCAACATACTTTACAACATCACGTTTCATGCCCGGCCACCAATACTCATTCTTCAAATCAAGATACATTTTCATCGTGCCCGGATGAATGGAATACTTTGATTTATGTTCTTCATCAAGTAGCACTCGTCGGAAATCCCCCATTCTAGGCACCCACACTCTTCCTTAAAAAGACAACAAACCATGCGGACATAAGGTAATAGACTCCGTTTGTCCCACGATTCGTTCCTCATGTTTATTGTTAACAAAATCTTCAATTTGAATCTCACCGAGTTTTACAAGAAAATTGTTAGTAATAATCATGCGTAACGATCCTACTCGTATCGCCGGATGTTGACTCTCCCGACTTAACGCATCCGAGACCACATTCGCCTTACCCGGATGATAAAGTATTTCACAATCATAATCTTTTACCACATCTATCCACCTACGTTGTCGATAATTCAAGTCTCGTTGATCAAAAAGATGTTTCAAACTCTTATGATCCAAAAAAATCGTACACTTGACACCGTACAAGTAGTGGCGCCAAATTTTCAACGCATGCACCACCGCCGCCAATTCAAGATCATGAGCCGGATATCTCTTTTCGTGTTCCTTTAATTGTCGAGAGGCATAAGCGATGACCTTACCTCGTTGCATTAGAACACACCCGATCCCATTTAAAGAAGCATCACAATAAACCGTCATATCTTCTACACCTTCCGACAACACTAAAACCGGAGCTTGACATAACTTCTCTTTCAACAATTGGAAAGCAATTTCTTGCTCTTTTTCCCAATTAAATCTCGTGTTCTTCCTTGTCAACTTCGTCAATGGAGAAGAGATCTTAGAAAAGTCTTGGATAAACCGACGATAATATTAAAAAGGGGGGGTTTTACCGTTTAATGACCGGTTTGTCGATTTTAATTCCTAATGCAAAATATTAAAAATAAATATAACTTAATGTAAAGTAAATGACGATAAATAAAAATGCGATAATTAAAAGTGCGATAATTTAAAGTACGATAAATAAAATGGCTGTAAATAAAAGTACAATGAGATAAAAAATAAAGGAATTATGCTTATTTAAACTTCCGTAATCATGATGTTTGACGTGTTGATTTTAATTTATCACAATGGATTAATTGTCCTTTGTCCTGGTTTATTGGATACGTCCATCTGGTTTTTGTCCATAATAGTCCATCGGTCATAAATATAAAGTGCGAGTGTCCTCGTCAAATTACCCTTATACCCGAAGTCAAATATTCCAATTAATTGGGGATTTAAACTGTAACAAGGTCTTAATACTTTGTTAATGATTATATCAGGTTATCGACTGTGTGTAACCCAAGGTTTTAATACGTTGTTAACAATTACACCAATTTTCCTTGTATATAATCCACCCCTGTTTTAATGAGTCCATTGACTATTAATTCATCCCCGTATCTGGTCAAATGAACGATTATTAGTATTTATAAATATCCCACCCATCGTATCCGATCGAGTGTATGTGGTTATTTATAGATACGACAAATTGTAAATCTCTATATTAAATTAACGAACTATCATTCAGTTAAACAAATATAAAGCCCATTAATAGCCCATAGTACAATTTCCACAAGTGTCGGTCTTTTGTTCAAACCCCAATTATGGTCCAAAGCCCAATAAGCCTGTCTTAATATTTAGTCCAACATCACAATTACTTCGACTTAAATACGCATAATAATAACTTAGTTACGAGACATTAATTTAAAAAGGAATAACATAGCTTACAGTGATTATTAATAGCGTAGCGTTACACGGACAGAACTCCGACTTTAAAACCCGTAAAACATTTCTTACAATAACCTTATTATTAACTTAAAATTAAAATTATAATTATAAAATATAAATATAAATATAAACTGAGAGAGAAAGAGTGTGTGAAGGTGTGTTTAATTCGGCCAAATTCACTGCAATTTATAGACCTGACCATCAACTGGGGCTCATGCGATCGCATGGGCTTCCAGTGCATATGTCATGCGATCGCATGGCCAGACTGGCATGCTCCTATCCTTCATTTAAAACGTGGGCTGCTCAATTTATATAATATAATATATAATATATATAATTTTATATAATTATATATATATATTATATTATATTCTTGTGCATAGTAGACTTGTAATTTTAGGTTCGTTGTCTCGCACGTTGATGCTCGGTTTATGTCTCGGTTCCGGATTTTTCGAACATCTTTTCGTACGAGTAGATATCTTGTACTTTGCGTTTCGCAATTTTTAAATTGCACAAAAAATTATTTTCCTTAACTCTCAAAATCCGCGCAAGTCTTTAACTCACTTTTAGTGGCACTTTTGAGTGCACTATGGCTTTAGTGGCACTTTTCTTCAATTCTTTAATCTTCTTGCTTCGTCTTCACATTTATTTATTTAAACGATTACAACTTAAAATTAGAATAATTACAACTAAAAACTTTACATATTAGTGTGATATTGCGACTAAATATACATTTGGAGCACTACCAAATATTCTCACACTTGAGCGTTGCTTGTCCTCAAGCAATACAGAACTTGAAATTAAATCACACTTCACTCGAATCACTTTTTTTATTCTCACACTTTCTACATAAGTGATTTTGATACAGCGGTATAAACAAAGATAGTAACGATGTGGTTTACAGTCCCACATGACTAGGAAAATGTAGATCCTTTAAGGAAATTGGATCTTTATGAAAACATTTGATCTTTTGAAAATTCAAGCTAGATTTTACCCTAGAAAAGTTTTTCGGAATAACCCTTCACCGGTGTTTGCAAAATGTTTTTGTGGGTTGTGTGGGTTTCAGATTTGAAAATTTTAGCTCAAAACTTATGGTTTTGTGTCACCCACTTGCTAACCTTGTATTAGGAAAGCAACACGTCCAGTATAATTGTTCAGTATATTACCTTTTAGTAAACTACCGTCCGGTTGTAAAGGAAAGCGATAAACAAGCAACTGTTAAGGCAATGTCTAATGACATACAGATGTTCATGGTCTACAACGTGTCAGATGCAGTTACTATCCTTTGTAGGAGCAATAGTAAAGATCACCCTATAATTTTTTGATCTGGCATAAGGTCCTATCTTCGACCATGCTATGCAACCACCGTTCTTACGGTTGATACCCGATTTGGTTCAGGTGACCTAATGAATTTCGGTGAATTCTCAGGATTTTACGTTCAATGGTAATGAACGCATTAAAAATAGGGTTTTCAGAGAAACAAATCGGTTTGTAATTTTGATCAAAATATTTTCTCGTTCAAGCTCGAGTTTAGATAGCATTGAATTCCATGAGTTTGTAATTCTCAATCTTTTAAGGTCAATCTCAAGGATTGAGTAATATCAGGCTTAAAAGCTGATTTTTAATCTTTTAGGAGATTATCCTTTTCTGGGGGTCTGATTCATTAGTCTTATCAAGCTAATTTGCACGGTGCCCTCCCCATTTTACGAGATAAATCCTTCTCATGGTTAGGATAAATCTGACCACTTGGCGACCCTTTTTGATGCTGAGGTTCGTGGATTTCCTGCTGATTTTAGAGATGACTTTTCTAGATTTTTCGTCAACCTACAGCTGGTCTGGACGTCAACTTCTTGACCTAAATCAAGAAGCGCGTGTCTTTTTCGAAAGACTTTACTTCCTTTTAATGATGGAATTGATTCATCGTGTATATCCATCTTTTCTTTCAAATGTATTACAATAAATCGGGTAAAACTGATTAGTTTAGTCCAAAGCAAAAGTACCTGCAATAATCTTGTACAAAATATGTGATATATGTTTTAAAGAACTTGGTGCATTCTTCCCACACTTAAATTTTATTTTATTTCTTTCTTTGCCTTTTTATTCTCTTCTATTCCATTTTAAATGAATTCAAGCATTTTGGGTTGTTTCTCAATTTATGTCCTTTCCGAGGCCACAATAATTTCGGTAATAAAACCTAGTTTTACCGTTCATAAATATGTATAAATATGATTTTGAATTCATTTAATTGGAAATTTTTCAAATTTTCACAAAATTTGGCAATTAAACCAAGTGTAAACCAGAGAGAATTTATAACACTTCCCCACACTTGAGATCATGTAATGCCCTCTTTTGCATGAAATTAGACTATAATTATAAATTGATGAGGGTGATTAGTGTAGAAAAGTGATTAAAAATACCCATTTTGTAATTACTAAGCTCGTCGAATGATAGATGGCGCGCCTCATCGTTCATTCCTTTTGTTGTAATTTCACATATGTTTTGCGTCTTATCGTCAAAATTAGAAGTTTTTGCTGAACTTAATGCCAGTCTTTGAAAGTGCGCTGTTTTACCCTGTTTTACATAGGATAAACTACAAACATATATATACATATATTTTTTTTTATATAAAACCTTTATTTATTAAAATAATTTAAATGAATAATTTTTTAAAATTTTGTTTCCTTTTACTTTAGGTAGAGGTAGTTTCGGTACTTTTACCTAGTTCATCCCTCGACAAAATTTAAAAATTGTCGTTTTAAAATGATTGGTTTTTAAACAAAGATTTTCGGGTTTTTTTTAATTTTTTTGGCATACTTTAGATCAGTAATATTAAAAATAATGATAACAAAATTTTTCGCCCCGTCTTTGGGTAAAGCAATTTCGATTCTATGATCTAGTCTTTAACTCACGACGAATTTTAGAAATTATTTTTTAAACTTAATGAAATAAAGCAAATTTTTGTTTTTAAATTAACACAAAATATAAATTTAAAAAGCGTATTAATTTCATACAAAACCTACAAAACAAAAAATTCAGAATGGGGGGAGAAAACTAGTTCTTTATTGTCTGCTAGTGGAAAAGACCAATCGGATTCCATTCTTGGAAACTACACGAGAACAGAACAACTAACTCTAGACAACATTTTCTTTTTAGAACATTTGAATCTCCCCACACTTAGGTAGCTGTGGTGTCGAAATTGTGATTAACTTCATCGTCAATTTCTTTTGGACCATAATCAACTTGTAGCGACCCGACAAAATCGTCATTGATGGGGCCGTCTACTTAGGTCCCGTTACGTGGTCATAAGTCTTTAAAACAACGTTTGACCCAAAATATGTCGCATTCATTTCAAATGTAAGGATGTTTCAAGGTTTACAAAAGTAGTACAACGACTAGTTACATTCCAACGTTTAAAGTACAAATGAAACCTATGCGACACAATTTAAGTAAGTCAAAAGACGCTCCATGTATGAACGTATACTCGACATCCAAGCAAGTATCAAAAGTGAGCGGAAGCATGTATCACTAACCATTCAAAGACCTGAGAAAACATAGAGAATCTGTCAACGAAAAACATTGGTGAAATCATAGGTTTAGTAAGTATATTTTATTGAACCACAAGGTTTAGTGTGAATTGATTATCTGAATCGTTTACATTCCAAAAATGTCATTTGTATCGCGAGCACCCAATTACCAAAGCTTAACTGAATCTTTCATCTGAATTTTGAATCTATAGTGTTAGAACGTACACTATACCCGATAAAATTATATTTCATTCACTAATGGTAGCGAACCGTCTGAATGAGGGTTCGTCAAACCCGTATGGCCACACAACATAATTACTCACGTACACATACACCCTGCAAGTGTAACTAATGATAATTGAATTGAGGACTTTTGTTCTAACTCGTATGTATCTTTGTATTCGTATTTGTATTCAAAGTATATAAGTATGAGAGTATAAAATGTATACAATGTATATGTTTCTCAGCCCACGATTTAAAAGAATAAAAGTTGGTGAAAAGGTGGGACTATGATCTCACCTTGAGTGCACGAATGTAAAAGTACTTCACAAGTAAACGTGTGTAAGAAAGAATACTAGTCTCGACCTAAACAAATAGGTTGTATCAATATCGGTAAACACGGTTGGTCAAAGTGTTCAATTAGTCCTATGGCTCGTTACGACTCGATAAATATAGCATGTGAGTCAACTTGTCAAGTTTCATGCAAGATACAAAGATAAAAGCATGTTAGAATAATTGCATAAGTATTTGGTTAAGTTTGGGCAAAAGTCAACTTTGGTCAAGTCAAAGTCAACGAAAAAAGTCAACACGTTCGGGTCGGGTCCCGAACTATTTTTCTAAGTCTAATAATCATATATGAGCATGTTAGAATAAGTTTCATGTTAATCGGAGGTGCGTAGCATAGTTAGAATTAAACGAAAAAATGCACATTTAGACAGCAAGGTTTGGAGCGCCGCTCAAGGGTATGGAGTGCCGCTCCATGTATCTGTTCAGTAATTCTGGGCAGTTTGAACACACGAATCCAACTTCAAACAACCATAACTATTGTACCGTAAACATTTAAAACACGTATCTTAGATCGTTGGAAAGGTAATTTAATAAAGAATACAACTAAACACTTTTCATCAAATAAGAACATCATTTACAATAATTGAATTCTCGTCGATTGATCATTTAAAGCTCGTTGTCAAGGTTTCAAGTTCGTAAAACGCATAAGATGATTCGGGAACTTAATACACATACAATACAACTAAACACTTACTAACAACATTGCCAAGCATATTATGCATCGAAAGTTCATAATTAAGTCTAGCAAACCCTAACCAAAATCACAAAATCAATAATCATGTTAGTGAAGCTTTCTTAATCAACCTACACATCAAAATGAAGCTAGTGATGATAGTAACACATTTAATACATGGGGTTTTAACATTTAACAACATTTAAGCAACCAAATCTCAAGATCAAACACACACTTTGCAAGTTCAAGCTAGTTACACTAAAACAACAAGATCGAGCATACAAATCATATATTCATGTTAGACTCGAGCCATAGACACTAACTAACACTTTTATAAGTCAAAAACATCAAGAACATAAAATCTAGTGTTTTTAGAAAGTTACCCAAATGAGATGAAATTGGTATGGAATTGAAGAGGAAGATGCAAGGATTCCAAATATGTAATTTGTTTTGATGTTTGATTGCTAGATTGGATTTAGATGATGAATTTGTGTTTAAGGGTTTGAGAGCAAAAATAATGGAAGTAGTAGAAAAGAGATGAGTGAATGAGTGGAGGTGGTGAAGTGGTTGACTAGTTGACCTAGTCACCACTTTGGCCACTAGTCAAGATTAGTCCCTCAAGTTTGTAGTCGGGTGCGGAAATTACCAAACGAATATTTTGAAATACACGAGAGTAAACAAAAGATGTTATAATCCAATAACGAAAATATGAAGAACGTTAGCTAATGGAGGATATGAATCTAGATACGAACGATATTATCAAAAATAAAAAGACGGGCGTTAAAATGATTTAACGGAAAAATGCGGGATGTTACACAACTTGCATATCTGTAACTTTTGCTTTAAACCATTGTTCGGATTCCTATGTAATTTCCACAAATTCAACTAGTTTTGCCTTTTCTTTAGGCGATAGATTGGATACTAACCGGTTACATAACGTAAAGTTCCCCTTGGTTCTGGCATCGTGAATCCGTTTAATAAGTTTCTTCATTAAACTGTTAATAACGGGGTCATTTAATTTCGTATCAACAACGGGGTTCTTTGTTATCAGGTCATCATTAGGTGTTACTTCATTTTCCCCACACTTAGGCATTTTATTATTGTTAAGCACTACCGTTGGAGTTGGTAAAACAACATGGTTCTTACCAATCGTTTTTGGTTCAACGGTTTTGGTTGGTGGAGATTTAGACTTTCGAATCATAAAGGTGACCGATTTTTCACCATCACTAAGTGTCATTATACCCTCTATTACATCAAATAACGCCCCGGTAGATGCTAAGAATGGTCGACCTAAAATTAGAGGAATGTTTGAGTCCTCTTCTATGTCAATGACAATAAATTCGACTAGAAAGGTTAAATTACCTACTTGAATGGGTAGGTTGTCAGCAATTCCAACTGGGTGCCTAAAGGTTTGATCAAAGAGTTAAACACTCATTTTCGTTGGACTTAACTCACCTACACCTAATCTCTTATATAATGAAAGAGGCATAGCACTTACACTTGCACCTAAATCTGCTAGTGCATCATACATGACACAATCACTAAGTAGACAAGGAACAATAAATTCACCCGGATCACCCAACTTGGGTGTAAGTTTTGGGGGAATTGTCTTCACCGGGTTTATCTTTATGGTTTTTGTTTCTTGTACTTTCTTATTCTTCTTCTTCTTCTTCTTCTTTCCAGAGGTATCACCAACTTTATAACCTATTACTTGCTCATACTCAACTCCTTTTCTTGGAAATGGGATGGGTGGTCTGTATGGTGCCACCACTGGCTTTACATACTCGGGTGGTGGTGGTGGTGTTGTAACTTCTTCATCGTTACTCAAATCTAAAACCTTCCCATCTTCTGGTGCTGATTTTTCAGAATTCGTTGATACCATATTAACATTCTCATTCCGAGGATTTACTTCAGTATCACTCGGTAGCTTTCATTGTTCCCTCTCACTCATCATGATAGCAAGAGTACCTACGTGTTTTTCTAGATTTAAAATGGAAGCTTATTTAGTTCTTAATGACTGATCAAACCTCTCATTCGTTTGGGTTTGAGTTGCAATAAATTGTGTTTGAGATTCCATTAGCTTTGACATCATTTCTTCCAGATTTGGCTTTTTCTCTTCGGTTTGTTGTGGTGATTTATACAAGCCAGGCCTTTGTTGATTGAAAGTGTTGTTTTGTGTTGGTTGGTTATTCGGACCTTGTTGGTTATACGAGTTATTGCTGGGCCCATTTGGATTGTAAAGAATGTTTTGATTTCGATTGAAGTTTGGCCTCGGTAGTTGATAATTATTTTGATAATTATTTCCCAGCCTTTGGTTCATGTAGGAAACATACTCACGTTGTTCCATGGTCTGTTCAATGTGACAATCTTTCGTTAAGTGTGGTCCACCGCATTGCTCACAACTGATTCGTATTGCGTGAATATCTTTAGTCATCTTTTCCAATCTTCTTTCAAAACAATCTATTTTTGCGGAAATGGAATCAAAGTCATGGCTAGAATCGGCTCTAGCCACTTTAGATGAACAAAAAATATTATTTTCTTGGTGCCACTCATGCGAGTGGGAGGCTGTATTATCAATAATCTTGTGAGCTTCGGTTGCGGTTTTCTTCATAATGGAATCACCAGCTTGTGGCGACCCGAAAATTTCTGACCAAATTTAAACTTAATTTTAATATGATCTCGACACGATAAGCAAAGTCTGTTGAATTGAATCTCAAAATTTTGAACTTTGTCCATGTATTTATTTTAATCCTTGACTATGACCGATGATTCACGAACAATTGTTTGTAAATAGATGTATATATATATATATATATATATATATATATATATATATATATATATATATATATATATATATATATAAGTGTATATAATATTTTTGAATTAATAAAATACTCTTTAATCAATTAGATAGAATAATTAAAATACTATAAATGATATTATTATGAATCTATATATGTATATATATGAGTTTTTATTAATGATTATTATTATATTGTAATATATATAAAACATATAAATATCCAATATTCAATAAATGTTATTATATGATTGTTAAATATTACATAATTAATTAATTTAATGTTAATATATTAAATGAAATGACAAGTTTAATTATAGTTATTATATTATTATTACATTCATTATTATTAATAATGATATTGGTATTATTAATATCATTAAAATTATAATATGAAATTTGGTATATTTAATTTGTTATCTTTGATAATATTATTGTATTCAATATCAATATCATTATTAATAAATTTTAACTTTAATTATTATTAAGATTATTATTATTTTATTACTAAAAATCATCATTTGTATTATTATTATTATTATTATTATTATTATTATTATTATTATTATTATTATTATTATTATTATTATTATTATTATTATTATTATTATTATATTAATTATTATTACCATTAATAATATATTATCATATCTTACATAATACAAAATTATTATTATTATCATTAATAATATTATTATTATCAACTTCCTAATAACTATTATCATTATTATTTATATTATCAATGTAATTATTATTATTATTAGTAGTATTATTAATATATTTATTAATTATTAATATTTATTAATTATAAAATATAAAAGTAGATGAATGCAAATTCTGTTTAATATCAACATCTAATGGAAACAAATTGCTGGACACCAAAGTCTTTATGTTGTACGAATCAGATTTGCAAGAATCACAATCTATTTTTTTTTCTTTCTTTTTTTTCATTCTGTTTTCTGTCCAACTCTTGTATACTTTTTGTTAAACGTCGACATTTAACAACTCTCTTTATATATATTACATATACATAACACAGGACATGATATTATATAGATATAAATATGCAGATGCATATTGAACTTCAACCATTACCAAATTCATCAATCACCACACACACTCACCATCTTATGATCCCATCACCGGATCACCATCCTCACCACTTCTGTCATCTGCAACCCTCCAAACTACCACCACTTCCACCATCGAGAACCATCACACTTTGAAAACCGCCATCATCAAGAATCATCAACCTTCACGACACACTGTAAAACTTTGTATGAATCGAAAACTTGCTTTCTTGACTCGTTGCTGCCTTGTACAACCGCAAACACCAAGAAGGTATATATTTTTCTCTTCACTTAAGACCCAACAATTATCAATTTTGAGACTACAGCCTCCTCGACACACACCCAGGTAAACCATTTGGTTTAGACTATTGAAACCATGCTCGAATACTATTATTGTTTCCCTTCTATTCGACTAAACCCACCCATATCAACACTTGTTAATTAGTTGATATCTATCTCTATTCCTTTTCTCTTGCTTATGATACTCGACACCATCAACAAAACCATCCCACTCGTTCAATAGTGCAACCCAAGTAACCACCTTCAATGATTTTCTTTTCTACTGCAGATTGCTTGACTTTGGTTAAGTACAACACTCTACAACCACAACAAACCCTTTTGTTGCATACTATGATTTCTACTTCAGATTGTTCCAAAACCAAGAAACCATCACAAGACCACAAGTAATTTTATACTCCTGCTGTGAATCGAAGCCCTACAACAAACCTACACGACCAATCCTCAGACCGAATACCATCACCTTCAACCAAATCAAACCACTATTACTATTGATCATCTCCTTGCTTTAAAAACCTGCAATCAAGTTGTTACTGCTACGGCCGTTTATATTTTTTCTTTTCCTTCTGAAATCTTGATCGAACATGTATATGAAATTCATGATTTAATAAAGATAAAACGTAAGATAATTGAAAGGATTTAAAAAGGATACGTGGGTCACAGATCTTATGTGTTCATAGTAAAAGTTGTCAACAAAGTGAAGGAATTAAAGTTCCTTTAGAAAATGCATTATACAATTTGCAAGCGGAACCCTTATTCTTATCTGCTTGTGCCTGGGATATTCCTTATTCGGGCTGGAAGATCACAAAACGCACCCATGAAGTTAATTTAGGCCATGTTATAATCATCTTTAAGTATTGGGCAATGGGCTTACTTTGATTAGTGGGTTAGGCTATAATAATGATCTTGTGGTCACTGTTCGTTGATTGGTTGATTGCTACGTCTACAACCACTCTTGTGTTTAATATGATTTTTTACGATGGATGTGAGGATAATATGATTATGGGTATGACTGTGATGATTATGATAATGAATAAGACGAAGTGGTGATGTACGAGGTGATCACGATGACAAATGTAATTCGATGTTGATGATGATAGGAATGGATATTGATGATGAGGGTGACCGTGAACTGTGAGAATCGCGAATAAATCACGATGATGTATAGGTGATTAGATGAAAATGATGATGATGGTTAGTTTAAGTGATGATGATAACGATTAGTTGATGTTGATGACGATTATGATGACATGAAGGTATGATGGTTATGATATTGGTAATGATGATGATAGACTAGATGATGTATGATAGAGGGTACTAAGATAATTCGTGATTCTGTTAAAAATTGATATAGATGATCATAGGTTGAGCGATGATGTTAGATGGTATAATTATGATGGTGAAGATGTTTGTGAAGGAAACAGTTTCATATGATAAATAGTTAATCGAGCAAATTAAAATAAAAACAAACTAATGGTTCAATGGTTGTGAGGAAAATGGTTGAGCGAGAGGTCGCGGGTTCGAGCCCTGTCTGAGGCATTTTGTTTATAGGAAAGCTTTAAAGGTAGTTTTTATTATTATTATTATTATTATTATTATTATTATTATTATTATTATTATTATTATTATTATTATTATTATTATTATTATTATTATTATTATTATTATTATTATTATTATTATTATTATTATTATTATTATTATTATTATATTACAACAAATAAAGATTTTGTACATAAAAATATACTTATTACATATACCATAAATTTTATTAATATCTCATATAACTATATATCAAACATATTAACATTTTTAAATAAATGCATATATATAACAAAATAATTATTTTTTTAAGTCTAATACTAATCATATAATATATATAGATATATTAATATAACTAAATGTATAAATATTAATTATTTTAAATATACATACAAAATAATATATATATATATATATATATATATATATATATATATATATATATATATATATATATATATATATATATATATAACCTATAATTTAAAGTATAATATATATATAACTAAAGTACATGTTTTAAATAGAATTTAGTATAAAACTCTATATAACTACAAATATATAAATATTACATAATTAATAAATAAAATTATGTGATTTCCATTATAGGTTTTAATAGATATATAATTGAATATAGGTTCGTGAATCCGAGGCCAACCCTACACTTCTTCTATGACGTCATATGTATTTTTACTACAAAATACACTTTTGTGCCTTGTGTTTTTGCGAAACTGCGTATTTGTGCACACTGTGCTATTTTATACTATGGAATCTTTATACACATGGCTTACTTTCATTTATATGTTAAAACGTGCCTTTAGGTACGTAGGATACTTAACTTGATCACCGGAAACCTTTATGACCGTTAGTGTCACTTGACGTTACGAACAAACTGCGTACTGCGTACACATTTAACTTTTTTCATAATCGGAATATTATGACTACGAAATCTTAATTATTATTTTATAATAATAATTAATTGGGTGTTTGGATGCTTAATTATGCATAGTAATTTACTTATGCTTACTAGTTAGTCTTGTTGGACTTTCTACCTTGTTGGACCTTAGCCCACCCTACACTAGTTAGTGGACTATTTAATTAGCCCAATTATTATTAGCTAGTGACCCACTAATATGTAAGACAAATGTCCATTTATTTGAGGGAACATGCTAGCATTTATGTCAAGTATTATCCTTAATGTTGCATGGGATCCCAACATAAGCACCAACTTTAGACAACCATTAACCAAAAAGCAAACTTTTGTCCCCCCTTGTCCCCCCTCTAAATCACGGCCATGACACCCCTCCCACACCCCATTCACCTAAAAATACTAGCCTTATTCCATCCATTTTACACTTGCTTTCATTTGTAATTCACACACACTCACTCTCTAATTCTCTCTCTAGTCTTTCTCTCTCTAAAAGTGTAAGTATTTTGAATTTCTCTTCTTATTCCCCTTCTCATCATCACGAATTCATCATCATCATCATCATGGGTCTAGCTTTTTAGCTTTTGATCTTGATTACATCTTGTAGATTCAAACATGGATTTGAATCCTTCAAGAACATGGAAGATTCAAGCTTTCTAGCTTTGAATCTTCACCCACTTTGTAGATCTATATTTTTTTAACTTTAATCTTGCTATTTTGCTATAAAGATTCAAACTTGTGTTTGTAATCTTCATGTAACTTAAAGATCCAAGCTTTATGCTTCAAGATCTTCAAGAACAACCAAGATGCAAACTTTCTAGCTTGAATCTTCATATCTTTTGTTGGATCTAAGTTTTCTAACTTATGATCTCATTATTTTGTTATAAAGATCAAAACTTGTGTTTATGGTCTTCATATAACTTAAAGATCTAAGCTTTATGCTTCAAGTTCTTCAAGAACACTAAAGGTTCAAGCTTTCTAGCTTTGTGACCTTATAACTTGTGTGAAAAGGATCCAAGCTCTCTAGCTTAGGGTTCCATCACCTCATTTGACTTAGATTATATTCATACTTGTTTGATTGAGGTAAAGTTTGTAGCTTTAGTTGTAAATGTAACTTGTAATTGTGTTAAGACTAAGGATATGATGTAACCTTGGTTCATCATCCATCTAAGACTCTTAAATGAGTTGTGTTCTTACTTGGTCTTAACATATTGTGTGTTGATAGTAGAATCTTGGTCAAAGTGATGCTAACCCATCAACGAGTTGTACACTTGAAGCTACATGCATCAAGGATGAGAACCGTGATGAGCATCAAGCACTAAGAACCCCACCGGAGCACCTTGCTTACTGTTTTCGGGATCTGATCATACTACCTGGTCTACTAGAAAGTTGATTTTCAGTTAGTTCGGTTCGAGTAGATGATTTTCAGTTTAGACCTCGTCTTAATCCGAGTTACGGTTTAGGATTTATGGCCTTCCGAAAGTCACTGCACCCTATTAACGTTGTAGTAAAATTTCTGACCTACTCGCACTTAAACCGTCTCCATGGTCAAATGAAGACGAGTTAGATTCTGAAAATTGGTCAGCGGTTAGGGGACTCATATACGGAGCCATAGCCACTGATTACGTGTCTTTTCAATTTACGTAGAGGTCGTAGCAGCTGACTGAAGTCAGCCTATTGTTTCGATCTCTATTCTTGTCAAACTTACTTAGCTTTTATGATGATGAACGATGATGGTGATGACACTTAAACTTATTTTATGCACTATTAGAACTTATGAGGATAACACACTGACCTAATAACCTTCGACTTAGGTTGACGACCTTTCGGACCGACTTACTACTTGCATACTTTCATTATCGACTTTACCGCTGTTATCACTGTGAGTTATAGCATCCCTTTTTACTTTAACTATTTTGGGACTGAGATTACATGCGCTTTTTACGTTTTACATACTAGGCACGAGTACTTAAACTTTATATATGTGTGGGTTATACAACGGCATAAACTTTCCCCTTAGCTCGGTAACGTTTAGTCATTGGTCTTTGAACTGGTGAACGCGAATCTTAGATATGGATCCATAGGGTTTGACATCCCCACTCGTGCTAGTCGCGCTAGCATTTAATGGGTGTTTAATACTTCGTAAACATACGCACTCTCCAAGTGTACTTTTAGGGGGTTATAAACCTTAAGTTAGTTACCAAGTGGCCATGGTTAAACATGTACTTTTCATACTGTTTTGAAACGCTGTTTGAAGCACTGAAATCTCATGGCCTACCTTACATTATTGTTACAACTTAAACTATAGCTCACCAACATTATTGTTGACGTTTTTAAGCATGTTTTCTCAGGTGCTTAGAGGTTTGTTGCTTCCACTGTTTAGACTTGCTGTCTTGGTGTTTAGACTTGCTGTTAAGGACCTGCTATGCTAGAATTCCGCTGAATAATCTTAGAGATGTCTCAATCATGGAACTTTTCTTTTGCATTCGTAGTTTATATTATTTTCAAATAATGACTTTGTAACGACCTTTGTGTCACGTTATCTTTTGTAAATGCTATCTTTTATGAATGCAAAACTGGTTTTCAAATAGCATGTAGTACTTGACCGTGTAAAGATCCTGTTGTTGACGAATCGTACACGATGGTTTTGTACGGGGCGTCACATTTGGTATCAGAGCATTGGTTGTAGGGAATTAGGTTGCATTAGTGAGTCTAGACCAGACCAAGTAGGATTCACTGTCATACCCCGTCCTAATCCATCTGGACAAAGTCACCAACATCTGGTCCCATTGCGATGATCAACTCCAAATAATGTCTTTAAAATGAGCAAATGCACAGCGGAAGATTTCTTTCATACCTGAGAATAAACATGCTTTCAAGTGTCAACCAAAAGGTTGGTGAGTTCATTAGTTTAACATAAATAATCTTTTCATAATTGTAATAGACCACAAGATTTCGTATTTCCATTTCTCATAAACATACGTCCCATGCATAGAGACAAAAATATCATTCATATGGATTGAACACCTGGTAACCGACATTCACAATATGCATATAAGAATATCCCCATCATTCCGGGATCCTCCTTCGGACATGATATAAATTTCGAAGTACTAAAGCATCCGGTACTTTGGATGGGGCTTGTTGGGCCCGATAGATCTATCTTTAGAGTTCGCGTCAATTAGGGTGTCTGTTCCCTAATTCTTAGATTACCAGACTAAATAAGGGGCATATTCGGTTTAATAATCCAGCCATAGAATGTAGTTTCGTTTACTCGTGTCTATTTCGTAAAACAGTTATAAAAATTGCGCATGTATTCTCAGCCCAAAAATATAAAGGGTAAAAAGGTAAATGAAACTCACACATATAAATATTGTAAAACAGTTAATAAAGCATTTGCATGTATTCGCAGTTCAAAATTTATTTCAAAGGCATTTAATAAAGCAGTTGTAAAAATAGCGCATGTATTCTCAGTCCCAAAAATGTAAAGAGTAAAAGGGAATCAAATGAACTCACCTAATGTATTTTGTAGTAAAAATACATATGATAACACTGAACAATGCAGGGTTGGCCTCGGATTCACGAACCTATATTATTCATATATCTATTAAAATCTATACATGTAATCGAACAAATTTATTATATTTTACATTATATATTTAATTTGTATATATATTTAAAAATGACTAATATTTATATAGTTATATTAATATTTATATATGATTAATATTATATTAAAAATACATCATTTTTATATATGAATATTTATATAAAAATTATGTTTATAATATGTAATATTATTATAAATATAATTTTTTTATACACATAATATTTATTTGTTGTAAAAATAATAATAATGGTAATACTAGTAATAAAAATAATGATAATAATAATAATGATAATAATTTTTAATAATAATAATACTTATGTTATAATAATAATAATAATAATAACAAAAATAACAATAATTCTACCTCAAAAATAAGGTTCCTAAAAAGAATTACCACAGCCCAGACTCGAACCCGCAACCTCCCGCATCAAGGAAAACACTCCAAACCACTCCTCTGCTCCTTATTTTTCTGACTCAAATCGCAGGCCATATATATTTAATCCATTTATGCTTCATTTCGGCCCAACACTCCAACAAACACGGCCCAACAGTTCAAAAGACCACCATTTAATTAGAATGAAACTCACCATAGTAATTTAATAAGCCCAACATATACACTTTATTTATGATGGGTGTATGTTTTGGAATTTGCCACGACCAAAGCTTTAGACAGAAAAGGAATTCGATGGTTCCCACTTGGTTGGCCATGTTCTACTTGCATAAAAAAAAAAATTGGAAAGTTGTAACTTGGTGTGGGGTTCGACCGATACTAGAAAAAAAAAATAGGTAACCCAATTTTCAAGCCTAATTAGTTACATAACTTGTGAGTTTTTAAAAAAAATAATAGCTGGATATTATTGTTGATGGGGTCTTCGATAAAAAAATAATAATAATAAGCACTCGGTATTATTTATATCCACTGGTCGGCCAAGATAACAACTTGCGTCCCCAATCTCGATCCTAAATATAATACTCATGGTTCAAAAATCAATTTTTTTTAAATCCACCAAATTTGCTAGTGACTTATTCTATCTCCTTTGATAAACATGTGAGGTATTTATTTATTTTTTTTTAAATGGAATCCGATGTGCTTAAAGTAATTGTATTAAAATTGTTAACTGCTCCCAATTGGTTATCCACTATCGAAAAGGAGTTGAGGAGTGGGGTAATCCCACTTTGATAAATGTTGACATCTATGATTTACGTTTCAAATTGGATCCAAGAAGAAAAGTCCATCATGGCCCCTCCACACTTCTTTTAATATTCCATAATGATTCAAGGTTTATATGGCTAGTATGAGAAACGATTATATATATATATATATACGGCAGCGAAAAGAAAAACAGATGTATAATAGTAGCAGGTGTGCATTTAAATGGGTTCTGTAAGGGTTGGTTCTAACACGAAAGAAAAAAAAAAAGAAAGAAAAATATAGAGGCTTACGACAGTAGTAACCAGAGATGAATATAAATATCAACTCGTTCGAGCTGAAAACAGAAAAGCAAAAGCTGGATCAGGAATTCCATAGCAGCAACAAGTGAGTTCTGGTTGTTATGGTGATTCAAGTGAAAACATAAAAAGAAAAAGGGTTGTTTTGGTTCAACAAAAAAAAAAAAAATAATTGCAGCAGCATAGAATAATAGCAGCAAAAAAGCAATATAATCTTCGACGGTCGCTCGAGGTCATGGCGATTCATGATTATCCTAAGGTGATCAAGCTTGGTGGTTTCATGTATAAGTGAATGTGTATAATATATAAATATAGAATATGATAGATGTAATTGGTGGTGGATTTTGGTATGATTGAATAATATGGGTGATGGTTTGAGGATGATCATAACAAGAATATAAATTAACTCAAACAAGGTGGTGCGATGGGTTAATGTTGGTCGTTGGATGTTTGTTGAAGAAGATAGGTGGTTGTGAATGGTTTCCTTAACAAATATGTGATAATCATTGGGTTAATAGAGAGGGAGGTATCGACATGGTTTAATCAGACAAGGAGAAGAAACAAAAATAAAATAAAAAGTAGATAGTGATTTAAAACTGAATCGTACAATAAATGATGCAATTATCTATCAAATTCAACAGAAAACAAAAATTACAGCAGCTGTGATCGTGATGTGTAACAACTGGATTCACACATATGATTTTATATTATTATTATTAATAATTATTAATTTTAATCATTTTAATAATAACCTAGATACAATTAATAATAATAATAATAATAATATAATATTAATAATAATAATAATAATAATAATAATAATAATAATAATAATAATAATAATAATAATAATAATAATAATAAGTAACCATGATAATAATAATGAAAAAATAAAAATATTACTATACAACTATATTTTAAATTTTTCGGACATTCAGATTAACTTACCTATTTTATTTATTATTTTACATTTAAATTCACATGACAAAAGTGTATTTTATTAATTTAAAATATTATATATACACTCATATTTATATTTATATTCATATAAAGCTTTATATATTAATTTACACATAATTGTTCGTGAATCGTCGGGATCAGTCAAAGGTAATTAATTACATGAATATAGATTTCAAAACTTTCGAGACTCAACATTACAGACTTTGCTTATCGTGTCGGAAACATATAAAGATTAAAGTTTAAATTTGATCGGAAATTCCCGGGTCATCACAGTACCTACCCGTTAAAAGAAATTTCGTCCCGAAATTTGAGTGAGGTTGTCATGGCTAACAATAAGAATGTTTTCATGACAAGTATGAGTTGATAAATAGAATTTTATCACAGGGTGTAACCTGGATAAAATAATTCAATTATTCGAAGCGTACGAATGAAGCTATCACCAAAAGAGTGAAATGAATAAATGAAGTTTCATTTTAACTGTTGACGTTGTCTTGGTAGAATTTCGGAATTCAAAGGATTTAAAGAAAATTTTCGAAATCTAAAAGATTTGATTCTTCGGCGAATAAGGAAATTAAGATCTCTATAATTAAATACGGTGATCTGCCTTGGTTACTCTGTCTGATATTTCCTTTATAAATTAAACTCTTTCGTTCCATTAGTTTCCACCACTTCTATGCCTTCTTTCTCAGTTCATATAACCAAAAGATTATAATAATGCTTAATCCGATTCTGATCCTTGTCCTCATCCTTATTATCGCAACAATTATTCTTCTTTTCCAACTTCCGCCAGAGGAATCTGCTTACTTCTACTTTGCCCTTGGGGTTATAGTACTTATAATTCTCCCGTGTCTTTATGTTGCGATAAACATTGATATACACGGTTTGTAGTTTAGGTGTTGATATCGGGCTTTATATCTTTCCTTATATTTCAATGTCCCTATATCTGTTTTCTATAATCATTGTCATCCACAGTTAATACTCCTTCCTCTTTGCTGCGATTTATACTCCAATTTCTATTTCTTTTGGAGCTTTGTCCCTTCGTTTCTTCTTTTTACGATTGGACACCTCTTGTAATGGTCCAGAATTCGTAAGTATGGAGTTTCGAATGAATATAATGTTCTAAACAAGAAAGAACGTAATAACATGATTTGATTTGTCAAATTAGCAGAGTCACTGAGAATAAACCTATCAAGAGTATATTTTCTTGATATGTTCAGAAGTTAATCAAAATGAAAGAGTTATGGAACATGTCACATGATGACGTTATAATCTGTGAATCATCATGTTCTATTTAGAAACTCAGCATGACTTACTATAATATAATCACGTTGATCAAGTGTCATTATATTATACTAACTCATGCATCAGTTCCCAACATTACTTCAATAACATTCATATTTTTAAGCTTGAAAGGTTACAGAATATAGAAACTAACAATTTCTATATGATGTACCACTGATATCAGGAAGAGATTAATAATTTCAGATAAGAATAGTTATGAAAATATCTTCAGAAATATGGAGGATATTTATAATGAAAGCTACGATGATATCTTGGAATTTCTAATATCAATTGATGATGAAGAAGATTTATCCGTAAGGTTTAGAGTAAGGATCAAAATATTCGCTAAAGACTTCAGCTGGCATTGAATCTTTTGGATTCTTTGAAGTCAAACTTATTCTTTGTGATTTGTCCACGACTTCCTTCATAGTTTCGCATAATCCGCTTTTCGGTACTAAATTTTCTATTGAATGTTTCCAATATATTGATACACAGGAAGCACGAAGAGGTTTATAATTTCGGACGAGAATATTTATGAAAATATCCTCAGAAATATCGAAGATATTGATGATGATATTTTGAAATTTCTAAGTTCGATGGTTGATGGAGAAAGATTTTTCGCAAGATTTTATCATGACATCGGAGCAAGATATTCTTTGAAGGTTTCATCGGATCTAGAATTACCTGGATTCTTTGAATATATGGTATGGTCCTTGTATTTATCCTTGGTCTCCTTCATGGTTAGCTCAATCCGTTTTTCAGTTCCAACTTTTCTGAGCTTTTCCAACATATTATTCTTTATTATCAAACTTCTGGCTGTTAAGATCGTTTACGGTTGTCTACGGTTTTTGCTGCTTCATTCAACTTTTTCAATATTCAGAGTATTGATTTGTAGACTGGGTGCTTTTCAAAATTTCAGAATGGAAGGTCATTATTCTAGAAGATAAATGTTATACATATAACTGTTGATGTAGATATGCTGTGAGTTTTCAAAGTACTGATTGCCGATTCCTCTACATTTACTGCTACCATAACTGAATCATTGGTTATCGATCCGAGGTGATTTCAAGAGAATTGTGTTTTAGATGATTAAACGCTGAAGGTAATATGGTGGAATATAAAAGGTTCCCCGGTAACAATAAAAGAGTATACATATAAATCAAGGTGATAATAAGGTTGTTTCGAACGAAAAGTCGAAGTTGATTTGTTGGAGCTGTGACAAAATTTGCTACTTTGAAAGGAATTACCAAGTTATTTTGGGTAATAATAATACCAAAGGAATTAGCACAACTACGTGTTAAACGTTTACTCGGTTTCTGAGAGTTTTTTTTTTTTTTTAGATGCATAACTAAATGCATCAATCTTTTCTCCCGTAGATGTAGTGCGGTTGGTTCATCCTCCCGATTGAGGTGTTTCCAAGATTCGTGAAAGATTTGAACGTAGATTATAATCATCAAGATACAAATGAGATTTAAGGTGAAATCAAGTGGCAAACTTGAAGAATTATTTAGTTTCATATGTTATAATCAATATTTTAATTCATTTTAATTGTTCACTGTTGGTAGTCCTCAGTTGATTAGTCCACAGTTAGCTAGGAATAGTTAGCTAGGATTTTGTTAGCATGGATTCTTAACAAAAATTTCTATCATAGTTAATTTGTTTGTTTCTAACCAATTTTATTCCGTCAATTTTTTTTTCATTATGCCACTTGTTGGATTCTGATAGGTCAAAATTCAAATATGAAATTTGAATGAAAATGGTTATTCTGTGGTGAACGGATTCGTATATGTGTGAATTTAAGCAGTGTTGTTAATGACTGCTAAATCTGAATTGAAGAATGTACAATGTAACTTATTAATGTGAAATATAAATATTCCTCGGGTATTACCTACCCGTTAAAATATTTTCACCATTAACAGTTTGTACAAAAGAATTTTAATCACAATCTTTATGAAAATATATATATACATATATATTTTCTTCAAATGTAATCATGGATTTAATGAGTCAATGTGATATTAAACTCATTTGGTTTACCATTAGAACTAGAATACATAATCTCTAAAACATTTAGAGATTACTTAATCGTCATGAAGAAAGAAGATAATTGATGTAGAACGATACGTAGAACGATGATTATACTCGAGGTACATAATGAGATGTTGAGGCATGGATTGTTGATGGTACTGGTGCTGTTACTGATGGTACTGTTGGTGCCGATGATGTTGCTGAAGCTGGTACATTTTGTACCATATTCTCCAGATTGATTACTCGAACGCGAAGTTCGTTGACTTATTACTCTAGGATGATTGTCGGTCGGAACGAGCGGATGAATAAGTTTCAGAATTGTGGATAGAATATAATCTTGTCGAGTTACCCTGGAAATGAGACTAAAAATGGTGTCTCGAACAGGTTTGCCGGTAAACGCTTCAAGTTCATTGTCAAGAGGTGAATTCGGTTGATGGAAGGGATCGCCTTCTTCGCGTCTCCATTATTTAAGTCGACTACGAACTCATCAAATGAATTGGGGATGACTGATTGATTGATCCATTTCGGTGACACCGCCTTCGGAGCTTAGGTGAATATCCATGTCGGAATAGCTGTCGGAATAACTATCGGAATAGCTATCGAAATCTGGGGGACTCGAACTGGTTGAGGGATTTATCTCGTACGATCAGATGAAGAATTTTCGATAAGAAATAGATTATAGGATGTAGATTAGTACCCTTCTATACATAATTTACATATGCATATATAATACTAAAATCCCATAAGTTACGGAGGAATATACGGAAGTTGTCAGGCAAAGTTACAGTAACAGATACGCTAAGATATAAAGTAGCAGATACGCGAAGATATGAATTTTTCTATACACTGTCTGCAATAGAGGCAGTAAGACGTGTCTAGACTTTAAGGATGATAAGCATATAATTTTCGACACTAAATGATAAGCAAAACTTTTGACATGCAGACATGGTCGAAGTCCAGACTCAGTAATGCATCCTAACAACTCCTAGTTAGACACACTAATAAAAGACATGGTTCGCTAAGACCACGGCTCTGATACCACATGTCATTCCCCGTCCTAATCCATCTGGACGAAGTCACCAACATCTGGTCCCATTGCGATGATCAACTCCAAATAATGTCTTTAAAATGAGTAAATGCACAGCGGAAGATTTCTTTCATACCTGAGAATAAACATGCTTTCAAGTGTCAACCAAAAGGTTGGTGAGTTCATTAGTTTAACATAAATAATCTTTTCAAAATTGTAATAGACCACAAGATTTCATATTTCCATTTCTCATAAACATACGTCCCATGCATAGAGACAAAAATATCATTCATATGGATTGAACACCTGGTAACCGACATTCACAATATGCATATAAGAATATCCCCATCATTCCGGGATCCTCCTTCGGACATGATATAAATTTCGAAGTACTAAAGCATCCGGTACTTTGGATGGCGCTTGTTGGGCCCGATAGATCTATCTTTAGAGTTTGCGTCAATTAGGGTGTCTGTTCCCTAATTCTTAGATTACCAGACTAAATAAGGGGCATATTCGGTTTAATAATCCAGCCATAGAATGTAGTTTCGTTTACTCGTGTCTATTTCGTAAAACAGTTATAAAAATTGCGCATGTATTCTCAGCCAAAAAATATAAAGGGTAAAAAGGTAAATGAAACTCACACATATAAATATTGTAAAACAGTTAATAAAGCATTTGCATGTATTCGCAGTTCAAAATTTATTTCAAAAGCATTTAATAAAGCAGTTGTAAAAATAGCGCATGTATTCTCAGTCCCAAAAATGTAAAGAGTAAAAGGGAATCAAATGAACTCACCTAATGTATTTTGTAGTAAAAATACATATGATAACACTGAACAATGCAGGGTTGGCCTCGGATTCACGAACCTATATTATTCATATATCTATTAAAATCTATACATGTAATCGAACAAATTTATTATATTTTACATTATATATTGTATATATTTAATTTGTATATATCTTTAAAAATGACTAATATTTATATAGTTATATTAATATTTATATATGATTAATATTATATTAAAAATACATCATTGTTATATATGAATATTTATATAAAAATTATGTTTATAATATGTAATATTATTATAAATATAATTTTTTTATACACATAATATTTATTTGTTGTAAAAATAATAATAATGGTAATACTAGTAATAAAAATAATGATAATAATAATAATGATAATAATTTTTAATAATAATAATACTTATGTTATAATAATAATAATAATAACAAAAATAACAATAATTCTACCTCAAAAATAAGGTTCCTAAAAAGAATTACCACAGCCCAGACTCGAACCCGCAACCTCCCGCATCAAGGCAAACACTCCAAACCACTCCTCTGCTCCTTATTTTTCTGACTCAAATCGCAGGCCATATATATTTAATCCATTTATGCTTCATTTCGGCCCAACACTCCAACAAACACGGCCCAACCGTTCAAAAGACCACCATTTAATTAGAATGAAACTCACCATAGTAATTTAATAAGCCCAACATATACACTTTATTTATGATGGGTGTATGTTTTGGAATTTTCCACGACCAAAGCTTTAGACAGAAAAGGAATTCGATGGTTCCCACTTGGTTGGCCATGTTCTACTTGCATAAAAAAAAAAAATTGGAAAGTTGTAACTTGGTGTGGGGTTCGACCGATACTAGAAAAAAAAATAGGTAACCCAATTTTCAAGCCTAATTAGTTACATAACTTGTGAGTTTTTAAAAAAAAATAATAGCTGGATATTATTGTTGATGGGGTCTTCGATAAAAAAAAATAATAATAAGCACTCGGTATTATTTATATCCACTGGTCGGCCAAGATAACAACTTGCGTCCCCAATCTCGATCCCAAATATAATACTCATGCTTCAAAAATCAATTTTTTTTAAATCCACCGAATTTGCTAGTGACTTATTCTATCTCCTTTGATAAACATGTGAGGTATTTATTTATTTATTTATTTTAATGGAATCCGATGTGCTTAAAGTAATTGTATTAAAATTGTTAACTGCTCCCAATTGGTTATCCACTATCGAAAAGGAGTTGAGGGGTGGGGTAATCTTACTTTGATAAATGTTGACATCTATGATTTACGTTTCAAATTGGATCCAAGAAGAAAAGTCCATCATGGCCCCTCCACACTTCTTTTAATATTCCATAATGATTCAAGGTTTATATGGCTAGTATGAGAAACGATTATATATATATATACGGCAGCGAAAAGAAAAACAGACGTATAATAGTAGCAGGTGTGCATTTAAATGGGTTCTGTAAGGTTTGGTTCTAACACGAAAGAAAAAAAAAAGAAAGAAAAATATAGAGGCTTACGACAGTAGTAACCAGAGATGAATATAAATATCAACTCGTTCGAGCTGAAAACAGAAAAGCAAAAGCTGGATCAGGAATTCCATAGCAGCAACAAGTGAGTTCTGGTTGTTATGGTGATTCAAGTGAATACATAAAAAGAAAAAGGGTTGTTTTGGTTCAACAAAAAAAAAAAATAATTGCAGCAGCATAGAATAATAGCAGCAGAAAAGCAATATAATCTTCGATGGTCGCTCGAGGTCATGGCGATTCATGATTATCCTAAGGTGATCAAGCTTGGTGGTTTCATGTATAAGTGAATGTGTATAATATATAAATATAGAATATGATAGATGTAATTGGTGGTGGATTTTGGTATGATTGAATAATATGGGTGACGGTTTGAGGATGATCATAACAAGAATATAAATTAACTCAAACAAGGTGGTGCGATGGGTTAATGTTGGTCGTTGGATGTTTGTTGAAGAAGATAGGTGGTTGTGAATGGTTTCCTTAACAAATATGTGATAATCATTGGGTTAATAGAGAGGGAGGTATCGACATGGTTTAATCAGACAAGGAGAAGAAACAAAAAATAAAATAAAAAGTAGATAGTGATTTAAAACTGAATCGTACAATAAATGATGCAATTATCTATCAAATTCAACAGAAAACAAAAATTACAGCAGCTGTGATCGTGATGTGTAACAACTGGATTCACACATATGATTTTATATTATTATTATTAATAATTATTAATTTTAATCATTTTAATAATAACCTAGATATAATTAATAATAATAATAATAATATAATATTAATAATAATAATAATAATAATAATAATAATAATAATAATAAGTAACCATGATAATAATAATGAAAAAATAAAAATATTACTATACAACTATATTTTAAATTTTTCGGACATTCAGATTAACTTACCTATTTTATTTATTATTTTACATTTAAATTCACATGACTAAAGTGTATTTTATTAATTTAAAATATTATATATACACTCATATTTATATTTATATTCATATAAAGCTTTAAATATTAATTTACACACAATTTTTCGTGAATCGTCGGGATCAGTCAAAGGTAATTAATTACATGAATATAGATTTCAAAACTTTCGAGACTCAACATTACAGACTTTGCTTATCGTGTCGGAAACATATAAAGATTAAAGTTTAAATTTGATCGGAAATTCCCGGGTCATCACATTCACTAATAGGACTAATCTACAACTTGCTCGTTTACTTGTTACTGCTTACTAATGCTGCATGTTACTGCTTACTTATACTGCCATATGATTTGCTGCATGCTACTGCTTACTCTTACTGCTATGTGAACTCGCTGTATGCTATTGCTTATCTTCGCTACTGCATGCTACTATTTGCTTTCGATTGCATGTTACTTTTGTTTAGTACTGTTAATATTGCCATGCTATATACTCCAGTAGACGATCTAGGTTGCTGTAGTGCCTGATTAATTGCTTGCTTCATGCCTGCTATTCGCTGTACCGACTTGGAAAACTTACCTTTCCTAGTTTAGATGTTTTTCTGAACCCTTTTCCCACTCGTCTAACCCTGATGACTAGTGTTGTAATCCACCTATTACTACTGTTCCACCGTTCCAGAGATTGAAACATTTCTTCACGCAATCTAGGAGGAGTACCCCTCAGATTAAACGCCTACTAAAGTTGATCCTCGGAGTAGGAGATATATGAGGACTTATCGGAGTAACTGCACCCTGAGCCCACTCTAATTAGCTACGTACAATGTATGAACATCAGAAGGTTGTGCAGTTTCCGCAAGTTGACTCGTATCCCGTACGCTTTCATGACCATCGCTTCTCTCCTTCATTCTACACCACTACTCGACGATCTAATGACACTTCTGGACTTAGGTCCCTAACACTCTTAGGCATTGGAGAAGTCGGGAAGGCATCTCCTTTTACAAGGTCATAGTGTCTTCCACTGATGCTCAGCCATACCCAAAGACTTGGGAGTCACCTCAAGACATATTGTATTGCTGCTTGCTACATGTACAACTCAACGCGAGACCCAGATTGAATTTCTAGAAAGGAACCTGACAACGTTACCTGAACCCAAAAATTTTGAAGAAATTTCTGGATATTTAGGCATTGATGCATGACCTACGGAACCTATGCACCTACCCCGAGAAACAGTGAGATTAATTATGTAGAATTTGTTTTGGGATAAGATAAAGCACCGTTAGGTGAAATTGAGTAGAACTGGAAGTGATCACGTTACATTGACCATATGGAGTGATATTGGAATGAACGTAAGATTTAGTACAATATAATGACGCCAGGCCAGCGTGATTATATTGAAGTGAATCATTCAGAAGTCCCAATGTTACTAGATAAGGAATATGAAGTGATTCAAAGAAAATTTTGGTAGGAACCACTTGAGTATATGCATTACGGTCTGTTAGAGGTAGGAATAACCACGTAGCCCAGATACTGTACAAGAAGGGCCTTGATTGCAGAATTGATAACCCGAAAATTTGTTATAGATACAGACACCCGGGACACTTAAGGAAAAAGTTTCCAAATAAGAAAAACTTTGGACTTACTTGCGCTAGAGCAATCGTTATTTCCGCTATGGAGACTCGCATGGATCCTGATTTTAGTTAGGGTACGATTCACCACAATGTTTTATTGTCTCAAAGTTGTTTAATACTAGAATGATAGAAACCTCATATCTAAGAACCTTAGTGTTATGATTAATAAGCCATTAACAATCATGAGAGTTAAGTATTCTATAGGACAAGCTAATGGTAAGATGGCAGAGATAGAGGAATAATTTAAGGTAGTACCTTAAAATTAACAGGTGGGTCATTTGGAGATGACCTCATGTCAACAAAACTTGGAAGTTTTGAAGTAGTAGTGGAAATGATTAGTTACCTACGCACAAGTGGATGTTATTTGAGGAGAATGATAGAATTTTTCACGGTAGTATAATAAGATTTGGTTGGAATGAACCTTAAGATTAACCTAATACTCATTAAGTTAGGAAGCTTTGATGCTTTCATTTGAATGGACTGGCTTTCAAGGATGAAAGTGAAAGTTATTTATAGTGAGAAGGTCATTCGTGTACCTTGCGAGAATGGTGAGCCGTTAATAGTTTACGGGGAGAGAAGTAGCCCGAAGCTGAACTTTATTAGTTGCATGACAACAACCTAAAATCCTACAATGGAAATGGGAAGGAATAATAATGGATTTTATCACGAAGCTACCAAAAATGGTAGGCAGTTAGGACACTATCTGGGTTATCATTGACCATCTCACCAAATTTGCCCACTTTCTAGCCATGAAAGAAATCGATACAATGGATAAACTTAGACGATGATACATAAAGGAAATTGTATCCCGTCACTTCGGTGATTCAAATTCTATCTTAAGGACTAACCAGGAATCTTATTTGATACTCATTCTTACGCAACTTTGAATCCTAACTTATTCCGAGAGATTTCTTATTTGATGATAATCACACCATCATCCTTCTTACTTCGATATTAATCATACCAGTTCAAAATTTTCCAAAATCAATGGGTAGTTAATTCCCATCCTCACACTCTCCCATTCATATCTCACTTATAAGCAACAACTTCACACTTAAGCATTTTTGGTCAAAGGACTTATGCCCTACTAATAGTCATCAACCACATTTAAATTCAATAGTTTTATTACCTCAAATATCACCCGAAATTTTCAAAATCTTTTACTCAATCCTCATCAAGCTTTTTCCAACTTGTAATCTCCGAAACATGAAAATTTTGTTTGCCAAAATTTATCACACACTATTTTACTGTGCGATCCTCTCAAAGTTTTATATTATTTTATTTGCCATTCGTGCAAATTTTTGAAATCGTATATGTTATATAAAATAAAGTAAATGATTACTTATTTTTGACAAATACATATGAAATTTTACTATTACTTTTACAAATCAAATCTTTTATTCAAAGGATATTTTACTTTGAATGGTGCATGTTGTACATAACCCTAGTTTACTAAGAACTTCGTTTCTTTTCTTACATTGTCACCTTAAACAGTTTTTATAAAATAAAAAAAAATTGTTGCTTATTATATAAAATTTTTCGTTGCTTATTCGTATCCAAGTCATCCTAAAGACTTTACAACCGTCGAAATTGAAGGATTTATGTGTGTGTGTGTGTGTGTGTGTGTATGTGATGAAGGCACTTACTACCACGTTACACAGAGCCTTCGAACATCCACTAACACTTAAACCATTCAAAATTACTGCGTTACCCAGGAATCTCTTTTGTCACACCAGTCGGAGCAATGCTCTTTCTTACGTAACCCTAAGTCCTGACTTATTCCAAGGGATTCTCATTTAGTGATATTAACACCATCAGTACTCCAACTTTAATATTGTCCATAACATGTTTGGCCTTTTGCAAAGTCAAGAAGCGATTAACTTCTCATCCTCATGCTCTATACTTCATACCTCACTTTTTAGCAACGGCTTCGCACGTGAACATTTTTGGGCCAAAGACTTAAGTCCCTGATAATCATCAAAACTACATTTAATTCATTAGTTTTCATTACCTAGTAATATGTCAACCGATGATTCAAAGATTTTCCACTCAATCTTTTTCAAATCGTAACCTCTGAAATACGAAAAACTATGTTTATCAAAAATTTTACACGTTGATTTTACACGTTGCTTATTTGTGCGGTCCTCACGAGATTTATGGACAAATAAAAGTACTAAAAAATTTTCTATCACTTATGCGATTTATAAAATCATATATGAATAAATTTACCCTTACTTATTTTGGGTTAGTACATACTAAGTTATACCTTCAAGATATTTAAAAGCCTCTCCTTTATTGAGTTGTTTAACTTAAGTCAAAGAGTTTGTGCAAAATGGTACACGTTGTACATACTTCTGAATTTACTAAGAACTTCGTTCCGTTTATGTTATCACATCAAACGTTTTAAGGTTTTTCAAAATTCCCTTGGTTGATTTTATTGAAGGTTTTCGTATTAGACTATACCATGTATGAATCAAGCTTCTTCTCGCCCTCCGTTGGGGATAAGGCTTACTATTAAAATCTTTGTTAAAAACTCTTGATCCACTTTGGGTAGCAGTTTTATAAAATTTGTTAAGAAGTCTTTGCGCTCATGAAATGTTACTTTTAAGGTTAGACATGGCAAAAACGCGGGCCGATAAATCAACTTTTCTGGAAAACACTCAGTGGTCACCCTATCGTAGGAAAGGCACTAGGCGGATTTCTACTCTCAATGTTTCACGGCTAAATCGAAACACCCTCGTAAACATCATCTCTATGAATCAGTAGGTTGAGGTACAAGGAATCGTTTTTGAGATTCTTTTCACTTAGAGTAAACCATTCTTTATGACCAAGGGTTCACATATCCTCTCATCCGCGCATCCCCATAAGTATAAGGATAAATTCGGATCAATCCACTCGAAGAGTTCACTCTGGTTCAAGGACCACACCTTTCGTGCGATTTTCTTTCGGAATTGTAGTGTAAGATACTTTAGGAATCTATGAATCTCGTTATCCTCTTGGAAGGGGACTGCTTAAAACAATTACGGCACTGATGTGGATACTCTACATATTTCTTCCTTTGTTGATTGCAACTTTATGTTATTCTAGTTAATAATAACCATAACTTCAACATGTAACTGAATGGATAAAGTTACAATATGGAGCTGCGCTTTCATTCCATCCAAGGATAAGTTCACACGTAGTATGTTGTGATCATCATGTTTTCTATTCTATCTGTCAGCTTTGTATTGCGACACAAGCGCTCAATGTTTTAGGTAAGTTTAGAAACATTCATGATGTATTTCATGCATCCGGCTTACTGAAGATGCCTGAAGGGCTAAAAACATCATATTTCCTTTTGTGGGTATATATATTCGGATAACATATTCATGTTAGCAAGAAACAAAACCAACTTGTTGATCTCTTAGGACAAGAGACTTAACTAATGACATATACCTATTCTTACTTTTATACGCCAAAGTACCCTTCAAGGTAAATAACTCAGTTCTGAGCCCACGAGTCTCACGGAAATTTAATACGCTACTTCTTAATTAAATACGGTACCACTCTTAGTCACTCCTCAAATTTCGGGACGAAATTTCCATTAACAGGTGGGTAATGTAACGACCCGACTTTTTCGACTTGCTTTTGTGCCTTGTGTTTTTGCGAAACTGCGTATTTGTGCATACTGTGCTACTTTATACTCTGGAATCTTTATACACATGGCTTACTTTCATTTATATGTTAAAACATGCCTTTAGGTACGTAGGATACTTAACTTGATCACCGAAAACCTTTATGACCGTTAGTGTCACTTGACGTTACGAACAAACTGCGTACTGCGTACACGTTTAACTTTTGTCGTAATCGGAATATTATGACTACGAAATCTTAATTATTATTTTATAATAATAATTACATGGGTTTTTGGATGCTTAATTACGCGTAGTAATTTACTTATGCTTACTAGTTAGTCTTGTTGGACTTTCTACCTTGTTGGACCTTAGCCCACCCTACACTAGTTAGTGGACTATTTAATTAGCCCAATTATTATTAGCTACGAACCCACTAATATGTAAGACAAATGCCCATTTATTTGACGGAACATGCTAGCATTTATGTCAAGTATTATCCTTAATGTTGCATGGGATCCCAACATAAGCACCAACTTTAGACAACCATTAACCAAAAAGCAAACTTTTGTCCCCCCTTGTCCCCCCTTCTAAATCACGGCCATGACACCCCTCCCACACCCCATTCACCTATAAATACTAGCCTTATTCCATCCATTTTACACTTGCTTTCATTTGTAATTCACACACACTCACTCTCTAATTCTCTCTCTAGTCTTTCTCTCTCTAAAATGTAAGTATTTTGAATTTCTCTTCTTCTTCCCCTTCTCATCATCATGAATTCATCATCATCATCATCATGGGTCTAGCTTTTTAGCTTTTGATCTTGATTACATCTTGTAGATTCAACCATGGATTTGAATCCTTCAAGAACATGGAAGATTCAAGCTTTCTAGCTTTGAATCTTCACCCACTTTGTAGATCTATATTTTTTTTTAACTTTAATCTTGCTATTTTGCAATAAAGATTCAAGCTTGTGTTTGTAATCTTCATGTAACTTAAAGATCCAAGCTTTATGCTTCAAGCTCTTCAAGAACAACCAAGATGCAAGCTCTCTAGCTTGAATCTTCTTATCTTTTGTTGGATCTAAGTTTTCTAACTTATGATCTCATTATTTTGTTATAAAGATCAAAACTTGTGTTTATGGTCTTCATATAACTTAAAGATCTAAGCTTTATGCTTCAAGTTCTTCAAGAACACTAAAGGTTCAAGCTTTCCAGCTTTGTGACCTTATAACTTGTGTGAAAAGGATTCAAGCTCTCTAGCTTAGGGTTCCATCACTTCATTTGACTTAGATTATGTTCATACTTGTTTGATTGAGGTAAAGTTTGTAGCTTTAGTTGTAAATGTAACTTGTAATTGTGTTAAGATTAAGGATATGATGTAACCTTGGTTCATCATCCATCTAAGACTCTTAAATGAAATGTCCCGTTCATATTGATTATAAACGTTCCATATTAATTGATTTCGTTGCGAGGTTTTGACCTCTATATGAGACGTTTTTCAAAGACTGCATTCATTTTTAAAACAACTATAACCTTTATTTTATTAATAAAGGTTTTAAAAGCATTACGTAGATTATCAAATAATGATAATCTAAAATATACTGTTTACACATGACCATTACATAATGGTTTACAAAAGAAATATATTACATCGACATATGTTTCTTGAATGCAGTTTTTACACAATATCATACAAACATGGACTCCAAATCTTGTCATTATTTTAGTATGCAACAGCGGAAGCTCTTAGTATTCACCTAAGAATAAACATGCTTTAAACGTCAATAAAAATGTTGGTGAGTTATAGGTTTAACCTATATATATCAAATCGTAACAATAGACCACAAGATTTCATATTTCAATACACATCCCATACATAGAGGTAAAAATCATTCATATGGTGAACACCTGGTAACCGACATTAACAAGATGCACATATAAGAATATCCCCATCATTCCGGGACACCCTTCGGATATGATATAAATTTCGAAGTACTAAAGCATCCGGTACTTTGGATGGGGTTTGTTATGCCCAACAGATCTATCTTTAGGATTCGCTCCAATTAGGGTGTCTGTTCCCTAATTCTTAGATTACCAGACTTAATAAAAAGGGGCATATTCGATTTCGATAATTCAACCATAGAATGTAGTTTCACGTACTTGTGTCTATTTTGTAAATCATTTATAAAACCTGCATGTATTCTCATCCCAAAAATATTAGATTTTAAAAGTTGGACTATAACTCAATTTCACAGATATTTCCTTCCTCGGAAATAAGACTTGGCCACGGATCGATTCACGAACCTATACAAATATGTACATATATATCAAAGTATGATCAAAATATAATTACAACCATTTTTATTATGTTTTAAAGATTTGAGTGTATTAAGTCAGCTGTCTTCGTTAATAACCTACAACTTGTTGTCCACAGTTAGATGTACAGAAATAAATCGATATATATTATCTTGAATCAATCCACGACCCAGTGTATACACGTCTCAGGCTGGATCACAACTCAAAGTATATATATTTTTGGAATCAACCTCAACCATGTATAGCTAACTCCAAAATTACTGCATATGGAGTGTCTATGGTTGTTCCAAATAATATATATACATGGGTCGATATGATATGTCAAAACATTTGCATACATGTCTATGGTATCCCAAGATTACATAATATATTAGAATACATGTATAATACAATATAAGTTAGCTAGGATATGATTTGTATAGATTTGTTAAACATTTCCCGTAGCTAAAAAGATCAAAAATATCCAATCTTGTTTTACCCCTAACTTCTTCATTTTAAATCCGTTTTGAGTGAATCAAATTGATATGGTTTCATATTGAACTCTAATTTAAGAATCCAAGTAGAAAAAGTATAGGTTTATAGTCGGAAATTTAAGTTACATGTAAATTACTAAAGAGGTAGTCATTTTCGTCGAAAGAACGACATCTTGATGACCATTTTGAAAAACATACTTTCACTTTGAGTTTAACCAAGAATTTTGGATATAGTTTCATGTTCATAAGAAAAATAATTTTCCCAGAAGAATAACTTTTAAATCAAAGTTTATCATAGTTTTTAATTATCCAAACCAATACAGCCCCCGGTTTCACTACGACGGCGTATATCCGATTTTATGGTGTTCATCGTGTTTCCAGGTTTTAAATCATTAAGTTAGCATATCATATAGATATAGAACATGTGTTTAGTTGATTTTAAAAGTCAAGTTAGAAGGATTAACTTTTGTTTGCGAACAAGTTTAGAATTAACTAAACTATGTTCTAGTGATTACAAGTTTAAACCTTCGAATAAGATAGCTTTATATGTATGAATCGAATGATGTTATGAACATCATTACTACCTCAAGTTTTCTGGATAAAACTACCAGAAATGAGAAAAATGGATCTAGCTTCAAAGGATCATTGGATGGCTTGAAATTTCTTGAAGCATAATCATGACACGAAAACAGTTCAAGTAAGATTTTCACTCGAAATAAGATTGTTATAGTTGTAGAAATTGAATCAAAGTTTGAATATGAATATTACCTTGAATTATAAAGATAACCTACTATAAATAACAAAGGTTCCTTGATCTTAGATGATTACTTGGAATGGATTAGAAAGCTTGGAAGTAGACTTGCAAACTTGGAAGTATTCTTGATTTTTATGAAACTCTACTTATGGAATTTATGAAGAACACTTAGAACTTGAAATGGAACTTGAGGGAGATCAATTAGATGAAGAAAATTGAAGAATGAAAGTGTTTGTAGGTGTTTTTGGTCGTTGGTATATGGATTAGATATAAAGGATATGTAATTTTGTTTTCATGTAAATAAGTCATGAATGATTACTAATATTTTTGTAATTTTATGAGATATTTCATGCTAGTTGCGAAATGATGGTTCCCACATGTGTTAGGTGACTCACATGGGCTGCTAAAAGCTAATCATTAGAGTGTATATACCAATAGTACATACATCTAAAAGTTGTGTATTGTACGAGTACGAATACGGGTGCATACGAGTAGAATTATTGATGAAACTGAACGAGGATGTAATTGTAAGCATTTTTGTTAAGTAGAAGTACTTTGATATGTGTCTTGAAGTCTTTCAAAAGTGTAAAAATACATATCAAAACACAACATGTATATACATTCTTATGGAGTCGTTAAGTCTTTGTTAGTCGTTACATGTAATTGTTGTTTTGAAACCTTTAAGTTAACGATCTCAAAATAATGTTGTTAACCCAATGATTATTATATCAAATGAGATGTTAAATTATTATGTTATCATGATATTATGATGTATGAATATCTCTTAATATGATATATACATTAAAATATCGTTACAACGATAATCGTTACATATAAGTCTCGTTTCGTAATTCTTGAGTTAGTAGTCTTGTTTTTACATATGTAGTTCATTGTTAACATAATGATATATTTAAATATCATTTTATCATGTTAAATATAGTGTATCAATATCTTAATATGATACATATGTATTTAGTAGACGTTATCATAACGATAATCGTTATATATATAATTTCGAGTTTCTTAACTTAGTAATCTCATTTCTTATGTATATCACACATTGTTAATATACTTAGTGAGATACTTACTCATCATAATCTCATGTCAACCATATATATATGTCTATATATACCACAACATGTAGTTTTTACAAATTTGTATTGTTCGTGAATCGCTGGTCAACTTGGGTGATCAATTGTCTATATGAAACTTATTTCATTTAATCAAGTCTTAACAAGTTTGATTACTTAACACGTTGGAAACATTTAGTCATGTAAATATCAATCTCAATTAATATATATAAACATGGAAAAGTTCGGGTCACTACAGTACCTACCCGTTAAATAAATTTCGTCCCGAAATTTTAAGCTGTTGAAGGTGTTGACGAATCTTCTGGAAATAGATGCGGGTATTTCTTTTTCATCTGATATTCATGCTCCCAGGTGAACTCGGGTCCTCTACGAGCATTCCATCGAACCTTAACAATCGGTATCTTGTTTTGCTTAAGTCTCTTAACCTCACGATCCATTATTTTGACGGGTTCTTCAATGAATTGAAGTTTTTCATTGATTTGGATTTCGTCCAACGGAATAGTGAGATCTTCTTTAGCAAACATTTCTTCAAATTCGAGATGTGGAAAGTGTTATGTACAGCTGCGAGTTGTTGAGGTAGCTCCAGTTGGTAAGCTACTGGTCCGACACGATCTGTAATATTGAATGGTCCAATGTACCTTGAATTTAGTTTCCCCCGTTTACCAAATCGAACAACGCCTTTCCAAGGTGAAACCTTAAGCATGACCATTTCTCCAAGTTCAAACTCTTTATCTTTTCTTTTACTGTCCGCGTAGCTCTTTTGTCGACTCTGAGCGGTTTTCAATCGTTGTTGAATTTGGATGATTTTCTCGGTAGTTTCTTGTATTATCTCCGGACCCGTAATCTATCTATCCCCCACTTCATTCCAACAAATCGGAGACCTGCACTTTCTACCATAAAGTGCCTCAAACGGCGCCATCTCAATACTAGAATGATAACTGTTGTTGTAGGAAAATTCTGCTAACGGTAGGTGTCGATCCCAACTGTTTCCGAAATCAATAACACATGCTCCTAGCATGTCTTCAAGCATTTGTATCATCCTTTCACTCTGCCCATCAGTTTGTGGATGATAGGCAGTACTCATGTCTAGACGAGTCCCCAATGCTTGTTGCAACGTCTGCCAGAACCTTGAAACAAATCTACCACCCCTATCAGAGATAATAGAGACGGGTATTCCATGTCTGGAGACAACCTCCTTCAAATACAATCGCGCCAACTTCTCCATCTTGTCATCTTCTCTCATTGGCAGGAAGTGTGCTGACTTGGTGAGACGATCGACTATTACCCAAATAGTATCACAACCACTTGCAGTCCTTGGCAATTTAGTAATGAAATCCATGGTAATGTTTTCCCATTTCCATTCCGGGATTTCAGGTTATTGTAGTAGACCTGATGGTTTCTGATGTTCAGCTTTGACCTTAGAACACGTCAAACATTCTCCTACATATTTAGCAATATCGGCTTTCATACCTGGCCACCAAAAGTGTTTCTTGAGATCTTTATACATATTCCCCGCTCCGGAATGTATTGAAAATCTGGTTTTATGTGCTTCCTTAAGTACCATTTCTCTCACATCTCCAAACCTTGGTACCCAAATTCTATCAGCCCTATATCGGGTTCCATCTTCCCGAATATTAAGATGTTTCTCTGATCCTTTGGGTATCTCATTCTTCAACTTTCCTTCTTTTACAACCCTTTGTTGCGCCTCCTTTATTTGAGTAGTAAGGTTAGTACGAATAATTATATTCATAGATTTTACCCGTATAGGTTCTCTGTCCTTTCTACTCAAAGCGTAAGCTACCACATTCGCCTTCCCCGGGTGGTATCGAATCTCAAAATCATAATCATTCAACAGTTCAATCCACCTGCGTTGTCTCATATTCAGTTGCTTCTGACTAAATATATGTTGGAGACTTTTATGGTCGGTATATATAATACTTTTGACCCCATATAAATAATGCCTCCAAGTCTTTAATGCAAAAACAACAGCACCTAATTCCAAATCGTGAGTCATATAATTTTGTTCGTGAATCTTCAATTATCTAGACGCATAAGCAATTACCTTCGTTCGTTGCATTAATACATAACCGAGACCTTGCTTTGATGCGTCATAATAAATCACAAAATCATCATTCCTTTCAGGCAATGACAATATAGGTGCCGTAGTTAGCTTTTTCTTCAATAACTGAAACGCCTTCTCTTGTTCATCCTTCCATTCAAATTTCTTCCCTTTATGCGTTAATGCAGTCAAGGGTTTTGCTATTTTGGAGAAATCTTGGATGAATCTTCTGTAGTAACCAGCCAATCCTAAAAATTGACGTATATGCTTCGGAGTTTTTTTGGGGTTTCCCACTTTTCAACGGTTTCGATCTTTGTCGGGTCCACCTGGATACCTTCTTTGTTCACTACGTGACCAATGAATTGAACTTCTTCCAACCAAAATACACATTTTGAAAACTTAGCGTACAGTTTTTCTTTCCTCAATACTTCTAGCACTTTTCTTAAATGTTCTTCGTGCTCTTGATCATTCTTTGAGTAAATAAGTATGTCATCGATGAAAACAATGACAAATTTGTCAAGATATGGCCCACACACTCGGTTCATAAGGTCCATGAACACAGCTGGTGCGTTAGTCAATCCAAACGGCATAACCATAAACTCGCAATGACCATAACGCGTCCTAAAAGCAGTTTTTGGAATATCATCCTCCTTTACTCGCATTTGATGATATCCAGAACGTAAATCGATTTTCGAATAAATCGACGAGCCTTGTAGTTGATCAAATAAGTCGTCAATTCTCGATAGTGGATAACGGTTTTGGATGGTAAGTTTATTCAACTCTCTGTAGTCAATACACAACCTAAATGTACCATCCTTCTGCTTGACAAACAAAACATGAGCTCCCCATGGTGACGTGCTTGGTCGAATGAAACCACGTTCTAATAGTTCTTGCAGTTGGCTTTGCAGTTCTTTCATCTCGCTGGGTGCGAGTCTGTAAGGAGCACGAGCTATTGGTGTAGCTCCTGGTACAAGATCTATTTGAAATTCAACAGATCGATGTGGAGGTAGTCCCGGTAATTCTTTCGGAAATACATCGAGAAATTCTTTTACGACGGGAACATCATTGATGCTCTTTTCTTCAGTTTGTACTTTCTCGACGTGTTCAAGAACAGCATAGCAACCTTTTCTTATTAGTTTTTATGCCTTTAAATTACTAATAAGATGTAGCTTCGTGTTGCCCTTTTCTCCGTACACCATTAAGGGTTCTCCTTCTTCTCGTACAATGCGAATTGCATTTTTATAACATACGATCTCTGCTTTCATCTCCTTCAGCCAGTCCATGCCAACTATTATATCAAAACTTCCTAACTCTACTGGTATCAAATCAATCTTAAATATTTCGCTACCCAGTTTAATTTCTCGATTCCGGCATATATAATCTGCTGAAATTAATTTACCGTTTGCTAATTCGAGTAAAAATTTACTATCCAATGGCGTCAATGGACAACTTAATTTAGCACAAAAATCTCTACTCATATAGCTTCTATCCACACCCGAATCAAATAAAACGTAAGCAGATTTATTGTCAATAAAAAACGTACCCGTAACAAGTTCCGGGTCTTCCTGTGTCTCTGCCGCATTAATATTGAAAACTCTTCCGCGGCCTTGTCCATTCGTGTTCTCCTGGTTCGGGAAATTTCTAATAATGTGGCCTGGTTTTCCACATTTATAACAAACTACATTGGCATAACTTGCTCCGACACTACTTGCTCCGTCATTACTCGTTCCGACACCATTTGTTCCTTTCGTTCTATTAACCCCTGGTCCGTAGACCTCACAAGTTGCCGCGCTATGACCATTTCTTTTACACTTGTTGCAAAATTTGGTGCAGAATCCCTAGTGATACATTTCACACCTTTGGCATAGCTGCTTCTGATTGTCATTGTTGTTGCGGTTGTTATGGTTGTTAGGATGATTGTTGTAGTTGTTATTGTTGTTGTGCCATTTGTTGTAGTTGCGATTGATGTTGCGATTGTTGGGATAGTTGTTGTTGTATTGGTGACTCTTATCACCATTTTCCTCCCACATTCTTTTGACTAGCTTCACGTTGGCCTCTTCGGCCGCCTATTCTTTAATTCTTCCCTCAATCTGGTTCACTAGTTTGTGAGCCATTCTACATGCCTTTTGTATGGAGGCAGGCTCGTGTGAACTTATATGTTCTTGGATTCTCTCCAGTAACCCTTTCACAAAAGCGTCGATCTTCTCTTCCTCATCTTCGAACGCTCTCGGACACAATAGGCACAATTCTGTGAATCGTCTTTCGTACGAAGTAATATCGAATCCCTGTGTTCGTAACCCTATAAGTTCTGAATTGAGCTTATTGACCTCAGTTCTGGGACGGTAATTCTCGTTCATCAAGTGCTTGAATGCTGACCACGGTAGCGCATAAGCAGCATCTTGTCCCACTTGCTCTAGATAGGTATTCCACCATGTTAACGCAATACCTGTGAAGGTATGCGTAGCGTACTTCACTTTGTCTCCTTCATCACACTTACTTATGGCAAACACCGATTCAACTTTCTCGGTCCACCATTTCAATCCGATTGGTCCTTCGGTCCCATCATATTCTGAAGGTTTGCAGGCAGTGAATTCCTTGTAGGAGCATCCTACACGATTTCTTGTGCCGTTAGCTGTATTGCTAGATGCAGAGTTATTGTTGGTATGTAGCGCGGCCTGTACTACGGCTATGTTTGAAGCAAGAAAGACACAAAATTCCTCTTCGCTCATATTCAAGGTGTGTCGAGTAGTCGGTGCCATTTCCTTCAAAATAGTCAAATGAAACAAGTTAATCATACAGAATATTAAGAGTAGTCAATAGTATCTCGTAGCATAATATGAACTCATTTATAAAAGCTTTTTCTTCATATTAGCGTTTTATAAGTTTAAATTCGGGTACTACCTACTCGTTAAGTTCATACTTAGTAGCTAATATACAATTCAACTACTACAATTCCATATGAAAAACTGATTATAATAATATATCACATACAAATATTCTTCAAACTTACAACTTCGCTATATTACATATAACATGAAATATAGTACACTATGATACATGACAGTTTTGAAGATAAATCTAGTTAATAAGCAAGTTGTTCAGCAAAGGAAATAAAGACACGTAATTCATAAGTCCAGAAACAAGTCATGCATTCTGGTTTTACTATGACGACTTCCCATCCTTGGTCTTGTGGAAAATAACCGTTATGACCATTGGCTAGGCAGCATGTTGTAATGTCGTCAAAAGGACGAGGGTTTCGTAATGTCCAACAGCCCCATAATAATCTAAAAACCTTGTTTCTCACCCCAACTACTGAATCCGTCACTTGTGGGAAAGTTTTATTTAAAAGCTGCAATCCGATGTTCTTTTTCTCACTTTGGTAAGAAGCGAACATCACTAACTCGTAAGAATAACATGCTTCTTTATGTTGCATGTTAGAAGCTCTTTCTAATTCACGAAATCCTATGTTGGGATATGTTGAGTCAAAATAGGTTCTTAACCCGTAGCGTAAAATTGCATTTGGGTTCCCCGCATTTAACGCTTTAAAGAAAACACGGTGTAACTTAAAGTCTCCCCAATGTGATATACCCCACCTATCAAAGGAAAGCCTTTTATAAACTAAGGCATTTCTGGAAAGTCTTTCAAATGTTTGACAAGTTAATTTCGCCATAACTAAATGTGCTGATGAATTCTGACCGACTCTAGGCAAGATTTCCTCAATCATATCCTTTGGTAGGTCTTCTAAAATATTCGGTTGTCTACCCTTAACGTCCATTTTGTTTTTATACTGTAAAATAGACAAGGATTAGATTCGTAATAACAAACAATACAAGCAATTTTTACATAGAACATAAAAGTACAAGCACACTACAATACATTTATTACACAACATGCTCACACCCCTCTAATCTGAATCACTGGTTTCTTCTTCTTCGGACTTGGTTCTTTTTCTTAATTTTCTAGGGATATATGATGTTACTCTAATACGAGCCGTCGTTTTCCACATTGGTTTAGCAAAACCTGGTGGTTTAGAGGTTCCCGGGTTATTTTCACGATATTGAAAATACGGGTGTTGACGGTATATATAAAGTTCACCGGGGTCGGAATCAGATTTCTCTATTTTGATGCCCTTTCCCTTATTATTTTCTTTTGCCTCATTAAATTGGGTCGGGGTAATTTCTATAACATCATCGGAATCCTCATCAGGATCCGATTCATCGGAAAATTGGTAATTTTCCCAATATTTTGCTTCCTTAGCAGAAACACCATTGACCATTATTAACTTTGGTCCATTGGTTGAGGATTTTATTTTATTTGACCGGTTTTCTGTGGTTCCTACTATTCCCCCCTCTGGAACCTCTTCTTCATCCGGTTCCTCTTCTTCTGGTTCCTCTTCTTCCGGTTCCTCTTCTTCTGGTTCCGTTTCCTCTTCTTCCGGTTCTTCGGGAACTTGTGAATCTTGCCAATATATATTCGACTCTTCGTTATTATTAGGTGAGTCAATGGGATTTGTGCTAGAGGTAGACATCTATCACACAATATCAAACATGTTAAGAGATTAATATATCATATAATATTTACATGTTAAAAATATATAGTTTCCAACAAAAATGTTAAGCAATCATTTTTAAAGAAAACACGATCGAAGTCCAGACTCACTAATGCATCCTAACAAACTCAATAAGACACACTAATGCAAATTTTCTGGTTCTCTAAGACCAACGCTCTGATACCAACTGAAATGTCTCGTTCATATTGATTATAAACGTTCCATATTAATTGATTTCGTTGCGAGGTTTTGACCTCTATATGAGACGTTTTTCAAAGACTGCATTCATTTTTAAAACAACCATAACCTTTATTTTATCAATAAAGGTTTTAAAAGCATTACGTAGATTATCAAATAATGATAATCTAAAATATACTGTTTACACATGACCATTACATAATGGTTTACAATAGAAATATATTACATCGACATATGTTTCTTGAATGCAGTTTTTACACAATATCATACAAACATGGACTCCAAATCTTGTCCTTATTTTAGTATGCAACAGCGGAAGCTCTTAGTATTCACCTGAGAATAAACATGCTTTAAACGTCAACAAAAATGTTGGTGAGTTATAGGTTTAACCTATATATATCAAATCGTAACAATAGACCACAAGATTTCATATTTCAATACACATCCCATACATAGAGATAAAAATCATTCATATGGTGAACACCTGGTAACCGACATTAACAAGATGCATATATAACAATATCCCCATCATTCCAGGACACCCTTCGGATATGATATAAATTTCGAAGTACTAAAGCATCCGGTACTTTGGACGGGCTTTGTTAGGCCCAATAGATCTATCTTTAGGATTCGCGTCAATTAGGGTGTCTGTTCCCTAATTCTTAGATTACCAGACTTAATAAAAAGGTTCATATTTGATTCGATAATTCAACCATAGAATGTAGTTTCACGTACTTGTGTCTATTTTGTCAATCATTTATAAAACCTGCATGTATTCTCATCCCAAAAATATTAGATTTTAAAAGTGGGACTATAACTCACTTTCACAGATATTTCCTTCCTCGGAAATAAGACTTGACCACGGATCGATTCACGAACCTATACAAATATGTACATATATATCAAAGTATGATCAAAATATAATTACAACCATTTTTATTATGTTTTAAAGATTTGAGTGTATTAAGTCAGCTGTCTTCGTTAATAACCTACAACTAGTTGTCCACAGTTAGATGTACAGAAATACATCGATATATATTATCTTGAATCAATCCACGACCCAGTGTATACACGTCTCAGGCTAGATCACAACTCAAAGTATAGATATTTCTGGAATCAACCTCAACCATGTATAGCTAACTCCAACATTACTGTATATAGAGTGTCTATGGTTGTTCCAAATAATATATATACATGGGTCGATATGATATGTCAAAACATTTGCATACGTGTCTATGGTATCCCAAGATTACATAATATATTAGAATACATGTATAATACAATATAAGTTAGCTAGGATATGATTTGTATAGATTTGTTAAACATTTCCCGTAGCTAAAAAGATCAAAAATATCCAATCTTGTTTTACCCATAACTTCTTCATTTTAAATCCGTTTTGAGTGAATCAAATTGCTATGGTTTCATATTGAACTCTAATTTAAGAATCCAAACAGAAAAAGTATAGGTTTATAGTTGGAAATTTAAGTTACATGTCAATTACTAAAGAGGTAGTCATTTCCGTCGAAAGAACGACATCTTGATGACCATTTTGAAAAACATACTTTCACTTTGAGTTTAACCAAGATTTTTGGATATAGTTTCATGTTCATATGAAAAATTATTTTCCCAGAAGAACAACTTTTAAATCAAAGTTTATCATAGTTTTTAATTATCCAAACCAAAACAGCCCCCGGTTTCACTACGACGGCGTATATCCAATTTTATGGTGTTCATCGTGTTTCCAGGTTTTAAATCATTAAGTTAGCATATCATATATATATAGTTAATTTTAAAAGTCAAGTTAGAAGGATTAACTTTTGTTTGCGAATAAGTTTAGAATTAACTAAACTATGTTCTAGTGATTACAAGTTTAAACCTTCGAATAAGATAGCTTTATATGTATGAATCGAATGATGTTATGAACATTATTACTACCTCAAGTTTTCTGGATAAAACTACTGGAAATGAGAAAAATGGAACTAGCTTCAAAGGATCCTTGGATGTCTTAAAAGTTCTTGAAGCAGAATCATGACACGAAAACAGTCCAAGTAAGATTTTCACTCAAAATAAGATTGTTATAGTTGTAGAAATTGAATCAAAGTTTGAATATGAATATTACCTTGAATTAGAAAGATAACCTACTGTAAATAACAAAGGTTCCTTGATCTTAGATGATTACTTGGAATGGATTAGAAAGCTTGGAAGTAGACTTTCAAACTTGGAAGTATTCTTGATTTTTATGAAACTATACTTATGGAATTTATGAAGAACACTTAGAACTTGAAGATGGAACTTGAGAGAGATCAATTAGATGAAGAAAATTGAAGAATTAAAGTGTTTGTAGGTGTTTTTGTCGTTGGTATATGGATTAGATATAAAGGATATGTAATTTTGTTTTCATGTAAATAGGTCTTGAATGATTACTAATATTTTTGTAATTTTATGAGATATTTCATGCTAGTTGCCAAATGATGGTTCTCACATGTGTTAGGTGACTCACATGGGCTGCTAAGAGCTGATCATTGGAGTGTATATACCAATATTACATACATCTAAAAGTTGTGTATTGTACGAGTACGAATACGGGTGCATACGAGTAGAATTGTTGATGAAACTGAACGAGGATGTAATTGTAAGCATTTTTGTTAAGTAGAAGTACTTTGATATATGTCTTGAAGTCTTTCCAAAGTGTAAGAATACATATCAAAACACAACATGTATATACATTCTAATGGAGTCGTTAAGTCTTCGTTAGTCGTTACATGTAAGTGTTGTTTTGAAACCTTTAAGTTAATGATCTCAAAATAATGTTGTTAACCCAATGATTATTATATCAAATGAGTTGTTAAATTATTATGTTATCATGATATTATGATGTATGAAAATCTCTTAATATGATATATACATTAAAATATCGTTACAACGATAATCGTTACATATAAGTCTCGTTTCGTAATTCTTGAGTTAGTAGTCTTGTTTTTACATATGTAGTTCATTGTTAACACACTTAATGATATATTTAAATATCATTTTATCATGTTAAATATAATGTATCAATATCTTAATATGATACATATGTATTTAGTAGACGTTATCATAACGATAATCGTTATATATATAATTTCGAGTTTCTTAACTTAGTAATCTCATTTCTTATATATATCACACATTGTTAATATACTTAGTGAGATACTTACTCATCATAATCTCATGTCAACCATATATATATGTCTATATATACACCACAACATGTAGTTTTTATAAATTTGTAACGTTCGTGAATCGCCGGTCAACTTGGGTGATCAATTGTCTATATGAAACTTATTTTATTTAATCAAGTCTTAACAAGTTTAATTGCTTAACACGTTGGAAACATTTAGTCATGTAAATATCAATCACAATTAATATATATAAACATGGAAAAGTTCGGGTCACTACAGTACCTACCCGTTAAATAAATTTCGTCCCGAAATTTTAAGCTGTTGAAGGTGTTGACGAATCTTCTGAAAATAGATGCGGGTATTTCTTCTTCATCTGATCTTCATGCTCCCAGGTGAACTCGAGTCCCTACGAGCATTCCATCGAACCTTAACAATCGGTATCTTGTTTTGCTTAAGTCTCTTAACCTCACGATCCATTATTTCGATGGGTTCTTCAATGAATTGAAGTTTTTCATTGATTTGGATTTCGTCCAACGGAATAGTGAGATCTTCTTTAGCAAAACATTTCTTCAAATTCGAGACGTGGAAAGTGTTATGTACAGCCGTGAGTTGTTGAGGTAGCTCCAGTTGGTAAGCTACTGGTCCGACACGATATATAATCTTGAATGGTCCAATGTACCTTGGATTTAGTTTCCCCCGTTTACCAAATCGAACAATGCCTTTCCAAGGTGAAACCTTAAGCATGACCATTTCTCCAATTTCAAACTCTATATCTTTTCTTTTACTATCCGTGTAGCTCTTTTGTCGACTCTGGGCGGTTTTCAATCGTTGTTGAATTTGGATGATTTTCTCGATAGTTTCTTGTATTATCTCTGGACCCGTAATCTGTCTATCCCCCATTTCATTCCAACAAATCGGAGACCTGCACTTTCTTCCATAAAGTGCCTCAAACGGTGCCATCTCAATACTAGAATGATAACTGTTGTTGTAGGAAAATTCTGCTAACGGTAGGTGTCGATCCCAACTGTTTCCGAAATCAATAACACATGCTCGTAGCATGTCTTCAAGCGTTTGTATCGTCCTTTCGCTCTGCCGATCAGTCTGTGGATGATAGGCAGTACTCATGTCTAAACGAGTCCCCAATGCTTGTTGCAACGTCTGCCAGAACCTTGAAACAAATCTACCATCCCTATCAGAGATAATAGAGACGGGTATTCCATGTCTGGAGACAACCTCCTTCAAATACAATCGCACCAACTTCTCCATCTTGTCATCTTCTCTCATTGGCAGGAAGTGTGCTGACTTGGTGAGACGATCAACTATTACCCAAATAGTATCATAACCACTTGCAGTCCTTGGCAATTTAGTAATGAAATCCATGGTAATGTTTTCCCATTTCCATTCCGGGATTTCAGGGTGTTGTAGTAGACCTGATGGTTTCTGATGTTCAGCTTTGACCTTAGAACACGTCAAACATTCTCCTACATATTTAGCAATATCGGCTTTCATACCCGGCCATCAAAAGTGTTTCTTGAGATCTTTATACATCTTCCCCACTCCGGGATGTATTGAATATCTGGTTTTATGTGCTTCCTTAAGTACCATTTCTCTCACATCTCCAAACCTTGGTACCCAAATTCTATCAGCCCTATATCGGGTTCCTTCTTCCCGAAAATTAAGAGGTTTCTCTGATCCTTTGGGTATCTCATTCTTCAACTTTCCTTCTTTTACAACCCCCTGTTGCGCCTTCTTTATTTGAGTAGTAAGGTTAGTACGAATAATTATATTCATAGCTTTTACCCGTATAGGTTCTCGGTCCTTTCTACTCAAAGCGTCAGCTACCACATTCGCCTTCCCCGGGTGGTATCGAATCTCAAAATCATAATCATTTAACAGTTCAATCCACCTGCGTTGTCTCATATTCAGTTGCTTCTCATTAAATATATGTTGGAGACTTTTGTGGTCAGTATATATAATACTTTTGACCCCATATAAATAATGCCTCCAAGTCTTTAATGCAAAAACAATAGCACCCAATTCCAAATCGTGAGTCGTATAATTTTGCTCGTGAATCTTCAATTATCTAGACGCATAAGCAATCACCTTCGTTCGTTGCATTAATACACAACCAAGACCTTGCTTTGATGCATCACAATAAATCACAAAATCATCATCCCCTTCAGGCAATGACAATATAGGTGCGGTAGTTAGCTTTTTTTTCAATAACTGAAACGCCTTCTCTTGTTCATCCTTCCATTCAAATTTCTTCCCTTTATGCGTTAATGCAGTCAAGGGTTTTGCTATTTTGGATAAATCTTGGATGAATCTTCTGTAGTAACCAGCCAATCCTAAAAATTGACGTATATGCTTCGGAGTTTTTTTGGGGTTTCCTACTTTTCAACGGTTTCGATCTTTGCCGGGTCCACCTGGATACCTTCTTTGTTCACTATGTGACCGAGGAATTGAACTTCTTCCAACCAAAGTGCACACTTTGAAAACTTAGCGTACAGTTTTTCTTTCCTCAATACTTCTAGCACTTTTCTCAAATGTTCTTCGTGCTCTTGATCATTCTTTGAGTAAATAAGTATCGATGAAAACAATGACAAACTTGTCAAGATATGGCCCACACACTTAGTTCATAAGGTCCATGAACACAGCTGGTGCGTTAGTCAATCCAAACGGCATAACCATAAACTCGTAATGACCATAACGCGTCCTAAAAGTAGTTTTTGGAATATCATCCTCCTTTACTCGCATTTGATGATATCCAGAACGTAAATCAATTTTCGAATAAACCGACGAGCCTTGTAGTTGATCAAATAAGTCGTCAATTCTCGGCAGTGGATAATGGTTTTTGATGGTAAGTTTATTCAACTCTCTGTAGTCAATACACAACCTAAATGTACCATCCTTCTTCTTGACAAACAAAACATTAGCTCCCCATGGTGATGTGCTTGGTCGAATGAAACCACGTTCTAACAGTTCTTACAGTTGGCTTTGCAGTTCTTTCATCTCGCTGGGTGCGAGTCTGTAAGGAGCACGAGCTATTGGTGCAGCTCCTGGTACAAGATCTATTTGAAATTCAACATATCGATGTGGAGGTAGTCCCGGTAATTCTTTCGGAAATACATCGGGAAATTCTTTTGCGACGGGAACATCATTGATGCTCTTTTCTTCAGTTTGTACTTTCTCGACATGTTCTAGAACAGCATAGCAACCTTTTCTTATTAGTTTTTGTGCCTTCAAATTACTAATAAGATGTAGCTTCATGTTGCCCTTTTCTCCGTACACCATTAAGGGTTCTCCTTCTTCTCGTACAATGCGAATTGCATTTTTTTAACATACGATCTCTGCTTTCATCTCCTTCAGCCAGTCCATGCCAACTATTACATCAAAACTCCCTAACTCTACTGGTATCAAATCAATCTTAAATATTTCGCTACCCAGCTTAATTTCTCGATTCCGGCATATATAATCTGCTGAAATTAATTTACCGTTTGCTAATTCTTGTAAAAATTTACTATCCAACGGCGTCAATGGACAAGTTAATTTAGCACAAAAATCTCTACTCATATAGCTTCTATCCGCACCCGAATCAAATAAAATGTAAGCAGATTTATTGTCAATAAGAAACGTACCCGTAACAAGTTCCGGGTCTTCCTGTGCATCTGCCGCATTAATATTGAAAATTCTTCCGCGGCCTTGTCCATTCGTGTTCTCCTGGTTCGGGCAATTTCTAATAATGTGGCCCGGTTTTCCACTTTTATAACAAACTACATTGGCATAACTTGCTCCGACACTACTTGCTCCGCCATTACTCGTTCTGACACCATTTGTTCCTTTCGTTCTGTTAACCCCTGGTCCGTAGACCTCACACTTCGCCGCGCTATGACCATTTCTTTTACACTTGTTTCAAAATTTGGTGCAGAACCCCGAGTGATACTTTTCACACCTTTGGCATAGCTGCTTCTGATTGTTGTTGTTGTTGCGGTTGTTATTGTTGTTGGGATGATTGTTGTAGTTGTTTTTGTTGTTGTGCCGTTTGTTGTAGTTGCGATTGATGTTACGATTGTTGGGATAGTTGTTTTTGTATTGGTGACTCTTATCACCGTTTTCCTCCCACTTTCTTTTGACTAGCTTCACGTTGGCCTCTTCGGTCGCCTGTTCTTTAATTCTTCCCTCAATCTGGTTCACTAGTTTGTGAGCCATTCTACATGCCTTTTGTATGGAGGCAGGCTCGTGTGAACTTATATCTTCTTGGATTCTCTCCAGTAACCCTTTCACAAATGCGTCGATCTTCTCTTCCTCATCTTCGAACGCTCTCGGACACAATAGGCACAATTCTGTGAATCGTCTTTCGTACAAAGTAATATCGAATCCCTGTGTTCGTAACCCTCTAAGTTCTGACTTGAGCTTATTGACCTCGGTTCTGGGACGGTACTTCTCATTCATCAAGTGCTTGAATGCTGACCACGGTAGCGCGTAAGCAGCATCTTGTCCCACTTGCTCTAGATAGGTATTTCACTATGTTAACGCAATACCTATGAAGGTATGCGTAGCGTACTTCACTTTGTCTCCTTCAGCACACTTACTTATGGCAAACACTGATTCAACTTTCTCGGTCCACCGTTTCAATCCGATTGGTCCTTCGGTCCCATTAAATTCTGAAGGTTTGCAGGCATTGAATTCCTTGTAGGAGCATCCTACACGATTTCTTGCGCCGTTAGCTCTATTGCTAGATTCAGAGTTATTGTTGGTATGTAGCGCGACCTGTACTGCGGCAATATTTGAAGCAAAAAAGGCACGAAATTCCTCTTCGTTTATATTCAAGGTGTGTCAAGTAGTCGGTGCCATTTCCTTCAAAATAGTCAAATGAAACAAGTTAATCATACAGAATATTAAGAGTAGTCAATAGTATCTCGTAGCATAATATGAACTCATTTATAAAAGCTTTTTCTTCATATTAGCATTTTATAAGTTTAAATTCGGGTACTACCTACCCGTTAAGTTCATACTTAGTAGCTAATATACAATTCAACTACTACAATTCCATATGAAAAACTGATTATAATAATATATCACATACAAATATTCTTCAAACTTACAACTTCGCTATATTATATATAACATGAAATATAGTACATTATGATACAGGACAGTTTTGAAGATAAATCTAGTTAATACGCAAGTTGTTCAGCAAAGGAAATAAAGACACGTAATTCATAAGTCCAGAAACAAGTCATGCATTCTGGTTTTACTAAGACGACTTCCCATCCTTGGTCTTGTGGAAAATAACCGTTATGACCATTGGCTAGGCAGCATGTTGTAATGTCGTCAAAAGGACGAGGGTTTCGTAATGTCCAACAGCCCCGTAATAATCTAAAAACCTTGTTTCTCACCCCAACTACTGAATCCGTCACTTGTGGGAAAGCTTTATTTAAAAGCTGCAATCCGATGTTCTTTTTCTCACTTTGGTAAGAAGCGAACATCACTAACCCGTAAGCATAACATGCTTCTTTATGTTGCATGTTAGAAGCTCTTTCTAATTCACGAAATCCTATGTTGGGATATGTTGAGTCAAAATAGGTTCTTAACCCGTAGCGTAAAATTGCATTTGGGTTCCCCGCATTTAACGCTTTAAAGAAAATACGGCGTAACTTAAAGTCTCCCCAATGTGATATACCCCACCTATCAAAGGAAAGCCTTTTATAAACTAAGGCATCTCTGGAAAGTCTTTCAAATGTTTGACAAGTTAATTTCACCATAACTAAATGTGCTGATGAATACTGACCGACTCTAGACAAGATTTCCTCAATCATATCCTCTGGTAGGTCTTCTAAAATATTCGGTTGTCTACCCTTAACGTCCATTTTGTTTTTATACTGTAAAATAGACAAGGATTAGATTCGTAATAACAAACAATACAAGCAATTTTTACATAGAACATAAAAGTACAAGCACACTACAATACATTTATTACACAACATGCTCACACCCCTCTAATCTGAATCACTGGTTTCTTCTTCTTCTTCGGACTTGGTTCTTTTTCTTAATTTTCTAGGGATATATGATGTTCCTCTAATACGAGCCGTCATTTTTCACATTGGTTTAGAAAAACCTGGTGGTTTAGAGGTTCCCGGGTTATTGTCACGATATTGAAAATACGGGTGTTGATAGTACATATAAAGTTCACCGGGGTCGGAATCAGATTTCTCTATTTTAATGCCCTTTCCCTTATTATTTTCTTTTGCCTCATTAAATTGGGTCGGGGTAATTTCTATAACATCATCAGAATCCTCATCAGGATCCGATTCATCTGAAAATTGATAATTTTCCCAATATTTTGCTTCCTTAGCGGAAACACCATTGACCATTATTAACTTTGGTCCATTGGTTGAGGATTTTCTTTTATTAGGCCGGTTTTCTGTGGTTCCTACTATTCCCCCCTCCGGAACCTCTTCTTCTTCCGGTTCCTCTTCTTTTAGTTCCTCTTCTTCCGGTTCCTCTTCTTCCGGTTCCGTTTCCTCTTCTTCCGGTTCTTCGGGAACTTGTGAATCTTGCCAATATATATTCGACTCTTCGTTATTATTAGGTGAGTCAATGGGATTTGTGCTAGAGGTAGACATCTATCACACAATATCAAACATGTTAAGAGGTTAATATATCACATAATATTTACATGTTAATAATATATAGTTTCCAACAAAAATGTTAAGCAATCATTTTTAAAGAAAACACGGTCGAAGTCCAGAATCACTAATGCATCCTAACAAACTCGATAAGACACATTAATGCAAATTTTCTGGTTCTCTAAGACCAATGCTCTGATACCAACTGAAATGTCCCGTTCATATTGATTATAAACGTTCCATATTAATTGATTTTGTTGCAAGGTTTTTGAAATGTCCCGTACTTATTGATTAAAAACGTTCCATATTAATTGATTTCGTTGCGAGGTTTTGACCTCTATATGAGACTTTTTCAAAGACTGCATTCATTTTAAAACAAACCATAACCTTTATTTCATCAATAACGGTTTAAAAAGCTTTACGTAGATTATCAAATAATGATAATCTAAAATATCCTGTTTACACGCGACCATTACATAATGGTTTACAATACAAATATGTGACAACGAAATAAGTTTCTTGAATGCAGTTTTTACACAATATCATACAAGCATGGACTCCAAATCTCGTCCTTATTTAAGTATGCGACAGCGGAAGCTCTTAATAATCACCTGAGAATAAACATGCTTAAAACATCAACAAAAATGTTGGTGAGTTATAGGTTTAACCTATATATTATCAAATCATAATAATAGACCACAAGATTTCATATTTCAATACACATCCCATACATAGAGATAAAAATCATTCATATGGTGAACACCTTGTAACTGACATTAATAAGATGCATATATAAGAATATCCCCATCATTTCGGGACACCCTTCGGATATGATATAAATTTCGAAGTACTAAAGCATCCGGTACTTTGGATGGGGTTTGTTAGGCCCAATAGATCTATCTTTAGGATTCGTGTCAATCAGGGTGTCTGTTCCCTAATTCTTAGATTACCAGACTTAATAAAAAGGAGCATATTCGATTTCGATAATTCAACTATAGAATGTAGTTTTACGTACTTGTGTCCATTTTGTAAATCATTTATAAAACCTGCATGTATTCTCATCCCAAAAATATTAGATTTTAAAAGTGGGACTATAACTCAATTTTACAGATTTTTTACTTCGTCGGGAAGTAAGACTTGGCCACTGGTCGATTCACGAACCTATAACAAATATGTACATATATATCAAAGTATGTTCAAAATATATTTACAACACTTTTAATACATTTTGATATTTTAAGTTTATTAAGTCAGCTGTCCTCGTTAGTAACCTACAACTAGTTGTCCACAGTTAGATGTACAGAAATAAATCGATATATATTATCTTGAATCAATCCACGACCCAGTGTATACATATCTAAGTATTGATCACAACTCAAACTATATATATTTTGGAATCAACCTCAACCCTGTATAGCTAACTCCAACATTCACATATAGAGTGTCTATGGTTGTTCCGAAATATATATAGATGTGTCTACATGATGGGTTGAAACATTGTATATGTGTCTATGGTATCTCAAGATTACATAATATACAATACAAGTTGATTAAGTTATGGTTGGAATAGATTTGTTACCAATTTTCACGTAGCTAAAATGAGTAGTTTTTACCAATTTTGTTTTGCCCGCCATTTCTTCGTTTCTAATCCGTTTTGAGTGATTTAAGCAGCCACGGTTTCGTATTGAACTTGACTTTATGAAACTAAACAGAAAAGGTATAGGTTTATCATCAGAAATATAAGTTACAAGTCATTTTTGAAAGAGGTAGTCATTTCCGTCGAAAGAACGAAATCTTGATGACAGTTTTGTAAAACATACTTTCACTTTGAGTTTAACCATGATTTTTGGATATGGTTTCATGTTCATAACAAAAATCATTTTCCCAGAAGTATAGCTTTTAAATCAAAGTTTTTCATAGTTTTTAATTATCCAAACCAAAACAGCCCCCGGTTGTAACTACGACGGCGTAAATCCGGTTTTATGGTGTTTATCGTGTTTTCGGGTTTTAAATCATTAAGTTAGCATATCATATAGATATAGATCATGTGTATAGTTGATTTTTAAAGTGTAGTTAGAAGGATTAATTTTATTTGCGAACAAGTTTAGAATTAACTAAACTATGTTCTAGTGATTACTAGTTTACCACTTCGAATATGATAGCTTTTTATGTATGAATCGAATGATGTTATGAACATCATTACTACCTTAAGTTCTTTGGATAAACCTATTGGAAAATAAAAAAATGGATCTAGCTTCAACGGATCCTTGGATGGCTCGAAGTTCTTGAAGCAGAATCATGACACGAAAACAAGTTCAAGTAAGATCATCACTTGAAATAAGATTGTTATAGTAATAGAAATTGGACCAAAGTTTGAATATTATTATTACCTTGTATTAGAATGATAACCTACTGTAAGAAACAAAGATTTCTTGAGGTTGGATGATCACCTTACAAGATTGGAAGTGAGCTAGCAAACTTGAAAGTATTCTTGATTTTATGTAACTAGAACTTGTAGAATTTATGATGAACACTTAGAACTTGAAGTTAGAACTTGAGAGAGATCAATTAGATGAAGAAAATTGGAGAATGAAAGTGTTTGTAGGTGTTTTTGGTCGTTGGTGTATGGATTAGATATAAAGGATATGTAATTTTGTTTTCATGTAAATAAGTCATGAATGATTACTCATATTTTTGTAATTTTATGAGATATTTCATGCTAGTTGCCAAATGATGGTTCCCACATGTGTTAGGTGAATCACATGGGCTACTAAGAGCTGATCATTATAGTGTATATACCAATAGTACATACATCTAAAAGCTGTGTATTGTACGAGTACGAATACGGGTGCATACAAGTAGAATTGTTGATGAAACTGAACGAGGATGTAATTGTAAGCATTTTTGTTAAGTAGAAGTATTTTGATAAGTTTTTTGAAGTCTTTCAAAAGTGTATGAATACATATTAAAAAACTACATGTATATACATTTTAACTGAGTCGTTAAGTCATCGTTAGTCGTTACATGTAAGTGTTGTTTTGAGACCTTTAGGTTAACGATCTTGTTAAATATTGTTAACCCAAAGTTTATAATATCAAATGAGATTTTAAATTATTATATTATCATGATATTATGATATATTAATATATCTTAATATGATATATACATTTAAATGTCGTTACAACGATAATCGTTACATATATGTCTCGTTTCGAAATCCTTAAGTTAGTAGTCTTGTTTTTACTTATGTAGTTCATTGTTAATACACTTAATGATATATTTAATTATCATATTATCATGTTATATATAATATAACAATGTATTAATATGCTTCATATATATTTAGTAAGACGTGGTTATAACGATAATCGTTATATGTATCGTTTCGAGTTTCATACGTCAATAGTCTCCTTTTTAAGTATATAACTTATTGTTACTATTTTTAATGAGATACTTGATGATCATTATATCATGTTAAACATATATATTTATTCATTTATGTATCATCATGTCATATACAACTTATAGCGTTCGTGAATCATTGGTCAAACTGGGTAATCAGACGTTTACAAAATTTCCGTTTCAATTAACCAAATCTTAACAAGTTTGATTGCTTAACATGTTGGAAAGATTTAATCTTGTAAATATAATTTTCATTAAACGTATAATTATAGAAAGGTTCGGAAAAGTTCAGGTCACTACAGTACCTACCCGTTAAATAAATTTCGTCCCGAAATTTTAAGCGATTGGAGGGGTTGGCTCATCTTCTGGAAATAAGTGCGGGTACTTCTTCTTCATCTGATCTTCTCGTTCCCAGGTGAACTTGGGTCCTCTACGAGAATTCCATCGAACCTTAACAATCGGTATCTTGTTTTGTTTAAGTCTCTTAACCTCACGATCCATTATTTCAACGGGTTCTTCAATGAATTGAAGTTTTTCATTGATTTGGATTTCGTCCAATAGAATAGTGAGATCTTCTTTAGCAAAACATTTCTTCAAATTCGAGACGTGGAAAGTGTTATGTACAGCCGCGAGTTGTTGAGGTAACTCAAGTCGGTAAGCTACTGGTCCGACACGATCAATAATCTTGAATGGTCCAATATACCTTGGATTTAATTTCCCTCGTTTACCAAATAGAACAACACATTTCCAAGGTGCAACCTTAAGCATGACCATCTCTCCAATTTCAAATTCTATATCTTTTCTTTTAATGTCGGTGTAGCTCCTTTGTCAACTTTGGGCGGTTTTCAACCGTTGTTGAATTTGGATGATCTTCTCAGTAGTTTCTTGTATTATCTCCGGACCCGTAATCTGTCTATCCCCCACTTCACTCCAACAAATCGGAGACCTGCACTTTCTACCATAAAGTGCTTCAAACGGAGCCATCTCAATGCTTGAATGGTAGCTATTGTTGTAGGAAAATTCTGCTAACGGTAGATGTCGATCCCAACTGTTTCCGAAATCAATAACACATGCTCGTAGCATGTCTTCAAGAGTTTGTATCGTCCTTTCACTCTGCCCATCAGTTTGTGGATGATAGGAAGTACTCATGTCTATACGAGTTCCTAATGCTTGCTGTAATGTCTGCCAGAATCTTGAAATAAATCTGCCATCCCTATCAGAGATAATAGAGATTGGTATTCCATGTCTGGAGACGATTTCCTTCAAATACAGTCGTGCTAACTTCTCCATCTTGTCATCGTCTCTTATTGGCAGGAAGTGTGCTGATTTGGTGAGACGATCAACTATTACCCAAATAGTATCAAAACCACTTGCAGTCCTTGGCAATTTAGTGATGAAATCCATGGTAATGTTTTCCCATTTCCATTCCGGGATTTTGGGTTGTTGAAGTAGACCTGATGGTTTCTGATGCTCCGCTTTGACCTTAGAACACGTCAAACATTCCCCTACGTATTTAGCAACATCGGCTTTCATACCTGGCCACCAAAAATATTTCTTGAGATCCTTGTACATCTTCCCCGTTCCAGGATGTATTGAGTATCTGGTTTTATGAGCTTCTCTAAGTACCATTTCTCTCATATCTCCAAATTTTGATACCCAAATCCTTTCAGCCCTATACCGGGTTCCATCTTCCCGAATATTAAGATGCTTCTCCGATCCTTTGGGTATTTCATTCTTTAAATTTCTCTCTTTTAAAACTCCTTGTTGCGCCTCCTTTATTTGAGTAGTAAGGTTATTGTGAATCATTATATTCATAGATTTTACTCGAATGGGTTCTCTGTCCTTTCTACTCAAGGCGTCGGCTACCACATTTGCCTTCCCCGGGTGGTAACGAATCTCAAAGTCGTAATCATTCAACAATTCAATCCACCTACGCTGCCTCATGTTAAGTTGTTTCTGATTAAATATGTGTTGAAGACTTTTGTGGTCGGTATATATAATACTTTTGACCCCATATAAGTAGTGCCTCCAAGTCTTTAATGCAAAAACAACTGCGCCTAATTCCAAGTCATGCGTCGTATAATTTTGCTCGTGAATCTTCAATTGTCTAGACGCATAAGCAATTACCTTCGTTCGTTGCATTAATACACAACCGAGACCTTGCTTTGAGGCGTCACAATATATCACAAAATCATCATTCCCTTCAGGCAATGACAATATAGGTGCCGTAGTTAGCTTTTTCTTCAATAACTGAAACGCCTTCTCTTGTTCATTCTTCCATTCAAATTTCTTCCCTTTATGCGTTAATGCAGTCAATGGTTTTGTTATTTTGGTGAAATCTTGGATGAATCTTCTGTAGTAACCAGCCAATCCTAAAAATTGATGTATATGCTTCAGAGTTTTTGGGGTTTCCCACTTTTCAACGGTTTCGATCTTTGTCGGGTCTACCTGGATACCTTCTTTGTTCACTATGTGATCGAGGAATTGAACTTCTTCCAACCAAAATGCACACTTTGAAAACTTAGCGTACAGTTTTTCTTTCCTCAATACTTCTAGCACTTTTCTCAAATGTTCTTCGTGCTCTTGATCATTCTTTGAGTAAATAAGTATGTCATCGATGAAAACAATGACAAACTTGTCAAGATATGGCCCACACACTCGGTTCATAAGTTCCATGAACACAGCTGGTGTGTTAGTCAATCCAAACGGCATAACCATAAACTCGTAATGACTATAACGCGTCCTAAAAGCAGTTTTTGGAATATCATCCTCCTTTACTCGCATTTGATGATATCCAGAACGTAAATCGATCTTCGAATAAACCGACGAGCCTTGTAGTTGATCAAATAAGTCCTCAATTCTCGGCAGTGGATAACGGTTTTTGATGGTAAGTTTGTTCAATTCTCTGTAGTCAATACACAACCTAAATGTACCATCTTTCTTCTTGACAAACAAAACAGGAGCTCCCCATGGTGATGTGCTTGGTTGAATGAAACCACGTTCTAATAGTTCTTGCAGTTGGCTTTACAGTTCTTTCATCTCGCTGGGTGCGAGTCTGTAAGGAGCACGAGCTATTGGTGCAGCTCCTGGTACAAGATCTATTTGAAATTCAACAGATCGATGTGGAGGTAGTCCCGGTAATTCTTTCGGAAATACATCGGGAAATTCTTTTGCTACAAAAACATCATTGATGCTCTTTTCTTCAGTTTGTACTTTCTCGACATGTGCTAGAACAGCATAGCAACCTTTTCTTTTTAGTTTTTGTGCCTTCAAATTACTAATAAGATGTAGCTTCGTGTTGCCCTTTTCTCCGTACACCATTAAGGGTTCTCCTTCTTCTCGTACAATGCGAATTGCATTTTTATAACATACGATCTCTGCTTTCACCTTCTTCAGCCAGTCCATGCCAACTATTACATCAAAACTCCCTAACTCTACTGGTATCAAATCAATCTTAAATATTTCGCTACCCAGTTTAATTTCTCGATTCCGGCATATATAATCTGCTGAAATTAATTTACCGTTTGCTAATTCGAGTAAAAATTTACTATCCAACGGCGTCAATGGACAACTTAATTTAGCACAAAAATATCTACTCATATAGCTTCTATCCGCACCCGAATCAAATAAAACGTAAGCAGATTTATTGTTAATAAGAAACGTACCCGTAACAAGCTCCGGGTCTTCCTGTGCCTCTGCCGCATTAATATTGAAAACTCTTCCGTGGCCTTGTCCATTCGTGTTCTCCTAGTTTGGGCAATTTCTAATAATGTGGCCTGGTTTTCCACATTTATAACAAACTACATTGGCATAACTTGCTCCGACACTACTTGCTCCACCATTACTCGTTCCGAAACCATTTGTTCCTTTCGTTCTGTTAACCACTGGTCCGTAGACCACACACTTCACCGCACTATGACCATTTATTTTACACTTGTTGCAAAATTTGGTGCAGAACCCCGAGTGATACTTTTCACACCTTTGCATAGCTGCTTCTGATTATTGTTGTTGTTGTTGTCGTTGTTGGGCCGTTTGTTGTAGTTGCGATTGATGTTGTGATTGTTGGGATAGTTGTTGCGATTATTGTTGTAATTGCTGTTGTTGTTGTATTGGTGATTCTTATCACCGTTTTCCTCCCACTTTCTTTTGACTTGCTTCACATTGGCCTCTTCAGCCGCCTGTTCTTTAATTCTTTTCTCAATCTGGTTCACTAGTTTGTGAGCCATTCTACATGCCTGTTGTATGGAGGCGGGCTCGTGTGTACTTATATCTTCTTGGATTCTTTCCGGTAATCCTTTCACAAACGCGTCGATCTTCTCTTCCTCATCTTCGAACGCTCCCGGACACAATAGGCACAATTCTGTGAATCGTCTTTCATACGTGGTAATATCAAATCCTTGGGTTCGTAACCCTCTAAGTTCTGTCTTGAGATTATTGACCTCAGTTCTGGGACGGTACTTCTCGTTCATCAAGTGCTTGAATGCTGACCACGGTAGTGCGTAAGCATCATCTTGTCCCACTTGCTCTAGATAGGTATTCCACCATGTTAACGCAGTACCTGTGAAGGTATGCGTAGCGTACTTCACTTTGTCCTCTTCAGTACACTTACTTATGGCAAACACCGATTCGACCTTCTCGGTCCCCCGTTTCAATCCGATCGGTCCTTCGGTTCCATCAAATTCCAAAGGTTTGCAGGTAGTGAATTCTTTGTAGGTGCATCCTACACGATTTCCTGTACTGCTAGATCCAAGGTTATTGTTGGTATGTAGCGCAGCCTGTACTGCGGCTATGTTTGAAGCAAGAAAGGCACGAAATTCCTCTTCGCTCATATTCAAGGTGTGTCGAGTAGTTGGTGCCATTTCCTTTAAAATAGTCAAATGAAACAAGTTAATCATACAGAATATTAAGAGTAGTCAATAGTATCTCGTAGCATAATATGAACTCATTTATATAAGCTTTTTCTTCATATTAGTGTTTTATAAGTTTAAATTCGGGTAGTACCTACCCGTAAGTTCATACTTAGTAGCTAATATACAATTCAACTACTACAATTCTATATGAAAAACTGATTATAATAATATTTCGCGTTCAAACTTTTACACAATATTTTACAAACTTACAATACCACTTATTTTACATATAGCATGAAATATAGCACACAATAAATTTGATGCAAGATGGTTGTGAAGATAACTCTAGCTAGTACACAAGTTGTTCAGCAAAGGCAATAAAGACACGTAATTCATACGTCCAGAAACAAGTCATGCATTCTGGTTTAACTAGGACTACTTCTCATCCTTGGTATTGTGGAACATAACCGTTATGGCCGTTGATAAGACAGCGTGTTGTAACGCCGTCAAAGGGACGAGGGTTACGTAATGTCCAACAGTACTGTAACAATCTAAAAACCTCATTTCTTACCCCAATCACCCACTCCGTCACTTGTGGGAACGTTTTGTTTAATAGTTGTAGCCCGATGTTCTTGTTCTCACTTTCGTGAGAAGTGAACATTACTAACCCGTAAGCATAACATGCTACTTTATGTTTCATGTTAGCCACTTTTTCTAAATCACGAAGTCCTATATTCGGATATATTGAGTTAAAATAATTTCTTAACCCGTTGCGTAAAATAGCATTTGGGTTCCCCGCAATATATGCGTCAAAGTAAACACATCGTAACTTATGGATTTCCCAATATGATATCCCCCATCTTTCGAACGAAAGCCTTTTATAAACTAAGGCATTCTTGGAACGTTCTTCGAATGTCTTACAAACTGATCTCGCCTTAAATAGTTGTGCCGAGGAATTCTGACCGACTCTAGACAAGATTTCATCAATCATGTCTCCGGGTAGGTCTCTTAAAATATTGGGTTGTCTATCCATTTTGTGTTTTTATACTGTAAAATAGACAAGAGTTAGATTCATAAAAAAAATACTTATTAATACAAGTAATTTTTACATATATCATAAAGCATAAGCACACTATATTACATATATTACACCACACGAATACAACTATCTTATTCCGACTCGCTCGTTTCTTCTTCTTCGGTTTTGGTTCATTTTGCCAAGTTTCTAGGGATATTTGATGTTCCCCTAATACGAGCCGTCGTTTTCCACATTGGTTTAGAAAAACCTGGTGGTTTAGAGGTTCCCGGGTTATTGTCACAACTTAAGAAATACGGGTGTTGACGATACATATAAAGTTCATCGGGTTTGGAATCAAATTTCTCTATTTTTATGCCCTTTCTCTTATTGTTCTCTTTTGCCTTATTAAATTGTGTTGGGGTAATTTCTATAACATCATCGGAATCCTTGTCGGGATCCGATTCATCGGAGAATTGGTAATCCTCCCAATACTTTGCTTCTTTGGCGGAAACACCATTGACCATAATTAACTTTGGTCGGTTGGTTGAGGATTTTCTTCTACTTAACCGTTTTATTATTTGCCCCACTGGTTCTATTTCTTCTTCCGGTTCTGATTCTTCTTCCGGTTCCGATTCTTCTTCCGGTTCCGACTCTTCTTCCGGTTCCTCTTCGGGAACTTGTGAATCAGTCCACGAATCATTCCAATTTACATTTGACTCTTCATTATTATTAGGTGAGTCAATGAGACTTTTTCTAGAGGTAGACATCTATCACATAATATCAAACACGTTAAGAGATTAATATATCACATAATATTCACATGTTAAAAATATATAGTTTCCAACAAAATTTGTTAAGCAATCATTTTTCAAGTAAACACGGTCGAAGTCCAGACTCACTAATGCATCCTAACAAACTCGATAAGACACACTAATGCAAAATTCTGGTTCTCTAAGACCAACGCTCGGATACCAACTGAAATGTCCCGTTCTTATTGATTAAAAACGTTCCATATTAATTGATTTCGTTGCGAGGTTTTGACCTCTATATGAGATGTTTTTCAAAGACTGCATTCATTTTAAAACAAACCATAACCTTTATTTCATCAATAAAGGTTTAAAAAGCTTTACGTAGATTATCAAATAATGATAATCTAAAATATCATGTTTACACGCGACCATTACATAATGGTTTACAATACAAATACGTTACAACGAAATAAGTTTCTTGAATGCAGTTTTTACACAATATCATACAAGCATGGACTCCAAATCTCGTCCTTATTTAAGTATGCGACAGCAAAAGCTCTTAAAAATCACCTGAGAATAAACATGCTTAAAACGTCAACAAAAATGTTGGTGAGTTATAGGTTTAACCTATATATTATCAAATCATAATAATAGACCACAAGATTTCATATTTCAATACACATCCCATACATAGAGATAAAAATCATTCATATGGTGAACACCTGGTAACCGACATTAACAAGATGCATATATAAGAATATCCCCATCATTCCGGGACACCCTTCGGATATGATATAAATTTCGAAGAACTAAAGCATCCGGTACTTTGGATGGGGTTTGTTAGGCCCAATAGATCTATCTTTAGGATTCGCGTCAATTAGGGTGTCTGTTCCCTAATTCTTAGATTACCAGACTTAATAAAAAGGGGCATATTCGATTTCGATAATTCAACCATAGAATGTTGTTTCACGTACTTGTGTCTATTTTGTAAATCTTTATAAAACCTGCATGTATTCTCATCCCAAAAATATTAGATTTTAAAAGTGGGACTATAACTCACTTTTACAGATTTTTTTACTTCGTCGGGAAGTAAGACTTGGCCACTGGTCGATTCACGAACCTATAACAAATATGTACATATATATCAAAGTATGTTCAAAATATATTTACAACACTTTTAATACATTTTGATGTTTTAAGTTTATTAAGTCAGCTGTCCTCGTTAGTAACCTACAACTAGTTGTCCACAGTTACATGTACAGAAATAAACCGATATATATTATCTTGAATCAATCCACGACCCAGTGTATACATATCTCAGTACAACTCAAACTATATATATTTTGGAATCAACCTCAACCCTGTATAGCTAACTCCAACATTCACATATAGAGTGTATATGGTTGTTCCGAAATATATATAGATGTGTCGACATGATAGGTCGAAACATTGTATACGTGTCTATGGTATCTCAAGATTACATAATATACAATACAAGTTGATTAAGTTATGGTTGGAATAGATTTGTTACCAATTTTCACGTAGCTAAAATGAGTAGTTTTTACCAATTTTGTTTTGCTCGTCATTTCTTCGTTTCTAATCCGTTTTGAGTGATTTAAGCAGCCACGGTTTCGTATTGAACTTGACTTTAGGAAACTAAACAGAAAAGGTATAGGTTTATCATTAGAAATATAAGTTACAAGTCGTTTTTGAAAGAAGTAGTCATTTCCGTCGAAAGAACGAAATCTTGATGACTGTTTTGTAAAACATACTTTCACTTTGAGTTTAACCATGATTTTTGGATATGGTTTCATGTTCATAAGAAAAATCATTTTTCCCAGAAGTATAGATTTTAAATCAAAGTTTTTCATAGTTTTTAATTATCCAAACCAAAACAGCCCCCGGTTGTAACTACGACGGCGTAAATCCGGTTTTATGGTGTTTATCGTGTTTCCGGGTTTTAAATCATTAATTAGCATATAATATAGATATAGATCATGTGTATAGTTGATTTTAAAAGTGTAGTTAGAAGGATTAATTTTATTTGCGAACAAGTTTAGAATTAACTAAACTATGTTCTAGTGATTATTAGTTTACCACTTCGAATATGATAGCTTTTTATGTATGAATCAAATGATGTTATGAACATCATTACTACCTTAAGTTTATTGGATAAACCTGCTGGAAAAGAGAAAAATGGATCTAGCTTCAACGGATCCTTGGATGGCTCGAAGTTCTTGAAGCAGAATCATGACACGAAAACAAGTTCAAGTAAGATCATCACTTGAAATAAAATTGTCATAGTTATACAAATTGAACCAAAGTTTGAATATGATTATTACCTTGTATTAGAATGATAACCTACTATAAGAAACAAAGATTTCTTGAGGTTGGATGATCACCGTACAAGATTGGAAGTGAGCTAGCAAACTTGAAAGTATTTTTGATTTTATGTAACTAAAACTTGTAGAATTTATGAAGAACACTTAGAACTTGAAGTTAGAACTTGAGAGAGATCAATTAGATGATGAAAATTGAAGAATGAAAGTGTTTGTAGGTGTTTTTGGTCATTGGTGTATGGATTAAATATAAAGGATATGTAATTTTGTTTTCATGTAAATAAGTCATGAATGATTACTCATATTTTTGTAATTTTATGAGATATTTCATGCTAGTTGCCAATTGATGGTTCCCACATGTGTTAGGTGACTAAAATGGGCTACTAAGAGCTGATCATTGGAGTGTATATACCAATAGTACATACATCTAAAAGATGTGTATTGTACGAGTACGAATACGGGTGCATACAAGTAGAATTGTTGATGAAACTGAACGAGGATGTAATTGTAAGCATTTTTGTTAAGTAGAAGTATTTTGATAAGTGTCTTGAAATCTTTTAAAAGTGCATGAATACATATTAAAACACTACATGTATATACATTTTAACTGAGTCGTTAAGTCATCGTTAGTCGTTATATGTAAGTGTTGTTTTGAGACCTTTAGGTTAACGATCTTGTTAAATGTTGTTAACCCAAAGTTTATAATATCAAATGAGATTTTAAATTATTATATTATCATGATATTATGATATATTAATATATCTTAATATGATATATACATTTAAATGTCGTTACAACGATAATCGTTACATATATGTCTCGTTTCGAAATCCTTAAGTTAGTAGTCTTGTTTTTACTTATGTAGTTCATTGTTAATACACTTAATGATATATTTAATTATCATATTATCATGTTATATATAATATAACAATGTATTAATATGCTTCATATATATTTAGTAAGACGTGGTTATAACGATAATCGTTATATGTATCGTTTCGAGTTTCATACGTCAATAGTCTCCTTTTTAAGTATATAACTTATTGTTACTATTTTTAATGAGATACTTGATGATCATTATATCATGTTAAACATATATATTTATTCATTTATGTATCATCATGTCATATACAACTTATAGCGTTCGTGAATCATTGGTCAAACTGGGTAATCAGACGTTTACAAAATTTCTGTTTCAATTAACCAAGTCTTAACAAGTTTGATTGCTTAACATGTTGGAAACATTTAATCATGTAAATATAGTTTTCATTAAACATATAATTATAGAAAGGTTCGGAAAAGTTCGGGTCCCTACAGTTTTGACCTCTATATGAGACGTTTTTCAAAGACTGCATTCATTTTTAAAACAACCATAACCTTTATTTTATCAATAAAGGTTTTAAAAGCATTACGCAGATTATCAAATAATGATAATCTAAAATATACTGTTTACACATGACCATTACATAATGGTTTACAATAGAAATATATTACATCGACATATGTTTCTTGAATGCAGTTTTTACACAATATCATACAAACATGGACTCTAAATGTTGTCCTTATTTTAGTATGCAACAGCAGAAGCTCTTAATATTCACCTGAGAATAAACATGCTTTAAACGTCAACAAAAATGTTGGTGAGTTATAGGTTTAACCTATATATATCAAATCGTACAAATAGACCACAAGATTTCATATTTCAATACACATCCCATATATAGAGATAAAAATCATTCATATGGTGAACACCTAGTAACCGACATTAACAAGATGCATATATAAGAATATCCCCATCATTCCGGGACACCCTTCGGATATGATATAAATTTCGAATTACTAAAGCATCCGGTACTTTGGATGGGGTTTGTTAGGCCCAATAGATCTATCTTTAGGATTCGCGTCAATTAGGGTGTCTGTTCCCTAATTCTTAGATTACCAGACTTAATAAAAAGGGGCATATTCGATTTCAATAATTCAACCATAGAATTTAGTTTCACGTACTTGTATCTATTTTGTAAATCATTTATAAAACCTGCATGTATTCTCATCCCAAAAATATTAGATTTTAAAAGTGGGACTATAACTCACTTTCACAGATATTTCCTTCCTCGGAAATAAGACTTGGCCACGGATCGATTCACGAACCTATATGAATATGTACATATATATCAAAGTATGATCAAAATATAATTACAACCATTATTATTATATTTTAAAGATTTGAGTGTATTAAGTCAGCTGTCTTCGTTAATAACCTACAACTAGTTGTCCACAGTTAGATGTACAGAAATAAATCGATATATATTATCTTGAATCAATCCACGACCCAGTGTATACACATCTCAAGGTAGATCACAACTCAAAGTATATATATTTTTGGAATCAACCTCAACCATGTATAGCTAACTCCAACATTACTGCATATAGAGTGTCTATGGTTGTTCCAAATAATATATATACATGGGTCGATATGATATGTCAAAATATTTGCATACGTGTCTATGGTATCCCAAGATTAAATAATATATTAGAATACATGTATAATACAATAAAGTTAGCTAGGATATGATTTGTATAGATTTGTTAAACATTTCCCGTAGCTAAAAAGATCAAAAATATCCAATCTTGTTTTACCCATAACTTCTTCATTTTAAATCCGTTTTGAGTTAATAAAATTGCTATGGTTTCATATTAAACTCTAATTTAAGAATCCAAATAGAAAAAGTATAGGTTTATAGTCAGAAATTTAAGTTACATGTCAATTACTAAAGAGGTAGTCATTTTCGTCGAAAGAACGACATCTTGATGACCATTTTGAAAAACATACTTTCACTTTGAGTTTAACCAAGATTTTTGGATATAGTTTCATGTTCATATGAAAAATAATTTTCCCAGAAGAACAACTTTTAAATCAAAGTTTATCATAGTTTTTAATTATCCAAACCAAAACAGCCCCCGGTTTCACTACGACGGCGTATATCCGATTTTATGGTGTTCATCGTGTTTCCAGGTTTTAAATCATTAAGTTAGCATATCATATAGATATAGAACATGTGTTTAGTTGATTTTAAAAGTCAAGTTAGAGGGATTAACTTTTGTTTGCGAACAAGTTTAGAATTAACTAAACTATGTTCTAGTGATTACAAGTTTAAACCTTCGAATAAGATAGCTTTATATGTATGAATCGAATGATGTTACGAACATCATTACTACCTCAAGTTTTCTGGATAAAACTACTGGAAATGAGAAAAATGGATCTAGCTTCAAAGGATCCTTGGATGGCTTAAAAGTTCTTGAAGCAGAATCATGACACGAAAATAGTTCAAGTAAGATTTTCACTCGAAATAAGATTGTTATAGTTGTAGAAATTGAATCAAAGTTTGAATATGAATATTACCTTGAATTAGAAAGATAACCTACTATAAATAACAAAGGTTTCATGATCTTAGATGATTACTTGGAATGGATTAGAAAACTTGGAAGTAGACTTGCAAACTTGGAAGTATTCTTGATTTTTATGAAACTATACTTATGGAATTTATGAAGAACACTTAGAACTTGAATATGGAACTTGAGAGAGATCAATTAAATGAAGAAAATTGAAGAATGAAAGTGTTTGTAGGTGTTTTTGGTCGTTGGTATATGGATTAGATATAAAGGATATGTAATTTTGTTTTCATGTAAATAAGTCATGAATGATTACTAATATTTTTGTAATTTTATGAGATATTTCATGCTAGTTGCCAAATGATGGTTCCCACATGTGTTAGATGACTCACATGGGCTACTAAGAGCTGATCATTGAAGTTTATATACCAATAGTACATACATCTAAAAGTTTTGTATTGTACGAGTACGTATACGGGTGCATACGAGTAGAATTGTTGATGAAACTGAACGAGGATGTAATTGTAAGCATTTTTGTTAAGTAGAAGTACTTTGATATGTGTCTTGAAGTCTTTCAAAAGTGTAAGAATACATATCAAAACACAACATGTATATATGTAACAACCCAACCCGTTAACCAACCAAAAACGCGGAATAATTTTTTTTTTGAACAGGGCTGTCCAGATGGGGCGCGCGGCGCGTACCCCCACCTGTGCGCAGCGCACACAGGGCCTGGCAGCCCGCTGTCCACTTTTTCCATTTTCCGTAAAAATATCTCCCACTTCTCGACATTTTTAGAGGAAATGCTTTTCACAACATGTTCTAATATGAAATACTCATACGATTCAATTATAAAATGAGTTTTACAAAATGGGGCCCACATCGGCCGTTTTGCGAGTTTCGTTCAAAACATACAAGTTCGATCATAAGAGTTTAAATTCCAAACGACACTATGAGCATGGTGTTTGGGGGTTAAAATACCCAAATCTCGGTCAATCTCTAAAAGCTATAACATCAAAAAGCGTCCCCTACAAACCAAGCGGGATCTCTAATCCATACGAATGCCCTTACCCTTGTCTCCGCCGGAGCCTATAAAAAGATAAACAACGAGAGGGTAAGTAAAGCTTAGTGAGTGCAACAATGATACATACACATATATATCCCATCTATTTGCATTCGCACCCACCAAATACCTCATACGAGAATATAACTCAAATAGCATGCCGTCTTACTCATAATGCTAAAAACTCGTACACTATCACAACATCACATTAGCATATACTCAACACAATATATATATATATATATATATATATATATATATATATATATATATATATATATATATATATATATATATATATAGCATGCTAAACAATATCCATCAACATAATATGGTTAACAATAACGCTATGGTGCTACCGGCTCGTGGTTCACACCATACGCATTTGAGTCTCACTCGTTTATAGTGCTACCGGCTCGTGGTTCACACTTTGTTTATAGTGCTACCGGCTCGTGGTTCACACTTGTTTATAGTGCTACCGGCTCGTAGTTTACACTTGTTTATAGTGCTACCGGCTTGTGGTTCACACTTGATGCTACCGGCTCGTGGTTCACATCATGATACATCACATACATGCTATGGCACTACCGGCTCGTGGTTCATACCATAACATTCACAAATAAATATGCCATATACATATACGTATAATTATTCCACTCACCTTAACGATTCGGTGATGATTTTTACTTCCGCAAGCCTCAAAGCAAAGTACCTAATACAATAAGTACTCGATCAACACACAAACTAGTTGGGCTAAAACCCAACAACTTACAAATGTGCATTTAATGACTTAATGCATTAAATGCCCCATTTTCGCTAAAGCCGACCATTAAGGTAAAACCACCACATATCACTAAAAGCTAGTGATCTAGGTCTAACAATACTAACTAATACATAATTTGGGTGTTTCATACCCATCTATTTCAATTAGGTCAATTATCACCCATTTGACCACTTTAAGATCCGGTTCATCCACGAACCCACATAACACCCATTTACCAAACATCTAGGTGTGCTAGTAATTAACTAACCAATTAAGGCTTATAAACCCCAATTAACCATTTGAAACCCTAGGTTAGTTACTATTGAGTCTTCATGACTCAATCTTACCCAAGAACACCCAAAGTCACCAAATATGGGTTTTGTGTTCATCACTAACACAAACCCTAACCCTTAACAATTTAAAATAGGGGAAATCAAGGTTAGAACATACCACCACAACTAAAACATAGCAAAAGACTAGATGAACAACTTTAATACTTGAGCTTTAACCCGGATCAAGCTTCTTCCTCCTTGATTCAAGCTTTCTCTCTCAAGAACACACTTCTCTCTCTAGAATCTGATTTGGGGTTGAAGATAAGGTTGTTGTAGTGTTGAATGTGTTTTCAACCACCACACAACTGGCCTTTACAGCCCAAACTCGTCTTCATGTTAAAAGACAACAATACCCTTCATTTAACTTTTAATTAAAAAGCATAATGCTGGCCCAGGTGCAGTGCGCCATGCGCACCACTAATAGTGCGCGGCACGCACTAGTGGTCTGAACGGCTTCTGACCCAGTTTAACTACACACTGCAGCCCACACTTAAATGTACACTATTTACATACTGTACAATTATTATTCGGGTCTTACAACTCTCCCCCACTTGAATCGGAGCGCGTCCTCGTGATCCAAGCCGCATGACGAGCGGGAAGATAAACCAACACAAATTCTTCGGGCTCCCACGTAAACTCGGAACCTTTACTACGACGCCATTGAACTTTAAAAGTTCTCACTTCCTTATTCCTCAACCGCTTGACCTTCTCATCGAGTATAGCAATCGGCTCCTCAACATATTCTAACTTATTTTTTAGCTCAATCTAGTCTAATGGCACCCAAAATGAATCATCCGCAAGACACTTACGGAGATGGGAAACATGAAATGTATTATGGATCCCCGCAAGCTCTTCGGGTAATTCCAAACGATATGCGACTTCACCAACACGAGCTAAAATTTTAAAAGGACCAATAAACCGAGGAGCTAACTTTCCCCGTTTTCTAAACCGAATAACACCTTTCCATGGCGAAACTTTAAGCATCACCATGTCACCTTCTTGGAACTCAATTTGTCATCTTCGCTTATCGGCATAAGATTTTTGTCTATCTTGGGCCTTTTTCAAATGAGTCCGAATCATATCAATCTTGCTATTCTTCTCTAAAACCAAATCGGTACTCCCGATTTCTCTTTGACCCACTTCGCCCCAACAAATCGGAGTTCGACACCTCCGCCCATAAAGCATCTCGTAAGGTGGCATCCCGATACTAGTATGATAACTATTATTGTACGAGAATTCCACCAAAGGTAAGTGCTCATCTCAACTACCACCGAAATCAATAATACAAGCCCGTAACATATCCTCTAAAGTTTGATTCGTATGTTCGGTTTGACCGTCAGTTTGACGATGATACGTCGTGCTCAATTTCAATTGTGTACCCATATCTTCATGAAACTTTTCCCAAAACCGAGATGTAAAACGGGTATCTCGATCCGAAATAATAGATATAGGAACCCCGTGTCTCGATATCACTTCCTTGATGAACAACTTTGCCAAGGTCTCTGACGATATCGCTTCCCGAATGGGAAGAAACAAGGCACTTTTCGTCAATCGATCAACTATCTGTAACATCCCGCGTTTTTCCGTTAAATTTATTTTAACACTATCTTTTTTTTTTAAATAAAATCTTTCGTTATTTAAATTCGTAGTTTCCGTTGACCAACGTTCTTAATTTTTCCCGTTATTTAATTATAACATCACTCGTTTACTCGAGCGTTTTTAAAATATTCGTTTGGTTAATTCCCGCACCCGCTTTGAAACTTGAGGGACCGAGGTTGCCAAGTGGGCAAACTAGTTGACTAGGTCAACTAGTCAACCCACCTTATCCATCCATTCATTTTCACCTCCCACCTTCTCCCTCTTTTCTCTCTACTTCCCTTTCATGAACTCAAACACCCAACTCACAAATTCATCATCTAAATCCGATTGGAGAAGCAAACATCAAAACAAATTACATTTTCGTGATCCTCTCTTCATCCTCTTCGATTTGGTACCAATTTCATAGCTTGGGGTAAAGTTTCTAAAAACTCTAGATTTCTCTAAATTCATGTTTTTGACTTGAAATTGTGTTAGTTAGTGTCTATGGCTCGTGTATAACATGAATATATGTTTTGTTTGCTCGATTCGTTGTTTTGAGTAACTAGTTTGAACATTTGAAATGGGTGTGCTTAATCCTTAATTTTGGATGAGTTAATGTTGTTAAATTGTTAGAGTTTATGTTTTAAAAGTGTTACTAGCATCTTTAGCATCAATTTGATGTGTAGGTTGATTTGGAAAACATCATTAACATGATTATTGGTTTTGTGATTCTTGATTAGGGTTTGATGAACTCTAAAAGGAAATTTTAATGTTTTGAATGCCATGAAATGTTATTAGTTAGTGATTAGTTGTATTGTATGTTTCATTACCTTCAAAACGGCATATCATATGTGTGAATTGCATTCCCGAATCTTAAAATGCGTTTTGTAAACTTGAAACGATGGTTTTGAACATTTAATGACCACTTGACGAGATTTTGGCTATTGTAAATTATGTTTTTGCTTGATGAAAAGTGGTTAGTTGTATTCCTTGTCAAAATACCTTTCCAACGATATAAGATACTTGTTTTGGATGTTTACGGTTTAGGATTTATGGGTATTTGAAGTTGGATTCGTGCTTGACTGTGAAAACTGCCAGAATTCTCTGCACAGGTAATGGCGCGGCGCGCCATATACCCGCGCGGCGCGCCAAAGTGGTCTGTCCAACTTTGTCAATTTTTGAATAATGTTTGCTATGCTACACACCCCCGATCAACATGAAACTTGGACAACTTGCTCATATATGATTTCTAAGCTCATGAAAATAGTTCGGGACCCGACCCGACCCCATTGACTTTTTCATTGACTTTGACCAAGTTTGACTTTTAGTCAAACTTAACAAAACACTTATGCAATCGTTCTAATCTTATTTTATACTTGATTCTTGCATGAAACTTGACAACGTGATTCACTTGCTATACTATTCGAGTCGTAACGAGCCATAGGACTAATTGAACACATTTCACCCGACCTTGTGTCGTAACCGGTTAATTGATACAACTTATTTGTTTAGGTCAAGGCTAAGCAACTTTCATGCACACGTTTACTTTGTGAAGTACTTTTATACTCGTGCACTCGAGGTGAGATCATAGTCCCACCTTTTCGACAACTTTTTATACTTTTAAATTGTGGGCTGAGAAACATATACTTTGTTACGTTTTGTACTACTTACTTTTATACTTTGAACACAAGTACAAGGAAAACAAACATTCCACAGCGAGTTAGAACAAAAATCCTCAATTCGATTATCATTAGTTACACTTGCAGGGTGTAAGCGAGAACTTATATTGTGTGGCCATACGGGTTTGACAAACCCTCATTACGGACGGTTCGCTACCGTCTACGGATGAAATATATTTTCGAGAAACAGTGTATGTTCTAACACTATTGTGATGGGGTTCTATGGAAAGAAACGTTAAGTCTTGATAATTGGGTGCTCGCGAACAATACTTTTGGAATACAAACGATTTTGATAATCAACTATGGGAATACTAAATCTTGTGGTTCAAAAACAACGTTTACAAATACACCTATGATTTCACCAACGTTTTTCGTTGACAGTTTTCTATATGTTTCTCAGGTTCATACTCGGCTACTTGATACATGCTTCTGCACACTTTGATTACTTGCTTGAGGTCAAGCATACATGCATACGCTAGTGCTAGCACTTTTGGATTAAACCTTAAAGCATACATACTTACGCTATTTATAGCAACTGTGATTTTCAACTTATATTATGTCGCAAGTTATTTCATTTATAATTTACAATTTTTGTAATCTTAAACTTGTTGTCGAATTGTTTATAAACTAAACTTTGCAAGTCTTGTACGTTTCAAATGAATGCGACATACTTTTGGTCAAACGAGTCTCATATAGGGACTATGACCACGCAACGGGACCTAAGTAGTCGGCGCTGTCAATGACGATTTGGTCGGGTCGCTACACTATCACCCAAATCGAATCAAATTGGGTTCTCTCCATCTTTGGTAATTTTGTAATGAAATCCATGGTAATGTGCTCCCATTTCCACTTCGAGATTTCTAATGGTTGTAACTTACCATACGGCTTTTGGTTTTCGGCTTTCACTTGCAAACAAGTGACGCATTGTTCAGCATACGTAACAATATCACGTTTCATGCCCGGCCACCAATACTCTTTCTTCAAATCAAGATACATTTTCGTCGCGCCCGGGTGAATGGAATACTTTGACTTATGTGCTTCATCAAGTAGCACTCGTCGATGATCACCCATTTTAGGCACCCACACTCTTCCTTGAAAAGATAACAAACCATGCGGACCTAAGGTAATAAACTCAGTTTGCCCCACGATTCATTCCTCATGCTTATTGTTAACAAAAGTTTCAATTTGAGTCTCGCCAAGCTTTACAAGAAAATAGTAAGTAATAATCATGCGTAACGATCCTACTCGTATCGCCGAATGTTGACTCTTTCGACTTAACGCATCCGCGACCACATTCGCCTTACCCGGATGATAAAGTATTTCACAATCATAGTCTTTCACCACATCCATCCATCTACGTTGACGATAATTCAAATCTCTTTAATCAAAAAGATGTTTCAAAATCTTATGATCCGAATAAATCGTACACTTGACACCATACAAGTAATGGCGCTAAATTTTTAACGCATGAACAACCGCTGCCAACTCAAGATCATGAGTCGGATATCTCGTTTCGTGTTCCTTTAAATGTCGGGAGGCATACGCGATGACTTTACCTCGTTGCATTAGAACACAACCGATCCCATTTAAAGAAGCATCACAATAAACCGTCATGTCTTCTACACCTTTCGGCAATACTAAAACCGGAGCTTGACACAACTTCTCTTTTAACAATTGAAAAGCAATTTCTTGCTCGTTCTCCCAATTAAACCTCGCTTTCTTTCTCGTCAATTTCATCAATGGAGAAGCAATTTTAGAAAAGTCTTGGATAAACTGACGATAATAACCTGCCAATCCGAGAAAACCTCGAATTTCCGTAGGCATAGTCGGTCGTCCCCAACTCTTTACCGTCTCGATCTTCCCCGGATCTACTTGAATACCATCTTTGTTCACAATATGGCCAAGGAATTGAACTTCCCTTAGCCAAAATTCACATTTGGAGAATTTTGCATACAACTTCTCCTTTCGCAACGTCTTCAACACACCAAGCAAATGATGTTCATGTTCCTTCATACTCTTTGAATAGACAAGTATGTCGTCAATGAACACAATCACCGACTTGTCCAACATAGGTTGGCACACTCGGTTCATAAGATCCATGAATGCCACCGGTGCATTCGTAAGACCAAAAGGCATAACTACAAACTCAAAATGCCCATAACGCGTTCGAAATGCCGTTTTATCGATATCTTCCTCACGGACCCGCATTTGGTGATAGCCGAACTGTAGGTCAATTTTAGAAAAGTAAGTCGCGCCTTGGAGTTGATCAAACAAATTGTCAATCCGAGGCAATGGATAGCCATTTTTGATCGTCACTTTATTCACCTCCCGATAATCGATGCACATCCGCATACTATCATCTTTCTTCTTTACGAATAAAACCGGAGCGCCCCATGGTGAAGCACTCGGTCGAATAAAACCCTTTTCAAGTAATTCTTGGGTTTGATTTAACAACTCTTGCATTTCCGTTGGTGCCAAACGATAATGAGTTTTAGCAATGGGAGTAGCTCCCGGAACCAACTCAATGCGAAATTCAACTTGTCTTTCCGCTGGAACACCCGGTAATTCATCCAGAAAAACGTCTTCGAATTCACTAACCACCGGAATTTCACGAATGGATGGTGGCTCTTCACGAGTATCAACCACATGAGCAAGAAAAGCCATGCCACTACTAACAAGAAAACGACGTGCCTGTGAATAAGTGCATAATGGCACAAGTCTTCTCCATCTCTCGCCGTGAATAATTAACTCTCTCCCACTTGGGGTCTTCACCCGAATAGATTTTTCATGGCATGCAATATCGACTCTATAACGATCGAGCCAATCCATACCAACAACAATATCAAAATCACCCAAAGTCAACGGAATGAGATCGATTTCAAAAGTTTCGGCACCAAACACAACATTACAATTCTTACAAACATCAATCCCTAGCACCATTTTACCATCCGCTATTTCGACTTCTACCGGATGACTTAACTTAGCTAGCGGTTTATTTAACTTAGGCACAAATCGAGGCAAAACAAAGGACAAATTAGCACCACTATCAAAAAGTATCCTTGCCGGATTAGAGTTAACCATGAAAGTACCTAAGACAACTTCATTGGATTGCTTGGGTTCGTCATTAGTCATCAAATAATTGCGACCCCTAGCCGTACCCGCCGCCTTCTCTAACTTCTTAACATGATCGGTGTTCAAATCGGGACACTCCGGCTTTCGGTGCCCTTCCTTACCACAATTATAACAAGTAAGTTTGCTCGACGCCTTGGTACAATCACGGGCCATGTGTCCTCTTTGATTACAATTATAACACGTGGGTCCGAAACCCCCGGAAGCACCCTTCTTCACACTATTAACACTTTCGGAGCCTTTCTTGTTCTTTTTGTTCGAAAAGTTCGAATGACTCGAACCTTCAAACTTCCTCTTAGAAAAAGAGAAATCACTTTGCTTTGGAACTTCCGGTTCGAAGCCCCGGGCTAACTCAAACAATTTTTCAAAAGACTTAGCCATTCCCCGACTAATCTTATGCTTTAACTCATCGCTTAGGGTACGATAAAAATGTAACATCAACTTGTGATCATCACCAACATATTCCGGACAAAAACGAGTCTTTGCCAAGAAGGTCGACTTGAGAGTAACCAAGTCCATTGAGCCTTGTCGCAAATTGTGCAACTCGTCCAGGATTTTATCAAGGTCGGAAGGAGTTCGATATTCTTTGAAGAATTCCTTTTTAAACTCTTCCCACGTTAAGCTCATGCATTGCTCTTCACCATAAAACTTAATTTTATCGTCCCACCACAACTTGGCTTCTTCACGTAACATGCTAGAACCATACCTCGTCTTCTTCTCGGGAGGACACTCTGCGGTACGAAAAGCCCCCTCAATGTCGGAAATCCAACATGTGCTCTTCAATGGATCCCTCACCCCATTAAACATAGGAGGTTGAGCATCCTTGAAGTTTTTGTAGTGGAAGTCTTGTCTTCCATAATCGCCATTACCATCACCCCCTTCACCACGAGGATGAATGTTTCTAGCCTCTAATTCCTCCTTGATTGCGGCATTCATTCGCTCATTAATCATTTCGGTTACTTGCCCATCAACCGATTCTTGGAAAACCTTTCGAACATCGTCAAGAAATTCTGTTTTTAGCCTTTTAAAGATGGCCTCAACCTTGGTCATGAGTTCAATGTCCTCGCTCGTGCCCCCTTCATTGGTATCATGTCCATTTCTCATCTTCATTCTATAAAACGAAGTAGATTAAATAGCGAACGAAAAGACATGACACAATATACATGAACACCTTACCGCCCCATCTTGCTCAACAATCGTCGAACATCGCTTGTTCGACACGATTTGAACCCGTAACAATGGTAGCAAATCATTGTTACACGAGCACGTCGCATTAACTCGCTAGTACAACGTTTATTTTGCTTGATGATTGCAAAAGTATAACTCAAAACAATTAGCGCATAGTCAGTTCACCTAAAATTAGGCACTAACCAATCCCCGGTCCGACCCGTCTCCTACAAGTCCCGCATACCGCGCACACACAATAAAGTCTAAGTCTAGGCACCTATCTCAAGTCGCCTAAATCCCTTAGAACATGCTCTGATACCACTTGTAACAACCCAACCCGTTAGCCAACCAAAACGCGGAATAAAAATTTTTTTTTGAACAGGGCTGTCCAGATGGGGGTGCGGCGTGCAGCCCCACCTGTGCGCGGCGCGCACAGGGCCTGGCAGCCCGCTGTCCACTTTTTCCATTTTTCGTAAAAATATCTCCCACTTCCCGACATTTTTAGATGAAACGCTTTTCACAACATGTTCTAATATGAAATACTCATACGCTTCAATCAAAAATGAGTTTTACAAAATGGGGCCCACATCAACCGTTTTGCGAGTTTCGTTCAAAACATACAAGTTCGACCATAAGAGTTTAAATTCCAAACGACACTATGAGCATGGTGTTTGGGGGTTAAAATACCCAAATCTCGGTCAATCTCTAAAAGCTATAACATCGAAAAGCGTCCCCTACAAACCAAGCGGGATCTCTAATCCATACGAATGCCCTTACCCTTGTCTCTGCTGGAGCCTATAAAAAGATAAACAATGAGAGGGTAAGCAAAGCTTAGTGAGTGCAACAATTATACATACACATATATAACCCATATATTTGCATTCGCACCCACCAAATACCTTATACGAGAATATAACTCAAATAGCATGCCGTCTTACTCATAATGCTAACAACTCGTACACTATCACAACATCACATTAGCATATACTCAACACAATATATATATATATATATATATATATATACATATATATATATATATATATATATATATATATATATATATATATATATATATATATATATATATATATATATATATATACAGCATGCTAAACAATATCCATCAACATAATATGGTTAACCATAACGCTATGGTGCTACCGGCTCGTGGTTCACACCATACGCATTTGAGTCTCACTCGTTTATAGTGCTACCGGCTCGTGGTTCACACTTTGTTTATAGTGCTACTGGCTCGTGGTCCACACTTGTTTATAGTGCTACCGGCTCGTGGTTTACACTTGTTTATAGTGCTACCGGCTTGTGGTTCACACTTGATGCTACCGGCTCGTGGTTCACATCATGATACATCACATACATGCTATGGCACTACCGGCTCGTGGTTCATACCATAACATTCACAAATAAATATGCCATATACATATACGTATAATTATTATACTCACCTTAACGATAAGGTGACGATTTTAACTTCCGCAAGCCTCAAAGCAAAGTACCTAATACAATAAGTACTCGATCAACACACAAACTAGTTGGGCTAAAAGCCAACAACTTACACATGTGCATTTAATGACTTAATGCATTAAATGCCCCATTTTTGCCAAAGCCGACCATTAAGGTAAAACCACCACATATCACTAAAAGCTAGTGATCTAGGTCTAACAACACTAACTAATACATAATTTGGGTGTTTCATACCCATCTATTTCAATTAGGTCAATTATCACCCATTTGACCACTTTAAGATCAACACACCCATTTGGGGTCATCCACGAACCCACATAACACCCATTTACCAAACATCTAGGTGTCCTAGTAATTAACTAACCAATTTAGGCTTATAAACCCCAATTAACCATTTGAAACCCTAGGTTAGTTACTATTGAGTCTTCATGACTCAATCTTACCCAAGAACATCCAAAGTCACCAAATATGGGTTTTGTGTTCATCACTAACCCAAACCCTAACCCTTAACAATTTAAAATAGGGGAAATCAAGGTTAGAACATACCACCACAACCAAAACGTAGCAAAAGACTAGATGAACAACTTTAATACTTGAGCTTTAACCCGGATCAAGCTTCTTCCTCCTTGATTCAAGCTTTCTCTCTCAAGAACACACTTCTCTCTCTAGAATCTGATTTGGGGTTGAAGATAAGGTTGGTGTAGTGTTGAATGTGTTTTCAACCACCACACAACTGGCCTTTACAGCCCTAACTCGTCTTCATGTTAAAAGACAACAATACCCTTCATTTAACTTTTAATTAAAAAGCATAATGCTGGCCCAGGTGCATGCGCCACGCGCACCACTAATAGTGTGCGGCGCGCACTAGTGGTCTGAACGGCTTTTGACCCAGTTTAATTACACACTGCAGCCCACACTTAAATGTACACTATTTACACTACTGTACAATTATTATTCGGGTCTTACAATATACATTCTAATGGAGTCGTTAAGTCTTCGTTAGTCGTTACATGTAAGTGTTGTTTTGAAACCTTTAAGTTAACGATCTCAAAATAATGTTGTTAACCCAATGATTATTATATCAAATGAGATGTTAAATTATTATGTTATCATGATATTATGATGTATGAATATCTCTTAATATGATATATACATTAAAATATCGTTACAACGATAATCGTTACATATAAGTCTCGTTTCGCAATTCTTGAGTTAGTAGTCTTGTTTTTACATATGTAGTTCATTGTTAACACACTTAATGATATATTTAAATATCATTTTTTCATGTTAAATATAGTGTATCAATATCTTAATATGATACATATGTATTTAGTAGACGTTATCATAACGATAATCGTTATATATATAATTTCGAGTTTCTTAACTTAGTAATCTCATTTCTTATGTATATCACACATTGTTAATATACTTAGTGAGATACGTACTCATCATAATCTCATGTCAACCATATATATATGTCTATATATACCACAACATGTAGTTTTTAAAAATTTGTAACGTTCGTGAATCGCCGGTCAACTTGGGTGATCAATTATCAATATGAAACTTATTTTATTTAATCAAGTCTTAACAAGTTTGATTGCTTAACACATTAGAAACATTTAGTCATGTAAATATCAATCTCAATTAATATATATAAACATGGAAAAGTTTGGGTCACTACATTAAATGAGTTGTGTTCTTACTTGGTCTTAACGTATTGTGTGTTGATGGTAGAATCTTGGTCAAGGTGATGCTAACCCATCAACGAGTTGTACACTTGAAGCTACATGCATCAAGGATGAGAACCGTGATGAGCATCAAGCACTAAGAACCCCACCGGAGCACCTTGCTTACTGTTTTCAGGATCTGATCAGACTACCTGGGCTACTGGAAAGTAAATTTTCATTTAGTTCGGTTCGATTAGATGATTTTCCGTTTAGACCTCATCTTAATCCGAGTTACGATTTAGGATTTATGGCCTTCCGAAAGTCACTAAACCCTATTAACGTTGTGCTGAAATTTCTGACCTACTCGCACTTAGAACCCTCGCCACAGTCAAACGAAGACGAGTTAGGTTCTGAAAATTAGTCAGCGGTTAGGGGACTCATATACGGAGCCATAGCCACTGATTACTTATCTTTTCGATTTACGTAGAGGTCGTAGCAGCTGACCGAAGTCAGACTATTGTTTCGATCTCTATTCTTGTCAAACTTACTTAGCTTTTATGATGATGAACGATGATGATGATGATGACACTTAAACTTATTTTATTCACTATTAGAACTTATGAGGCTAACACACTGACCTAATAACGTTTGACTTAGGTTGACGACCTTTCGGACCGACTTACTACTTGCATACTTTCATTATCGACTTTACCGCTCTTATCACTGTGAGTTATAGCATCCCTTTTTACTTAAACTATTTTGGGACTGAGAATACATGCGCCTTTTACGTTTTACATACTAGGCACGAGTACCTAAATTTTATATATATGTGTGGGTTATAAAATGGCATAAACTTTCCCCTTAGCTCGGTAACGTTTAGTCATTGGTCTTTGAACCGGTGAACACGAATCTTAGATATGGATCCATAGGGTTTGACATCCCCACTCGGGCTAGTCTCGCTAGCATTTAACGGGTGTTTAATACTTCGTAAACATACGCACTCGCCAAGTGTACTTTTAGGGGGTTATAAACGTGAAGTTAGTTACCAAGTGCCCACGGTTAAACATGTACTTTTCATACTATTTTGAAACGCTGTTTGAAGCACTGAAATCTCATGGCCTACCTTACATTATTGTTACAACTTAAACTATAGCTCACCAACATTATTGTTGACGTTTTTAAGCAAGTTTTCTCAGGTGCTTAGAGTTTTGTTGCTTCCACCGTTTAGACTTGCTGTCTTGGTGTTTAGACTTGCTGTTAAGGACCTGCTGTGCTAGAATTCTGCTGAATAATCTTAGAGATGTCTCAATCATGGAACTTTTCTTTTGCATTCGTAGTTTATGTTATTTTCAAATAATGACTTTGTAACGACCTTTGTGTCAAGTTATCTTTTGTAAACACTATCTTTTATGAATGCAAAACTGGTTTTCAAATAGCATATAGTGCTTGACCGTGTAAAGATCTTGTTGTTGATGAATCGTACACGATGTTTTTGTACGGGGCGTCACAATACACTATTGTGAGTTCATTTGATTCCCTTTTACTCTTTACATTTTGGGACTGAGAATACATGCGCTACTTTTACAACTGCTTTATTAAATGCTTTTGAAATACATTTTGAACTGCGAATACATGAAATGCTTTTATAAATGTTTGACGAGATAGACACAAGCAAAACATTCCTCGAATGAATTATGTGGACGTGATAATTGCCACCATTGAATTATGTGGACGTGATAATTGCCAAAATTGATATGAATATTTTTCCCCTGATTATTATTGCTTGGTAACCTAAGAATTAGGGAACATCACTAATTTTGAGAATTAGTGCACGCCTAATTGACGCAAATCCTAAAGGTAGCTACCGGGTTGTAATAACCCGACTTTTTCCGTTAAATACTTAACAACCGTTTATTAATCAATGATTTTTCCACGCCAAATTTTTTTTAAGAACATACTACTTTTGATGTGTTAATTTATCACTAGAAAATTTTGAAGATTAGTAATAATAAAGCTAAAAATTGAAACTACTAACTTATGAAAAATATATAAATACTTTATTTAAAAAAATAGAATAAGATGATAAATAAAAATATATAATAAATGATTAAATTGAATTTCGGCATCACTAGATTCGTATCTATTTCTAGTCACTATTTAGATTCAATTTGTAAGAATTGTTTATAATATTTTTTAATATTATTATTTTTTTTTGTAAAACATTACGGTTAGTGAAACCAGGAAAATATCTTTTCAAACAACAAAACGTATGAATTTTTAATTTTTAATAATTATATTATATAATAAATGAGTTTTAAAAATCATGTTAATTAATTAGGATATTCTTAAATTTTAACCCGTGTTTATTTAATTATCACACCCGTAATATATCTATTTACCCGTGACTACACATTTAATACTTGTGTTTATTAATTATAACCTGTGACTATACAGTTAATACCCGTGATATCTATTATTAAGATAACTATATCACCCATGACTTATTTTATATCTATATATTTCTTTCATCTCATCTACTACATACATACACGTTCTATTTTTTCTCTCCTTTCTCCTAATCAATGACTCTAATACTATTCATCATCATCATCGACACTTCAAGCTTCAAGAACTCCATCAAAAACTTACTCCTTAAATTGAACATGGATTCTTGCTCCTCTCGAAGAGCTCTACATATCCATACCAACAATTTCTTGATTAGAGTAAGTTTTAAAAACTCTGATTTTTGGGTTTCATGTTTTTCTTACATATTAGGGTAGATATAGTGTCATGTGCTCAAGTCCTTGTATGTATGCATGATATTATTCGTTAATTTGATCGTTTGATGACTTTTTGAAGAATCAAGAATTTGTTTTGTGTGATGTCAGAAACTTGAACTTATTGAATGTATAATATTATGAGATAATCAGAATCCTCTTGAAAAACTAATAAGTTTGGGCTTTGGAATTTCGAATTTTCGTTACCGTATGCTCATGTTATGCTTAATTGAAGTTTTAACTCGTTTTTATGAATGATCACGTTTTTCATTAATATGCTACTGATATGAACGTGATATTTTCAGTTTATGAAATGTTTATAAATGAAATCCTTGTCAAAAATCAATAAGTTTGCTCTTTTGAATCGCATGTTTTCATTATGTATAGCTCAAGTTATGATTAATTGAATTCGGTTTAAAAACTCGTATTTGAAATTGAGATTCTGGAAAATTTGAGTTTACAATCTGTTCTTGACATGTTGATATTTGAAAAGAGCTTGAAAAATTATTAAGTTTTCATTTAGATATCGCGCGGATTAGATTTGTGAGTCAAAAGTTAGGATTAGAATAAGGTACCTTTCTGGATAGGCTGAAAAAGTACATTTTTGACATGGTTAACGAGGTATAATTAAAAACCTGGGTTTATAGGATTGTAGTCGTCGAAAAGCTATCGAATTTAGACTCAAGAATCGGGTCATTTCGATTTTTCTTGAACTCTATACACTCGTTCAAAGTTGTGTACATTTTTATTATAGTGCTGTTAAAAACTGATTTGACCAACGTGTGCGTTTGCGGTTGCTGGGGCTGTTTCGGGACAGAACAGGTCATGGGAAAAATTCTGCAGGTTCTTCACTTAAAAACGCCGCATCTCCAATTGGCGGTTACTGATTTAGAGTTACGATGATTTTTCTAAAAATCACAGAAGTTACTGCTGTAAACCGTGTTTTTAACTCGTGTTTTTGCAAATATTTTGTGTTATAAAAATAATGACCAATACTTGAGACTTGAGACTTTTTATATGAACTTAATACACTTATATTAACTATTTCATATATTGTGGTGTGTTCTAAAGTGATAAATTTGTATAAGTATAAACCATGTAATTTAAACCGCCCGTTTGGACACTTGACCCGTTTGAGCCTAAAAATGTCAAAATGGGTAACGGGCAACTTGAACACGTCCGATATATCAATTTAAGTAAGTTTGAAGATTGTAATGTGTTAAAAATGAGTTTTGGCATGTTTTGGTCAAAATGGGTATTTATGACCCATTTGGGTCATACGCGCCTACTTTGACCCGTATGCGGAAATTTTGAGGAATAAAGGTATGTAACACGTCTAAAATATCATTTTTAAATTTATGACATGATTTTTACATGCTCAAGTATTATGGTTTGGAATTTGAGTTGTCAATGGAAAATTTTTATTATTTTAGTGAAAGTGTCAAAATGACTCTCGGGCTCAATTTGTAGGATCGTAAATTGTAAATGATTAAGTTATGGTGAAAACTATTAATTGGTTCAGAAATTATATATGAGATGCTTCAGAATGATGTAAGATATGTATGATTTTGTCGAGTCAAAACTAGTTTAAAACGAGCATGAAAACAGGATGTTGGGGCTGACTTCTAGTTTTGGTAAAGTGTCAAAAATGACTCTTGGGTCTACTTTGTGGACTCATAAGTTGAAATCAGTTAAGTTTGGATAAAAACTATTATTTGGTATTGAAAGTATTTATGACATGCTTTAAAACGATATATTATATGTATGATTTTTTTAAGTCTAAACGGGTTTAAAAGAAGCGACAAAATGGATAATCGTTGCTGATTTTGAACACGAACCACATTTTTATCAGCATTTTATGTTTCGAGAGACTGTTTTCGCGAGGTCATAACTTTAAAATCGTAACTCCGTTTTTGTTAAATAAACTGTCTATAGAAAGGTGGGATGACATACTTTCCAATGGTCACGACCTAAGGTATTATATAGAAATTGGTAGGACCCAGAATTAGTTGCAAAATACCTAAAAAATACATATATGTAAATAATATTTTTTGAAGTAAAAATAGATAACTTAAGTTTGACTTATGTTTGACTATTTGACCAACTTGAGTAATATTATGAGATTGTTGACTTGTGTTTGACTTGTCTTTGACTTGTGTTTGACTTACGTTTGACTTACTTTGACTTGCATTGACTTTTGTTGACTTTTGCTAAATTTTGCTAAATTTATGAGTCGGACTTGAGCAATAGGACTATACTTACCCTATAGACCGACCTAGCTTATTAGACACTTATTGACCAACATATGTTCTCTAGGTTGAGGTCTACGGTTACTTGCATTCCGATATTCGGTCACATCTCTGTGATTTATTTCTGAAGTTGTCAGGTGAGTTTCATTTGCTCCCTTTTTAATCCTTTTGCAATCTATATTTTTGGGCTGAGAATACATGCACTTTATTTTAAACGCAATGGATACAAGTACATACTAAATTCTACACCGAGTTTGAACCGAAAATCCCTTAGCTTTGGTAACTACTAACTGCCGGTTATAAGAACTGGTGGGCGCGAGTAGTTGTATATGGATCCATAGGGCTTGACATCCCCATCTGTTCCAGGTATAGAAACCCTAGCCTGAACTATAAAACACATGTATGCTATTTGAGTTTAGTACACGTTGAATTGCGTGTATTGTACATGTTGGTTGCATGTATGTTAATACATGGGTACTTATATAACGTTAAAGCTTAGTTACCAGGGTGCTCAATCTTGTAGAATAATTTGATAAACGTTTCTAGATGAAACAACTGAAATCTTGTGATCCACCTTTATATACAGATTATGCGCAACATTAAAAGTATAAACTCACCAACCTTTGTGTTGACACTTTTAGCATGTTTATTCTCAGGTCTCTAGAAGTCTTCCGCTATTTGCTTATACGTTATACAAGCTATTTGCATGGAGTCATACATGCTTTATTGAGAAAACTTTGCATTCACAAAATCATCACCATGTATCTTATTTTGACGGCATTGTCAACGAATGTATTATTGTAAACTATTATTTACGGTGATTGTCTATATGTAGAAATCATCAGATGTCGAAAACCTTGGATTTAGATATTCATTTATGGTGTGCCTTTTCAAAAGAATGTAATGTTTACAAAACGTATCATATAGAGGTCAATACCTCGCAATGAAACCGGTGAATAACGTACTGCGTCAATAGCGATTTTGGCTGGTCGTTACACGGGTTTAACACCCCCACCCAGAATGTTCACTAGACGGAAGGGCTAGTGGGCGTGGTGTTTAGAACTTCGAAGTTTATATGATTATTATACAGACGAGATGTTCTATTTTGGGGATATTATTTATGCGCGTTATATGTTAAGGTCGGTTACCAAGCCATGCTATGAAAGCAATGAAAAGTGAATGTTATGTATCGAGAGAATGATTTTATACACAGGTTATGTGTATGTTATTTTTGTGCACGAGATATGTGTACGATTACTAAGATTTATGAAAGATGATTTTGTACATGAAAAAGGTGTACTGTATTTAAAAGATATCGCATGTACATTACAGGTGGATATAGGATTCGGGCCCATTTGTACCATGCATCATTTAAATTTTGTGGTCTATCAAAATGATGAATTTTATTGTTTACGATAAACTTATGAACTCACCAACCTTTTGGTTGACACTTGAAAGCATGTTTATTCTCAGGTATGAAAGAAATCTTCCGATGTGCATTTGCTCATTTTAGAGACATTACTTGGAGTCGATCATCACAATGGGACCAGATGTTGGTGACTTCGTCCAGATGGATTAGGACGGGGTATGACATAGCTGCTGTGTCGATGTCTTTTCGTGTGGCAACGTTGACACCTTGGTAGAATATTTGTACTATTTGATAAGTGTCTAAACCGTGCTGAGGACATCCTCTCAACATTTTTCCAAATCTTGTCCATGTCTCATATAATGTTTCATTTGGGTTTTGCGCGAACGTAGCAATTTCTCCTTGAAATCTCACGGCTTTAGATGCTGGAAAGAATCTTTTAAGAAATTTCTCAACTAAAACATCCCATGTATCAATCGCTCCTTCAGGTAACGATTCTAACCAATCTTTGGCTTCTCCATTTAAAGTCCAGGGAAACAACATGAGATAGATCTGTTCATCCTCAACTTCTCTAATTTTGAATAGAGTACAGATCCTATTAAAGGTTCGAAGATGTTCGTTTGGATCTTATTTTGGTGTACCACTATATTGGCATTGATTAGTTACCATGTGTAGAATCTGTCCTTTGATTTCATAATCTTGCGCATTAACATCTGGCTTAATAATGGCGTGACCTTGGCCCGTGCGTGTGGCTCTCATTCGGTCTTCCATACTTAGAGGTTCAGTTACTTCCATAATTAAATTTGTTGAATACAAATCACTAGAAGATTCTGATTTAACAGTTTGTGGTTCAAGAGGAATGATTAGTGGTTCAGGATCTTGGAATTGTCCTTGAATATCCTCCGGGTTCTCAATTGTGAAGTCGGGTTCAAAAAATGGATTATCGGAGATTTGAATTGGAGTACTTGTTCGACTAGATGATAATTCTAAAGAAAAATCAACGGCGATTATATTGGCTAGATGTCTTGATCGAGTTACAGGTGGTGAACGTATGAAAGGTGGTGAACGTTTTGCTCGGTGCATTCACTGAATATCCTATTAGTTATAAAGATAAAAATTATTAAAGTTATCAAATTAATAGACTTTTCTGATTTTGCCCACGTTTCGAATAGCCAATAGATGCAGCAGGTAGCCAGGACCCTTTAAATCGGAAGCCCACAACTCGCCACCAACAAATCCAACTATTACTACGAACCAGAAAATTTTGGATGTCTATAAAGTTAAACGCTTAAAATAATTTTTCGTCGATATTTTGAAATAAAAATCTATGTCCTAAAAACTAGAGCGTAGAAATGAAAAAGAAAAAGAATGCGTCGAAAAAAATGTCAAAAAATAAAAAGTCGAAAAATAATAATAAGAAAGTAAAGCGTCGAAACTTAAAAGCCTAAAAACTACAAATTAAAACTTGCGTCTAAAGGTATTAAAGCTTAAAAGGAATTCTAAACGGAAAACGACAATAACTTAAATAGGCACTAAAATTTATAAACTGCGTCGCAAAATTCTAAAGCGTCTAAATCTTAATCTAAAGAAAAAGCACTTAAGGGATTTTTCGGCAAAGTCTAAAAATCTAGAAATATAAAATAACTACGGAAAAATAATAAGCTTAAAACTAGTTACGAACGATACAAAATACGATTAAACGATTAAAATATACAAAATATAAAAATAAAATGTAAAGTTATAAAAATAAAATTTTTTATAAAAATATTATTTTTATATTATTATTATTATATAAAAATATTAATCTATAATAATAAAACTTAAAATTACAAATTAATAAAACTAGATATAAAAATATATTATTAAATAAAACCCTAATTAGGTTTAAGTAATAATAATAATTTAATTAACCCTAATTGTGTAATTATTACATACGAGGTCAGGCGTGTCAGATCAGTCCATGCGGTCGCATGGATTCAAGGTGTCCAGCTCATGCGATCGCATGGGGGTGCAGACTCAGATTGATGCAGGCCAAAATATGCAGGTTCAGTATATATATATTTTTTTATGATTTTAATTTTCTAAATATTACAAAATATTTATATAAACTTATATTTTTAAAATCTAAAAATAAAAATACTTATTAATTTTATATAAAAAGTCTTAAAATTATATTTTTTTCTTTTTATTATATTTTTTAAAACTTATTATAAATACAAAATATTTTTTTTTAAAATAAGAAATTATACAAAAATATAGTTATGATAAAATATAGCATTTTTACCGAGTCCCCGGCAGCAGCGCCAAAAACTTGATGTTAAAGCGAAGGTGTACGAAATAGTATTAATTTTTACTACGAAATAATATTAAATACGATACAATTTACACAAGTTATTTATTTATTTATAGAATGGATATACCTAAACCTTGCTACAACACTTATAGGCAGTGTACCTAATCGTAGAGTAGGGTAGTTTTTAGTAAGTCCGGTTCGTTCCACAGGGATACAACTGAGTTTAACGCTATATTTTTATTAACTATATATATATATATATATATATATATATATATATATATATATATATATATATATATATATATATATATATATATATATATATATATAAGTATTACTATTATTATTATAAAAGGGGGTTTTACCGTTTAATAACCGGTTTGTCGATTTTAATTCCTAATGCAAAATATTAAAAATAAATATAACTTAATGTAAAGTAAATGACGATAAATAAAAATGCGATAATTAAAAGTGCGATAATTTAAAGTACGATAAATAAAATGGCGGTAAATAAAAGTACAATGAGATAAAAAATAAAGGAATTATGCTTATTTAAACTTCCGTAATCATGATGTTTGACGTGTTGATTTTAATTTATTACCAAGGGTTAATTGTCCTTTGTCCTGGTTTATTTGATACGTCCATCTGGTTTTTATCCATAATAGTCCATCGGTCATAAATATAAAGTGCTAGTGTCCTCGTCAAATTACCCTTATACCCGAAGTCAAATATTCCAACTAATTGGGGATTTAAACTGTAACAAGGTCTTAATACTTTGTTAATGATTACACTAGGTTATCGACTGTGTGTAACCCAAGGTTTTAATACGTTGTTAACAATTACACCAATTTTCCTTGTATGTAATCCACCTCTGTTTTAATGAGTCCATTGACTATTAATTCATCCCCGTATCCGGTCAAATGAATGATTATTAGTATTTATAAATATCCTACCCATCGTATCCGATCGAGTGTATGTGGTTATTTATAGATACGTCAAATTGTAAATCTCTATATTAAATTAACGAAATATCATTCAGTTAAACAAATATAAAGCCCATTAATAGCCCATAGTCCAATTTTCACAAGTGTCGGTCTTTTGTTCAAACCCCAATTATGGTCCAAAGCCCAATAAGCCCGTCTTAATATTTAGTCCAACATCACAATTACTTCGACTTAAATAAGCATAATAATAACTTAGTTACGAGGCATTAATTTAAAAAGGAATAACATAGCTTACAGTGATTATTAATAGGGTAGCGTTACACGGACAGAACTTCGACTTTAAAACCCGTAAAATATTTCTTATAATAACCTTATTATTAACTTAAAATTAAAATTATAATTATAAAATATAATTATAAATATAAACTGAGAGAGAAAGAGTGTGTGAAGGTGTGTTTAATTCGCCAAATTCGCTGCAATTTATAGACCTGACCATCAACTGGGGCTCATGCGATCGCATGGGCTTCCAGTGCATATGCCATGCGATCGCATGGCCAGGCTGGCATGCTCCCATCCTTCATTTAAAACGTGGGCTGCTCGATTTATATAATATAAAAAATAATATATATAATTTTATATAATATAATATATATTATATTATATTATTGTGCATAGTAGACTTGTAATTTTAGGTTCGTTGTTTCGCACGTTGATGCTCGGTTTATGTCTCGGTTCCGGATTTTCGAACGTCTTTTCGTACGCGTAGATATCTTGTACTTTGCGTTTCGCAATTTTTAATTTGCACAAAAAATTATTTTCCTTAACTCCCAAAATCCGCGCAAGTCTTTAACTCACTTTTAGTGGCACTTTTGAGTGCACTATGGCTTTAGTGGCACTTTTCAGGCTTTAGTGGTACTTTTTCTTCAATTCTTTAATCTTCTTGCTTCGTCTTCACATTTATTTATTTAAACGATTACAACTTAAAAATAAATAAATTACAACAAAAAACTTTACATATTGGTGTGATATTGCGACTAAATATATGTTCATTTGGAGCACTATCAGCAACGTCTTTAACACACCACACAAATGATGTTCATGTTCCTTCATACTCTTCGAATAGACAAGTATGTCGTCAATGAACACAATTACCGACTTGTCCAACATAGGTTAGCACACTCGGTTCATAAGATCCATGAATGCCGCCGGTGCATTCGTAAGACCAAAAGGCATAACTACAAACTCAAAATGCCCGTAACACTTTCGAAAGGACGTTTTCTCAATATCTTCCTCACGGACCCGCATTTGGTGATAGCCGGACCGTAAGTTAATTTTATAAAAATAAGTCGCGCCTTGGAGTTACACACATCAACCCCTAGCACCGTCTTACCATCCGCTATTTCGACTTCTACCTGATGACTTAACTTAGCTAGCGGTTTATTAAGCTTAGGCACAAATCGAGGCGACACAAACGATAAATTAGCACCGCTATCAAATAGTATCCTTGCCGGATTAGAGTTAACCATGAAAGTACCTGAGACAACTTCGTTGGATTGCTTGGCTTCATCATGGGTCATCAAGTAATTTCGACCCCTAGCCGTACCCATCGCCTTCTCTAACTTTTTAACTTGATCACCCCGCAACTCGGGACATTCCATCCTTCGGTGCCCTTCCTTTTGACAATTGTAGCAAGTGAGCTTTGGTGTCGAAGTTGCGCTTGTACAATCGCGAGCCATGTGTCCTTGTCGTCCGCAATTATAACATTTGGGTCCAAAACCCCCCGGACGTACCCTTCTTCTCACTTGCACCCTTACTCTTCTTCTTAGAATGACTAGTTGCTTCAAACTTTCTTTTGCCAACGGTAAAACTACTCTTCCTCAAAATGATCACTTCAAAACCCTTAGCCATGTCGAACAACTCATCAAAAGTTTTCACCACGTTTACACTAATCTTCTCTTGATAGTTTTTGTTCAAGATTAGATAGAAGTCTTCCTTCAACATTTTATCGTTCCCTACATACTCCGGGCAAAATTGTGAGACGAACCGTCCTAATCCATAAGGACGAATACAATAACATATGATCTCATTGCGAGGTATTTGACCTCTATATGATACGTTTTACAAACATTGCATTCATTTTTAAAAGATAACTTTCATTACAATGATAATTGTCAACTATGTATGCCCTTTCACAATATCTCCAAATTATAAATGACTTAATCTGTCATTTATTTAATAATAATATTATTGAACTCGTATGATTCGAATGCAATGTCTTTTGAAATATGCCATGAATGACTCCAAGTAATATCTTTTAAATGAGTAAATGCATAGCGAAAGATTTCTTTCAAACATGAGAATAAACATGCTTTCAAGTATCAACCAAAAGGTTGGTGAGTTCATTAGTTTATTGTAATCAATCATTTTCATAACTTTAATAGACTACAAGATTTCATATTATAAGCAGAATCCTCTCGTCTGCATAAAGATAAAATCATTCATATGGATTGAACACCTGGTAACCGACATTAACAAGATGCATATAGAATATCCCTAAAACAGAATCCTCTCGTCTGTATAATAATAACTCGAAGTAATAAAGCATTCCAAATTACAGAATGGGGGGTGCTAGATCCCGTAGATCTACCTTTAGGGTTCGCGTCAATTAGGTGTACTGTTCCCTAATTCTTAGGTTACCAAGCTAAAGGGGTGATATTCGATTTAGATAATCCAACCATAGAATGTAGTTTCGATTACTCGTGTCTATTTCGTAAAATATTTATAAAATCAGCGCATGTATTCTCAGTCCCAAAAATATATATTGCAAAGCATTTAAAAAAGGAGCAAATGAAACTCACGATACTATATTTCGTAGCAATTATGCATATGATGACACTGAACAAGTGCAGGGTTAGCCTCGGATTCAATGTCTATAACAATTTAGCTTAAGTCGTAGTGTATCATAATCCTAATGCTCGAGACTGATATGCAAAAGTCAACAAAAGTCAACTTGACCCAAAATGACCTTCAAAATCTATACATGTTTATTATATAACTTAAACATAGTCGTTTTATATATTTAAATATATTTATTTGATTTTATTAGAGTAATTAATACAAGTCATTTATTAATAAATAAAAATTTATATTAAAATTTATATATGATAAAAATATACTTTTATATATATTTCAAGTAATAAAATTTATACAGTTCACTCAACATCATAAAAATATAGTGGTATATATTATTTTTTACATGTGGTATAAATATATTTGTATCACATATTTATTTGATAAAATACTATTGATAATAACAATAATTATATCATTTGATAATAATAATAATAATAATTTACTAATGATGATAACAATATTTATTCTACTAATACTAATAATAATAACAATATTTATATTTACTAATGATGATAACAATTATGATAAAATGATAATTCAATCATTTGATATCATATTGTAATTCCATCGATAAATATATTGAACAAATATGTTCATGTAAAGTATTATACGTTTAATACTTTGTTAACATTCTCAAGTTAATATATATATATATATATATATATATATATATATATATATATATATATATATATATATATATATATATATATATACAATGATATCCATTTGTATAATGGTTCGTGAATCGTCAGAATTTGGTCGAGGTTAAATGAATGTATGAACACAGTTTAAAATTTTGAGATTTAACTTAACAAACTTTGCTTATCGTGTCGTAATAATATAAAAATAAAGTTTAAATTTGGTCGGAAATTTCCGGGTTGTCACAGTACCTACCCGTTAAAGAAATTTTGTCCCCGAAATTTGATCGAGGTCATCATGGATAACAATAAGAATGTTTTCATGACTAATATAAGTTGATAGATATAATTTTATCATCATTGAGTAATATAGATAAAACAATTCGTTTATGTGAAGGGTACGAGTGAAGCTATCACAAAAGAGTGAAGTGAGTAAATGTAGGTTCGTCTTATCCCGTGACGTAGTCACGGTTGATTTCCGGAATTCAAGGAATTTAGAGAAAATCTTCGTAATAAGATTTAATTCTTCGGTATTTAAGGAAATTAGGATCTTCTTTGGTTAAATGCAATGATCTATTTCGATTGCTCTGTCGGATGTTTCACTATAAATCCACCCCCTTTATTTCCTTACCTCCCCATCTCCCATCTTGTATACTTTCTTCCCCAATTCATATTTCTAAAGCATTCGTCAATATGCTCCATCCAGTTCTGATTCTTGATATACTCCTAACTTTCATATCTGTCATTCTTCTTTTTCATCTACTATTACCTTGGTGTTGTAGTGTTCTTAATTCTCCCATGCCTTTATGTTACAATATGTATTGATATGCACGGTTTGTAATTTATGTGTCGTTGTCGGGCTTTATATTTTTCCTTTTAAGAGTTTCATACTCTTATCTCCTCTTCCCGACTTCAAGTCAAGCGATTTATGGTCCAGAATTCGTAGATATGAATTTCGAAACGAACATTGTTAATGTTCTATGAAAGAAATGGTAATATCACAATCTGACTTGTCAAATTACCAAAAAATTTCGGAAAAGACCGAATCACAAGAAAAATATTTTCTTGGTAATTTTAGAGGTTAAATAGAATGAAAGAGTTATGTAACATGACACAAGATGACGTTATGGTCTGTGAATCATCATGTTCCATTAGAAACTCAACATGACTTACTGTAATATAATCACGTTGATCAAGTGTGATTATATTATACTAACTCATGCTCAGTTCCCAACACTACTTCAAAAACATTCATATTTTAAACTCGAAGTTTTCAGAATTTAGAAACTAAATAGTTTCTTTTATGATGTAATACAGATAGCACAAAGAGATAAATAATCTCGAACAATGATAGTTATGATGATATCTTCAGAAATATCAAAGATATTTATACTGAAAGATTCGATGATGTTTTAGAATTTTAAAATATCTAGAATCAAAGGATGATGCAGGAAATTTGTCTGCGAAGGTTTAGAATAAGGAGTAAGGTGTTTGCTAACGAGTTCAGCAGACACTGAATCATTTAGATTATTTGAAGGTAGATTTGGTCTTTGTGATTTATCCACAGTCTCCTTCATAGTTTGCTCAATCCGTTTTCCAGTTCCAAACCTTCTCTTTTTCTGAGCCTTGCCAATACATTATTCTTTATTATCAAACTTTTGACTGTTACGGTTGTCTACAGTTTTTGCTGCTTCATCAGCATTTTTCCAAAATTCGGAGAACTAGTTCGCGGTTTAGGGTGTTTTTCAGAAACTTCACATTCGAAGTATGTAAGTTTAGGAGATAGACGTTATATGTATATATAAACTGTTGAAGCGAAAACGCTGCAAGATTCGAGATTGATGATTGATGATTTCCGATAGTTGGTATGGCAATTATTGTTACAGGATGCAGATGAGTAGATGATGAGGTTTCAATGGTTACATATAATGATTTTTTGGAGAGACTTACGCCAAAGGGTAACGAAGTTGCTGGTACATCTACTGATAATGTTGTGGAATATAAAAGGTTTTCCGGTAACAAACGGGTAATCGTATATATCAGGGTTATAATAAGGCTACTTCGGATGAAAAATCGAAGTTAACTTGCTGGAGCTGTGACAGAATTTGCTACTTTGAAAAAGAATCGCAAAGTTATTTTTGCTAATAAATGCCAAAGGATCTGGCGGAGATATGTGTTAAACTTCCACTTAGGTCCCGGGAGTGTTCCAAGTGCATGACTGTGGATAACATGTGGTTGAATCATCATCTCGATTGTTTCTTGATTGAGGTGTTTTCAAGAATCATGAAGGGTTTGAATGTAGATTGTAATGAATTTTTGAATAACACAAAAATTGTTTTATGGGTTTAATGAATAGAAGTGATGTTTTAGCTCAGTTTTGAAGTCAAAGTACGGCTTTAAAATCTGTAGGGATCTAAGAGGGATGATATTGGTTATATCTCGAATTTGAATTCTGTTCTGTCAAAATCAGAATATGTAATCGAGTTTGGATGCGAATGATTGTTTTGATTTCTATGAAGGAATGTATAGTTGTGAAAGTAATGAGTATAGTTATGATTTGCTGAATCAGAATTAAAGAATCTAACATATTATTTGTGAATTTATATATCTCTCAGGTATTACCTACCCGTTAAAAATTTCACAAGTAATATTTCGTACAAGGGAATTTTATTACGGTCTTTATGAAAATATAAGTATATTTTCTTCAGATGTAATACAGATTTAATGAGTTAATATTAAATTAAACTCATTTGATTTTCGGCTGGAATTAGAAATGAATAATCTCTAAAACATTAAAGATTACATAATCTCTGCGGAGTATTTCACTAATGTAATCAATACTTCATTGTTCATTTTTATTAGTATTTCCTCAGTGAATGATGTTGGTGCTCGTGGAATTCTTGTGAACTTCGCAAGATATGAATGATGTTTCTCAGAGAGTTTCGAGTACATCAAATATGAGAGTGTAACATTAAACATATATTTGAATAATACAATTGGTTTATTATGAAATGGAATTGAGTTGAAGTAGAGATTATAGTTAACGATTGTTAAGTCATTAATGAAGGTTGTACATCATAGCATATTAGTAATGTGAATTAACCGAGTAGTATCTACCCTTTAAAATTCACACGTAATAGCTTAGTACAAAAAGATATATTGTGGCTTAATAATTCATATATATATATATATATATATATATATATATATATATATATATATATATATATATATATATATATATATATATATATATATATATATATATATATATATGGATATAGTATACATATATATTCTTCAGAGGGAATGAGTTAATACTTCATAACTCGTTGATATGATATACTTGTTGTTGATTTGTGATGATGTCGGTGATTATGGGATTGGCTAAGCTTGTGATGTTGTAGATGCTGCTGGTGCTGGTGATGTTGTCGGTACTGATGGTGCCGGTGATGCTAACGGTACTGCTGGTGTTGATGATGCTGATAGTTCTGCTGATGCGGATGACACTGCTGGTGCTGTTTGTATAACAATTCTATTTTGTAACGCACGCCTCATTCCTGTCAGGGTTTCTATTCTCCCCTCTATCATCTCTATCCATGCACTCATCTTGATTTACGTTTATAATTAGAATAAGTAATCTCTAAAACATTTAGAAACTACATAGTCTCTACAGAATATTTCTTCAATGAAGTAATGAATCGATACTTCATCGTTTGTTGTTGTTGGTATTCCTTGGTATCTATAGGGCGTATGACATTGGTGCTCGAGGAACAGATTGTGATGTTGAGGTGTGGGATGCGGATGTTGTTGTTGGTGGTAGTAATGGTAATGTTGATGTTACTGATAGTGGTACTGTTGATTCCGGTGATGCTGCTGATGTTCGTGGTATTGAGGCTTGCGATGTGGATGTTGTTGGTGGTGCTGCTGATGGTGATGGTGCTGATGTTGGTGGTGCTTGTGGTGCTTTTGATTCTTGCAAGTTGTGCATCATATTCTCTATAGCCACCACTCTAGCACGAAGCTAGTTAACTTCTTCTGTTACACCGGAATGATCGGTGGTTCGGACGAGTGGGTGAATAAGATCTAGAATTTGAAATAGTATATAATCATGACGAGATACTCTGGAAATGAGAGAGCAAATGGTGTCTCGAACAGGTTCGCCGGTAAGTACTTCAGGTTCTTCACCAAGAGGGGAATGTGCTGGATGGAAGGATCGCCTTCTTCTTGTCTCCAATGATTCAGTAAACTACCAACCCATCCCCAATTCATCCAGAATAGATGATGGCTGATTGGTTGATCTATTCCGGTCACACTGCTTTCGAAGCTCGAGTGAAACTCCATATCGGAATCTGAGGAACTTGAACTAGTTGAGGGGTTCATCTCGTACGATCCCATAATTTACGGAGAAATTTTCGAGAGATATCAGACATAGTTTACTGTAATAGATATGTAAAGATATGAATTTGTCTATACACTATCTATGCAATGAATACAGTAAGACGCGTCTAGACTTAAGAATGATAAGCATGAAATTTTTCTACAAGAAATGATAAGCAAAACTTTTTAATATGCAGCTAAGATCGAAGTCCAGACTCACTAATGCATCTTAATAACTATCAGTTAGACAGACTAATGCAAGACCTGATTCGCTAAGACCACCGCTCTGATACCACATGAAGCAACCCGTCCTAATCCATAAGGACGAATACAATAACATATGATCCCATTGCGAGGTATTTGACCTCTATATGATACGTTTTACAAACATTGCATTCGTTTTTAAAAGAAAACTTTCATTACAATGATAATTGACAACTATGTATGCCCTTTCACAATATCTCCAAACAATAAATGACTTAATCCGTCATTTATTTAATAATAATCTTGTTGAACTCGTATGATTCGAATGCAATGTCTTTTGAAATATGCCATGAATGACTCCAAGTAATATCTTTTAAATGAGCAAATGCACAGCGGAAGATTTCTTTCAAACCCGAGAATAAACATGCTTTCAAGTGTCAACCAAAAGGTTGGTGAGTTCATTAGTTTATCATAATCAATCATTTCCATAATTTTAATAGACCACAAGATTTCATATTTATAAGCAGAATCCTCTCGTCTGCATAAAGATAAAATCATTCATATGAATTAAACACCTAGTAACCGACATTAACAAGATGCATATAGAATATCTCCAAAACAGAATCCTCTTGTCTGTATAATAATAACTCGAAGTACTAAAGCATTCCAAATTCCAGAATGGGGGGCGTTAGTTCCCGTAGATCTACCTTTAGGATTCGCGTCAATTAGGGGTATTGTTCTCTAATTCTTAGGTTACCAAGCTAAATGGGTGATATTCAATTTAGATAATCCAACCATAGAATGTAGTTTCGATTACTTGTGTCTATTTCGTAAAACATTTATAAAAGCAGTGCATGTATTCTCAGTCCCAAAAATATATATGACAAAGCATTTAAAAAGGGAGCAAATGAAACTCGCGATACTGTATTTCCTAGCAATTATGCATATGACGGCACTGAACAAGTGCAGGGTTGGCCTCGGATTCACGAACCTATATTAATTATATATATTTATATATTGGTCAATATCTGTCTAACAATTTAGGTCAAGTCGTAGTGTATCACAATCCTAATGCTCGAGACTGATATGCAAAAGTCAACAAAAGTCAACTTGACCCAAAATGACTTTCAAAATCTATACATGTTTATTATATAACTTAAACATAGTCATTTTAGATATTTAAATATATTTATTAGATTTTATTAGTGTAATTAATACAAGTCATTTATTAATAAATAAAAATTTATATTAAAATTTATATATGATAAAAATATACTTTTATATATATCTCAAGTAATAAAATTTATACATTTCACTCAACATCATAAAAATATAGTGGTATATATTATTATTTTACGTGTGGTAAAAATATATTTGTATCACATATTTATTTGATAAAATACTATTGATAATAACAATAATTAAAAGTTGTATTATTTTATAATAATAATTATTATTATTATTCTACTAATAATAATAAAAATATTTATATTTACTAATGATGATAAAAATTATGATAAAATGATAATTTAATCATTTGATATCATACTGTAATTTCGTCGATAAATATATTGAACAAATATGTTCATGTAAAGTATTATACGTTTAATACTTTGTTAACATTCTCAAGTTATAATATACACACACACACACACACACACATATATATATATATATATATATATATATATATATATATATATATATATATATATATATATATATATATATATATATATATATATATATATATATATACAATCATATCAATTTGTATAATGGTTCGTGAATCGTTGGAATTTGGTCGAGGTTAAATGAATGTATGAATACAGTTTAAAATTCTTGAGATTTAACTTAACAAACTTTGCTTATCGTGTCGGAATAATATAAAAATAAAGTTTAAATTTGGTCGGAAATTTACGGATTTGAGAGTGTTCAAATCCATTGACCCTTGCCTCAAGGCACGCAACTCGTCTTTAAGCCTTGTAAGGTCGGCCGAAGTTCGGTACTCTTTGAAAAATTCCACCTTGAATTCCTCCCAAGTGAATTCCATGCATTGCTCTTCACCATAAAGTTGGATTTTCGCGTTCCACCACAACTTGGCATCGCCCCTTAACATACTACACCCGTACCTTGTCTTCTTATGAAGAGGGCATTCACAAGTACGAAAATCCCCCTCCATATCGGAGATCCAACGGGCACTCTTAAGTGGGTCCCGTTTGCCTTCAAAGGTGGGAGGTTGAGAATCTTTGAAATTCTTATAAAAGAAGTCCCGCCTTCCAATATTATCTTCTTGTAGAACAACCTTCACTTGTTCCTTAACTAGATTGACTACTTGCTCGTCATTCGAGTCTAGAAACATCTTCCTAACATCCTCAAGGAAGGCCGTGTGATGCCTTTTCAAAATGGCCTCAACCTTGGCCGTAAACTCGGAGTCCTTGCTCGTACCTCCTTCGTTGGTATCATGTCCGTTTCTTATCTTCATTCTATTAAACGGAAATAGGTTAAACCATGAAATGAAAGACATAACACATATATATACAAATACACCTCACCACCCCATCTTGCTCAACAATTGTCGTACATCGCTTGTTTGACGCGATTTGAACCCGTAACAATGGTAGCTAATCATTGTTACGCGAGCACGTCGCATTAACTTGCTAGTACAACGTCTATCTCACTTGATGATTGCAAACACAACACAAAACAATTTGCGCATAGTTAGTTCACCTAAACCTAGGCACTAACCAATCCCGGTCCGACCCGTCTCTTACAAGTCCCGCATAAAGCGCATACACAATAAAGTCTAAGTCTAGGCACATATCTCAAGTCGCCTAAATCTCTTAGACCATGCTCTGATACCACTTATAACAACCTAACCCGTTATACAATCGAATATGCGTAATAAAATATTTTTTTATCACAGCGGGGTGCGCTGCGTGCAATCCCTTGTGTGTGCGGCGTGCACAAGGGCTGGTAGCCCGCTGTCCAAAATGTCCAATTTTCGTTTAAAGATCTCCCACTTTCCGACACTTTTAGACGAAACGCTTTTCATATCATATTATAATAGTTACAACTATCACATTTCAACGATAAAACAAGTTTTATGAAACCGGGCCCACATATGCTGAATTACGAGTTTCGTACAAAATACAAGTTCCGTACAAAATACGTCACTACGCATTTGAGTCATACTTTTTTATAGTGCTACCGGCTCCGTGGTTCACACTTTGGTGCTACCGGCTCCGTGGTTCACACCTCATTTTATAGTGCTACCGGCTCCGTGGTTCACACTTTAACGACTTGTGCTATAGTGCTACCGGCTCCGTCGTTCACACTACAACACACGTACCATGATGCTACCGGCTCCGTGGTTCACATCATAGCACACTCGCACATACTATGGTACTACCGGCTCCGTGGTTCATACCATAGCATACAAAGGAAAACACTATATACATACATGCATAATTACTCCACTCACCTTGACTATTCGGTGACGGTTTTATACTTCCGTAAGCTTCAAAGTAAAGTACCTAATACATTAAGTACTCTATCAACACACAAACTAGTTGAACTAAATACCAACAATTCACCCATGTGCATTTAATGACTTCAATGCATTAAATGACCCATTTATACCAAAACCGTCCATTTAGGGTCAAGACCATCATAAATCACTAAAAGCTAGTGATTAAGGTCCAACAACACTAAATAACACAAAATTGGGGTTTTTCATACCCATCTTTCCCAATTAGGTCAATCGTTACCCATTTGACCATTTTAAAGTCAACACACCCATTTCGGGTTATTCACTAACCCAATTAACACCCATTTACTTAATATCTAGGTGTGCTAATAATTAACTAACCAATTAAGACTCATAAACACCAATTAACACCTTGAAACCCTAGGTTAGTTACTATTGAGTCTTCATGACTCAATCTTACCCAAGAACACCCAAAATCACCAAATATGGGATTTATGTTCACCATTTACCCAAACCCTAACCCTTATATAAATCAAAGAAAGGAAATCAAGGTTATAACATACCACCACAACCAAAACGTAGCTAAAAGCTACATGGACAACTTTAATACTTGAGCTTTAACCCGAATCAAGCTTCTTCCTCCATGATTTGAGCTTTCTCTCTCTCAAAGGGTTTCTCTCTCTAAAATTGAAGTGGAATTGAAGAAGGTGTTGGTGGTTGTGTTGAATGTGTTTCAACCACAATAAAACTGGCCATAAGTGACCTTAACCCGGCCTCAAGTGGAAGGACAATAATGCCCCTCATTAAACTTTAATTTAAAAAACAAGAATCTCTGCCCAGGGCTAGTGCGCGGCACGCACACATAACCCTGCGCGGCACGCACAAGTGTCTGGGTAGTCTCTAACTTCTGTTTAACTGCACAATGTTACCAACACTTCTATGTACCATATTTACACTGTTGTACAATAATAATTTAGGTCTTACAATTAAGAGTGCAGTTAAGAAACTTAATTGGTTAACCCCGCCACTCTGCTATGGAAGCAAATGTCTTCTCAATTCAAAATTGAACTGATATACCCGTTATGTTTAACCACATAATACGCCCTTGGTACTTATGATTCAAGTCCCATTCCCGGATATTCGTCATCCATTTATAAATACAGTGATTTTTTGCATTTAAAATGAGTGAGGCTTTCTCCTTTGATTCGAAAATTATCATAACACTCATGCCCCCTAGATACTTAACTTCTACATTATTAAGATTTTCCATTTCGCAAAGGAACATTATGTGTTCAAGATATTCAAGTTTCGTTACTTCCCCGATGATAGCTTTGTTTAAAAGTTCTACATTGATATCATTCTCATCAACCTTGATGATCCAAAATTTCCCATTACAATCAAACCTATTGAACCACCCCATATTCTCAAGTTCAATTTTGATGTTATTCGATGAATTTGTCTTACCATCCAACACATCATGAAAGGTCCTATCATCCCTTAAACTTTCTCTGGTTATATCGTTTGGTTTAGGGGTCTGCTTCGGACCTTGTTCCTGTTGCAGTCCTTTATCAAAGTAAGTCTTCCTTTCATGGGCTTTATATGCTTTAAGCCATCCATCACCCATGAAGATGGTGTTGAGCCATTTTAGTAGATACTCGACATCATGAATGTCTTCAAACTTAACAAACCCGTATTTTTCCCCATTTTTTAGCCTCTTAAATTTGGGTATATAGATGTCGAAGACCTTTGCATATCGTTTCAAAAACTGCCATAAATCTACTTTCTCCCAGTGGTCGGGGAATCCAAAACACATAATCGAAGTAATTTTTAGGTTTTTCTTTTGTGAAGGTTTTTTAACTTGGACCAAATAAGGGATTGACCTTTTGGGGTTAAGGGGTATGTTGTTTGGGTATGTGACATGAGGATTGTGTACAGGTACAGATTCATAGACGAAATTATGGTTGTTTTGTGAAGTATTATTGAGATTGATAGCCTGTGAATTGGTTTTGTGATTTTGACAATCATATGATTTAGGGTTACCTACAGGAGCCCATTGTTGACGAATTCCTGGTCGGGTGTGATTATATCCGCCTTATTGGCGAATAAACTCTCTCAATTTTGGGGTTGATTGTACCGATGCTTGTTTACCTTTTCTTCTTATTTCGACCACAGTCCATTCACCACCGTTATCTGATGTTTCTTTTCCATTAATTTATTCTTCGTTCGAATTTTGGCCAAGGTTATTGTAGTGCGATTGAAAGTAATGCCTAGCCACTTCCTGGGTAAAAGGAGATGTGGGGAGGAGGTTCTAGATCGAAATACGGTTAAAGATGTTGAGATTATGTTGTTTGGGTGGTGAACGCCAATAGCGGTGGCCTACCGGAGTAAAGGGAGATGAAACGATTGGTTTGGGGGGGGGGGGTTGGGGGGGAGCATCATAGAGGGAAATTGATTAAAGTTAAAAAAAAATTTAAAAAAATCAATACAAACAGTACTCTAGAACGGAGGGAGTAACAACTAACAATCACTACAAAAATTCAAGAAATCCGGACGACACATTTCCGAATGACATAATGTCGTCCTCAAAGTTCCACTAAACTATAAAAAAGTTGTTTTTCGTTCAGCTTTACGATTTGTAATTTATAATGTATATTTATAATATTATTTAAATTAGATCAAATAAGCTATAAGTTAATAAAAAAGTACGTACTTACATAAAGGAAACAAATTTGAACCGAGAAAAATGCATTCAACAACACCCCTTCACAAAACAACCTCTTCACAAACAACCAACTTTTCGACAATCACACACCAGATTCCTACCATCCCAACCTCACCATTCAGCCCTCATAACCTTCGAGCTTCATTAAACAACCCTAACAATAACAATGAGATTGAAGAAGGTGAATGGATCCGTGTCGAACATAAAATAAAACCAAATAAGTTCATGGAGTCAATAAGGAAACCTGCTAGAGTTTTAATTAAAAGATATGGCAAAGTTCCAGGCACTACAAAGTACTCATCTCCGGCTACCTTTCTAAACTCCATCCCTCTTCAGAACCTAAATCTAAACAACAAAAAATGATAACTTTAATAATGTTTTTCAATTACCCTCATGAGTGGGATACAAATGACCTCAGGGTCTTCTTTAAAAGATATGACAAAATCAATGATATCTTTGTACCCCAGGGCAAAACCCTCAAAAATGGGGGAAAATTCGGTTTTGCGAGCTTCGATGGGATTGGGGATGTAATCCATCTAATCCAGAGATTAAATAAAGATGAACGGAAAAAAAGATGAGAATAAATGAAGAACACATGATAGAAAATTCGATTTTGCGAGCTTCATTGATATCTTCATACCCCAGGGCTTACATAACCGATGATAGAAAAAAAAGATGAGAATAATGAAGAACACAAGGAACGAAATAGCCTAAAAACAAATTGTTGGGGGAAATGTGGGTTAATACATGATTATGCTTAATGACTATACTAACCTTAACCCATAATAAGTGTTTTGATGATGACATATGCACATAACTAGAGGAGATGGTAGACATCTTGACATAAATATACAAGTTCACTAATCCACACTTACTCTAGCAAAAGACCAAAACCAAACAAAGCTTAATATAAGAATGTGGGTTTCACGGTTAGGTCCATGATCGATTGTAGGTCAAACCGTGGAACCTTGTACCCTGGTTTTTGAAACCAGGTATGCACGGTCAACCATGGGTTGGCCATAAAAGGTTCTGTCTGAATTTCCACCAATTTTAGTTCGACCACTTTGGGGCATCTATAATTTATAAAACTGGTTTAAACATGCTTAGAATAGTTGCCTCCTTCATACCCAAAGGAGTTTTGGTCACTAAAACACTAATCTTGGTTAATCACATTTAATGACACCTTAATGGTGATTAAGCCTTGATTAAGGATAACACATAAGTGTTACATGAAAACATGTACATCTAAAATGTATCTAGACATACATAGGATGGTCATCAAGTCTCAACCAAGACTTGCTCTTTCCTTGTACATGTGTTGGACATTAATGTATACTTATACATTAATCTTGAAAATGCCACTTTGCAAGTAAAACTTACATAGCCTTAGTTCAATACTATATTATCACTATATATTTAATCCTATTAATTAGTGATCTCTTGCTAGTCATTACATGAATATTACTTGACTACTTGCTATTAATACATGTATATAATTTAACTATGTGCTAAATGCTAAATGCTAAGTAGTTACTTAATATGTATATGTATGAACCTTGTCTTGCTATGTGTTATAAGTTGGAAGTCCATCAACTTGTATTTGGACTACTTCAATATATGCTTATGCTACTTGGATAATGCCTAATATGTCACAATCTTGTAATCTTAAAAGATAATGAATCATTAATACAAATAGGTTTGCTTAAGTCTAAAATCAAGTTCAAGAGTAGTCTAGACTTATTTACTTGATGTCTTATAACATGCTTAATTGACATTACTTGTTTAAGTTGTTAAGACATCATGAACACACTTATTTAATTCACAAACAAGTTTAAATTTGAAGACTAGCATGCTTTGTGATTAAAGTGGGTTGTTGTCATCAATGACATGTTGACCAACCAATATGGCATTAGAAATTGTGTTAATTACAAATAAAAGATTATGACAAAACTGAGATTGCCTCAAATGATTATCATGACTTGTATCCAAGAATGTTAGACTTTCCACTTTAAGCATGACAAGTCACTATCAAGGCAATACATCCAAGGTAAATAAAAATTTAATGCATATAGTACTTGTATAGATGTTGGGTATCTTTTGCAGGTGTTAAATGAAGTCAAGAGTCCAAATATTAATGTTCAAAACTGATTCAAACGGATATACAACAGATAAGTGTTTTGGACTGGACCACATGCGGTCGACCCACGATCGACCGTGGTCTAAGCCGCAGCAACGGCTATTTTTTTATCTCTCCGTATAAATAGCAAGACTTGGAGAACTTTGAGATTTGGACCTCTTGCATGCTACAACTCAAGATCATAAGAGAATCACAAGAACTTAACACTTATACATATGTTTGTGATTATCAATAGAAGTTCTATAATCTCATAAATTATAAAAAGGGGTTGTAAACTTACTTTCAAATTACTATCTTTCTGAGTTTACATAGTGTTGTATTAATCCTTATAATTGTCTTAGGATTATCATCACTAGAAAGGATGAGTCTTTGTACTTTGTAATTAGAAGCATATGCTAGCTTAGCTATCATCTTTCTTAAAGGGAACTAGGGAGTTGATTAATCCCATTGGGGATTAATACTTGTCCAAGGTGAAGACAAGTTGATCTAAGTTGGAGGTAATCATTCAAATGGATAAAAGGATTAGGTTTTTTTTCTAAGAAGAAGTACAAGGCTTGTAAATCGGATCTCCACCGGATTTGGAGAAAAGTGCTTTGAAGAAAAACTCCTGATTAGTGAATCGGGGAGTGAACTAAGGTAGATTAGTTAAAATCCACCCGAACCACTATGTTGGGGGAGAATGTGGGTTAACATGAGATTATGCTTAATGCCTATATTAATCTTAACCCATAACAATAAGCGTTTTGATGATGACATATGCATATAACTAAAGGTGATGGTAGACATCTTGACATAAATAAACAAGTTCACTAATCCACGCTTGCTCTAGCATAAGACCAAAACCAAAAGAAAGCTTAAAATGAAAAACAGGTACACGGCTAAACTACGTTCTACCGCAGGTCAGACGGTGGAGACTTGCACTCAGATTTATGAAACCTGAGATGCACGGTCGACTCCACGGCTGACCGTGGATCGACCGTAGAAACCTACTGTCCTGTTTTTGATCGAAAAATGTTTGACCACTTCCGGGCATCTATAATTCATGAAACCTGTTCAAACCTGCTTGGGATAGTTGCCTCCTTCATTCCTAAAGGATTTTTGGTCACTAGAATACTAATCTTGGTTAATCACGCCTAATGATATATTAATGACATTAAACCTTGATTAGGGAAAACACATAAGTGTTTTAGGAAAACATGTACATCAAAAATATATCTAGACATTCTTAGGATGGTCACCAAGTCCCAACCAAGAGTTGCTCTTTCCTTGTACATGTGTTGGACATTAATGTATGCTTATACATTAATCTTGCAAATGACACTTTGCAAGTAAAACTTACATAGTCTTAGTTTAAGGCTATGTTATCACTATGTGCTTAATTCTAAGATTACTTAGTGATCTCTTGCTAGTCATTACATGTATATTACTTGACTACTTGCTATTAGTACATGTGTATTGTTTGACTACATGTTAAGTGCTAAATGATATGTAGTTATTAATATGTGTATGAACCATGTCTTACTATCTGTTACAAGTTGGATTTCACCAACTAGTATTTGGACTACTTCAATATATGCATGTGTTACTTGGATAAATATTAGAATGTCATAATCTAGTAAACTTGAAAACAATAAAACATTTAACACACATAGGATTGCTTAAATCTAAAATTAATTTTATGAATAAGTTTAAACTTGATTAACTTGATGTCTTGCAACATGCTTAATTGTTATTACTTGCTTAATTTGTCAAGACATCATTACCATACTTAATTAATTACAAACAAGTTCAAATTTGAATACTAGCATGTTTTGTGATTAAAGTAGGTTTGTGTCATCAATGACATGTTGACTAACTAATAGAGATTTAGCAAATGTGTTAATTATAAATAAATGATTATGACAAAACTTAGATTGCCTCAAATGATTATCATGACTTGTATCCAAGAATGTTAGACTTTCCACTTTGATCATGATAAGTCATTATCAAGGTAATACATTCAAGGTAAATAGACATTTAATGCATATAGTACTTGTATAGGATATTGGGTATCTTTTTGCAGGTGTTAAATGAAGTAAAGTGTCTAAGGAGTGATGTCCAAAACTGATCAAACGGCTATACAATGAATATATATTTTAGACTGAACTACGTACGGTCGACCCACGGTCGACAGTAGGCAAAGTCTCAGATAGCGCTGACTTTTTATCTCTCCATATAAATAGCAAGACTTGGAGAACTTTGAAGACTTGGACCACTTGCATGCTAAAACTCAAAATCATCAGAGAATCACAATAACATAACATTCATACATATGTTTGTGATTAGAAAGAGAAGTTTTATAATCTCATAGGTTATAAAAGGGGTGTTGTAAATTTATTTTCAAATTCTAATCTTTGTAAGTTTGCATAGTGTTATAATAATCCTTAGAATTGTCTTAGGATTGTCATCACTAGAAAGGGTGAGTTTTTGTACTTTGTAATTAGAAGCATATGCTAGCTTAGCTATCATTTTCCTTAAAGGTAACTAGTGAGTTGATGAATCTCATTGGAGATTAATACTTGTCCAAGTTGAAGACAAATTGATCTAAGTTGGAGGTAATCTTTCAAAGGGATAGAAGAATTAAGTTTATTGTCTAAGGAGAAGTACAAGGCCTGTAAATCGGATCTCCACCGGATTTGGAGAAAGGTGCTTAGTGAAGCAAGAAATCCCGATTAATGAATCGGGGAGTGGATTAAGGTGGATTAGTTAACATCCACCTGAACCACTATAAATCCTTGTGTTTATGCTTTTACTTTACATTCCGCACTATTACAAACATAAACACACCACACATTGTTTGAGTTGATTAAGGTGATCAAGTATTGTTCAAATCTTATTGATCATCGGAAAATTTTTAAAAATCTTATTAAGTAACTATTCACCCCCTCTAGTTACTTACAATTGGTATGAGAGTGATTGCTCGTACATTTACTCTAGAAACTTTTTTGATTGAGACAAAAATTATTGTGGGAAAAAACCCGAGTCAAACGTTCTTGGGATCAACTCGAAAGATGGCATACATTGAAAGATTGGCTAATGAAGCACCAATCTTTGATAGAGAAGATTTCTATGTGTTAAAGATAAGATTTGAGATTTATGTCAAATCTAAGGATTATGACATGTGGAGAATCATCGAGGGAGGAAACCTTGTTTCTCAAGAGTCTTCAAACATGGTGAAATCAACATTCCAAAATGATGAAGTAGTGAACAAAATGTTAAAGCGAGTTGATGCTATATCACTACTTCATAGAGTTCTTCCTAGTGAAGAAAGGGTTAAAATGCTTTCTTGTGAAAGTGCAAAGGAATGTTGGGATTCACTATGTCCTCAAGTTGAAGAAGGCTCTAGTTGGTCAATGAATAATGGGTTTAAGGAAAAGGTAACAAGACTTGAATGTCTTGGTGGGAATTGGTTTTATTGATCAAGACGGAGATGAAGACTTTTACTTTATGGATTCAAGATACTCTCCAAGTCAAGATGCTCGTAGTGAGGATGAGGTTGAATCGTGCTATCAAGAAGAAGAAGGCGAAAACTCAAGCATCCAAAGTAATGAGGTATATGTATTCTATCTTTCTAATTATGAAGATTTGCTGAGTACAAAGCGGTAAAATTTGTGTATACTAGAAGTTGTGACAAAGTAAAATTGTTGGAAAAGGAATTACAAAAGGTAAATCAACTCAACAAAATTTTAAGTGATAAAAACAATTATTTGAAAAGATCTTTAAATGATAAAAATTGTTTTAGAGATAAAATTGTTTTAGAAACTTGTCACAAATCTAGTAAACCCAAACAATGTATTCTAAGTCCAAGGTCAATTATCAAGAAAGTTGAAAATCTAGGAAGGGTAAACAAATCTATCAAGCCTATAGGAGGGATAAGTCAAATGTTGGATAATCTTAGAATAAATGAGAATCAATGATCAAATTTTAAGAAAAGAAGATTGTGTATTTAAAACTTAATTGTGTTTTAAGTTAATGTGTCTTTATTTCAAAACTTGCACATACTCTAAATGATTAAAAGGATTTTCCAATAAGATTTTGATTAACTTAGGAATAAATGCTTACTTAAATGGATTGCATGCTAGTTGTAGGACAATGTGCCTTATTTGCAAAATATATGTGTAACTATACATATAAATATACATTCATGCCTACATACGTGCCATTGATGATGAAACATCGGTTGGATGTGATCAAACAATGTTAAGCAAAGAAAGCTTGTCCTCATGTATTTTATAGAAATTACAAAATCACCAAAACACGCTCGACATGAAGAAACAGACAAGAAATCTACTATTCCTTGTTGCACGATCAACCCACGGCGGACCGCAGGATCAACCGCAATAATTATTCACGGCCCAATCCACGGTCGACCGTAGTTCAACCACATAGGTACTGACGGCCTTCTTAACCTTGTTCTAGCCTCATTCCGTATTTTATTCAAAATCTTTTTTATTTCCCTCTCCCCCACGGCTCAAGATCATCAACTGCACACCAACAAATTTGCTCCTTCTCATCTTTAATCTTCAATCTTGGTAAGATTAATCTATGAATTCTCCTTGTTCAATTGTGTTAGTATGATGAATTCTTCAAACATTGCTTGAAGAAACCCTAATTCGAAATTCCAACTCAGATTGATGCTAATAATCAAGTGTGTTCATGAAAATCTAAAAAACCTTGGAAATCATGATTAACATTGCATCAATTTAAGACTTTGAATTCTAGGGTTCATCACACAACTAGATTAGGTTTTCAAAAGTTCATTGTTCACATGATTTAAACACATTGTCACTAATGAAGAGTAATAATGTAGAAATTGGTAACATCAAAACATCTATGTGGATGAAAATCAAATTTACAATTGTGTATTAATGAAACTCAAATTTGCAAAACACAAATCCATGTGAATATTATGAAAACCACTAATAATCTAAAGTGCAAATGCATTATCACCAAAAGAGGGTGAGAATGTGAAGAATGTTACCATCAAAACATTAGGTATTGATGATAACTAAGTTTGCAAATCATTGTGTTATATGAATATTGAGAGATTTAATGTTCATATATTTTGCAAACACACTCTTACCGAAAGAGGGTAAGAATGTGAAGAAAGTTAACACTAGAACATACTTGTGTTAGCTAAGTTTGCAAAACATTGATTACACAATTGTGTCATTTATACGTTCACTTTGATTTAAATTAAAGTGTTTTTGTATAGGAAATGACAAGAACTAAAGATGCGGAATCAAGAGATCAAGGTGTCTATGATCCGCCTAAGAATGCAAAAGCAAAAATTGCTTACAATAAGAAATGGATTAGCAATAGAACGATCATAGAAGGAAGAGTAGTAAATTGTAAATCATTTCCTGATGCTGTTGATAAATTCTCACATCTGGCACTGACAATGTTTCTTTTTCTCGATGAACTGATGTACCCAGAACTTGTGAAAGAATTCTATGCCAACTACAGCTTTGAAGATGGTATAGTAAAATTTCATTTAGGAAATCGCTGGCATAGACTCACCTTGGAGGAATTTGGCACAATCTTAAATGTTCCTACTACAGGACACTGCTTCTACAGTAGGAAACACAAGATGGAAAATCTAGCTGAATACATCCAGGAAACCGAATTTTGAAATCATTTCTGCAACCTAAACGCCGACCATTTTGAAATTCTTACTCATGGTTTGATAGCAAGGGATCAATTACCTAGGTACAACATATGGAACACAATAATAGATCACAACATCAGAGGAGGAAATCATTCTAACATTCATGCCACTTAACTTGCCTTGCTATGGTGCCTAGAAAAGAAGAAACCTGTAAACATGATTTTCTAATGGCTTCAAGAATGAGCAATCTCATCACTGATACCACTCGAGGACTCCCTTATGGAATGCACCTTAACAGAATATTCGAGCACCTTGAAATCACTCATCCCAACACTCATCGACCCACTTAGGATTTCATTAAGGGGGGACTCTCAAAAACTTCATCAACGAAAAGAGGAATGATGATGAAGCAGGTACGAGTGAGTCAAGTAGAAGGGCAATTGAAATCTCAGACAGTGATGAGGAAGTAACAACTGATCCGGTAAGCAACTTGGATATTGGTGGTAAACTTGATCACATTCACAAAAGTCAAATCAAGTGCATAAAGAAACAATCTAAATTGAAGAAGCTACTGAAGTGGATGTTGAGGTCATTCACTTGTGGATCAAGTGGAAATGCTGATGATGAAAGTGATTGAGAAACTTGATTTGTGTTATAAACATGTTTAATTTGGGTTTGTAATTCGTACTTCGTTTATTTTAAACATTGTCATGAATGTATGATATTTTTTGTTTAGAATCTGCCCACAGACCATACACGTCGAACCACGGTAGACCGTGATGTCAACCGCAGACCCACTGACACTTCTTTGGTATTCTCAATAAATGTGAAACTACTTTCAATTAATGTTATTTCTCAACATACAATGACCAAATACAATTATAATTAATTGTAATTGGAAACTCTTGGATGAATCAATCTCCTAAAATGGTGAAAAGTCATTTACCTATCCACCTCTTTTTAAAGAAAGGTCATCAAAGAACTTCATGCACCCAAAGCAATGAGTTCCTCTAAACCTTTCTTATTCTCTAACTCTAAGCGTCACTGAAATATGAAAGTCTCTAGGATCATCAATAAAATCTTAAATGACACGAAGAAAATATCATGTGATGATTCAAGACTCATACAAGAAGAATGTGAAGTATTCTTCTATGACCTTTCTACTATCCAAAAGGATTTTGTTAAAGTAGGATGGGAGTCATATCTCACGCCTGATACTCATGTCTTTCCCACTCTCATCAAAGAATTCTACTCAAACTTTGAATTCTCATCTAAAAGCATAGTGAAATTCAAAATGTTTAATCAAGAACATCTTTTAATTTTCAAACAATTCAGGAAAATCCTAAAAGTGCCATCTAGAGGAGTTGAATTCTTTACCACCCACAATCATATACAACTCCTACCTCGTTTCATTCCACGAAGGGCACTCACGTCTCTCTTTCTCAATTCGAATCTCAAACTGAGTACACTTTGTCAAGAGGGCCTTCTTGACAGTGATGTTCGGATTGAATTTGAGACATGGAAGGAAATCATTCGTTACAACATCTTCATTGGCAAAGATGATGACGACCATCTATCCATGACTGAACTAGGACTTTTGTAGTCCCTAAAGCAGTCAATACCGGTCAATATTGCTTTTCTAATGGCTTCCCAAATGGATGATCTGAAATGGGATTCTTCACAACAACTTCTCTATGGGGCACTTCTCACACGTATCTTCAAGAATCTTGATCTACTTACCAACTACTCTTCTTCATGTGGTACCCCTAGCAATGTCCTCGACAACCCGAAATCATGCAAATAAAGCACATGGCAGGTGCCATTGTCATGATTTCATGCATATTTCACGTGAAATATTACGCATGTTGTCTTCGTATGTTGCTTTGAATAAGGGCATTTGCTCTATGCGTGTTTCTTTATTTGTTCCCACCATGTTTGGTTCTTATGTGTACACTTTTTCTTATGAAATGAACAAAATGTTGTTTATTTTTATGTATTGTGGTTGTTATTCTTTTCCACTATGTACGATTCAAGGGGGAGCATTTGTCTTAGGGCGAGCTTAGTTTTGGGGGAGCTAACCTTTTTGCTTCGACAAAAGGGGGAGAAAGTTGGATAAGTGATGTTTACACTTATATGTATTTATAGATAAATGTCCACCATCACGTATGTGTTTGTCTTCATCAAAAAGGGGAGAATGTTGGGGGAGAATGTGGGTTAACAAGGGATTATGCTTAATGACTATACTAATCTTAACCCATAACAGTAAGTATTTTGATGATGACATATGCACATAACTAAAGGTGATGGTAGACATCTTGACATAAACAAATAAGTTTACTAATCCACACTTGCTCTAACAAAACACCAAAACCAAAAGAAAGCTTAAAAGAAAAACATGGTACACGGCTAAACCACGGTCGACCGTAGGTCAGACTGTGGAGACTTGCACTCAGATTTATGAAACTTGAGATGCACGGTCGACTCCACGGCTGACCGTGGATGGACTGCAGAAACCTACTGTCCGGTTTTTGATCAAAAATGTTTGACCACTTCAGGGCATCTATAATTCATGAAATGTTCAAACATGCTTAGGATAGTTGCCTCCTTCATTTCCAAAGGATTTTTGGTCACTAGAACACTAATCTTGGTTAATCACACCTAATGACATATTAATGAAGATTGAGCCTTGCTTAAGGAAAACACATAAGTGTTTTAGGAAAACATGTACATCTAAAATATATCTAGACATTCTTAGGATGGTCACCAAGTCCCAACCAAGAGTTGCTCTTTCCTTGTACATGTATTGGACATTAATGTATGCTTATACGTTAATCTTGCAAATGTCACTATGCAAGTAAAACTTACATAGTCTTAGTTTAAGGCTATGTTATCACTATGTGCTTAATTCTAAGATTCTTAGTGATCTCTTGTTAGTCAATACATGTATATTACATGACTACTTGCTATTGGTACATGTGTATTGTTTTACTATGTGTTAAGTGCTAAATGATATGTAGTTATTAATATATGTATGAACCATGTCTTGCTATGTGTCACAAGTTGGATTTCACCTACTAGTATTCGGACTACTTCAATATATACATGTGTTACTTGGATAAATATAAGAATGTCATAATCTAGTAAACTTGAAAACAATAAAACATTAACACACATAGGTTTGCTTAAATCCAAAATTAAGTTTATGAATAAGTTTAAACTTGATTAACTTAATGTCTTACACCGTGCTTAATTGTTATTACTTGCTTAATTTGTCAAGACATCATTACCATAATTAATTAGTTAATTAATTACAAACAAGTTCAAATTTGAATACTAGCATGCTTTGCGATTGAAGTAGGTTTGTGTCATCAATGACATGTTGACTAACCAATAGAGATTTAACAAATATGTTAATTACAAATAAAGTATTATGACAAAACTGAGATTGACTCAAATGATTGATATGGCCGAAATGGACGGTTTTTATTCGTGCGGTGTCGTTAGGCCGTAAGACGTCAGATTCAGTTGGTCAAGGTAGCATACAGTGGTTTTGTTTATTTATATTGTGCGGGGCCTAAATTTACTTTCACTTTCTAAGGTGTAGAAGGTGTAAGTTAACCTAGTGTTGTATTTTTTAATAGATTAACGAATTGAAAATCAAGTGGATAATTGTCTTTTATTTAAATTACCTAGATAAAGGATAATAGTTGGTTTAAGCTAATGGTCCTAAGTGCGGAAAAGTAAATAAAGTTGAAGGATATTTGGAGTATGCAGATCAGGGAAATGTTGACCAATATATTAGTTTTGGGTTAGGAAAAAGTAATTATGCATATATTAAGACTATGTTTGGAATGATGTAGATGTGGTTGGATGAGCCAATTACACAGACCTACTTATCTCTATACTCTCAAAGTTCTCTTTGAGCAGTGAAAAGTATGTCATTTGGTTGTATAATTGAAATGCAACTATACCTTGGAGGTTATCCTCAGTAAAGTACTAGGTTTATTAGTAAGTTAAGCTCTAATCCTAACCCTTGTTATCAGTTTAGTTAACTGAATAACAACGTGTCGTGTTGATTGAACACTGATCACAAATGGAAGGAGTCCGTCGGTTTAAGTTGGCAAAATCTTAAATGAAAACTAACAACCATTTCATCATACTAATGAGATCATATCAATTCAAGCATTATACAGCATTACAGTTGATATACTGAAAGTAAAGCAGATAGAAACCTAATAGATACCTAGACAGTTGATATGACTTAGTCCTAAGGCAACAATCAAACAAGAACATACAATAGGCTTTGGTCACACAGTAAAGGCACTAACTAGATCTTAACAGCTCCTAAGAGATCTCTTTGGAACATTCAATAGGAATACTAGGTCATTCATGTCTGAATTCCTAAGTTCAGTGTCCTAAAAGCGCATTAAATGCCTCTCGGGAACTCTGGCCATACCGAGTTCATGGAATCTTCATATACAGTATAACCAGGGGTCTTAATCCTATGAAGTACCTAAGTTCATATAGGTAGACAAGTCCCGATCATAACCTAGATTGGTCAATCCTTAAGGTACTAGCATACAAATCTATCAGACTCAAAGTTCAGCATAACAGTAGTAACCGTACTAAATTAACATAATTACACTAACCCAAACTTCTATCATGGAAACATACATATTAATTAAGCTATCATGGTAATATCGGAACGCATTTTTAACATAAAAAGTAAGAATACATGTTTAATACAAAAGACAAGCGTTTCGGATAAAAACACGAAAAGGCTGAAGAAATCTGCCCGAGATCACAGGGACTCGCCGGGATATCCTCCGAAAAATAAAAGCTAAGCTAGCTACTACTAAAAACTAACTAAAACTTGAAAATATAAAATGATTTTGTAAATTGAGTGTGTGTTGAAATGGATGGAGAGAGCCCTTTAAATAGACTTGATTTTTGCCTGCAAACGGCTGACAGGCCGTTTGGCAAGCCGTTTGCAGGGGCTGTTTGCTTGTTTTGCTCGTTTGCTGTGGCTGTTTGACTTGGACGTCTGGCAGGCCGTTTGCAAGCCAGGCAAGCCGTTTGGCAGGCCTTTTGGCAGGCCGTTTGCCTTGCATGGTCAGCTAAAATTCACTGTATCGTAACTTAATTTCTTGTCTTTCACCATTTTCGCTCTAATTCTTCGTTTTAGCTCTGTTTTACTTGATTCTTTTTGCATTGCCTTCGTAATTACTTAATCTACAAAACCAACTGAAAAAGTGATAATTTTGCTGTCACAACCTGAACTTTTCCGACTAAGTTGTTTAATCTAATTTTCATGAATTAAAATTTTCAACTTGACTAGTAGTTTTGATAAATTAAATCTTGATTTATTTTTGGGATTTGTAAGACTTTAAGGTTATAATTAAGTCTTTTTTAATCAAGAGTTGTTTTAAACATTTGCATAATATCTTGAAACCCTAACTTATCACCATAAACCCCAGATTTTATAATCTATATCTATATATAATAACTTAATTAGTAAACTTATTTACAGAGTACTTGGATTAAAAGACTTGTAACTAATTCACTTGGACATTTAAATCACAAGTTAAAGATTTTCTCTACACTTAATCATTTTCACAACTAGTCTTGATTACTTTGTACTTAGCCATTTCTTTCATTTAACCAACCTTGATCTATCTTGATTAGAACCTACATTAGCTTACTTCCTAAACCCTAAGCATACAAGTAAACATCTTAGAATTATACATTAGAAAGACTACACAAGTACATGTACAATTGCAAACCAAAAATTTACTAGAACACTTCCACCATCATCATCTAAATCGTTCCTCATTAGCATCATCCATATCATCAACATACACCATCTAAATACTTAATCCTTAAGCTAAACTTCATGCAAAACATAATCATCACCATTGTCTTCTAGATATTAGACACCATTACATGTTTCATTAATGAAAGAAGATGAGTCACTTCCTCATCTCTTCTCCTCTTGCCACCTCCACCACCACCTCATCACCATCATCACCATACAAGCTTCCTCTCCTAGCTAAGATCTATGCATCTTGTCTTCAAGATATTGAGCAAGTTTTCATGGCCATTTAATGAAGAAACATGAGTCACTCCCCTACCCTCTCCCTCTTGTGACACGTCCCATCTCCCTCTCTATATATATTCACCATCAACCTCCTCTTCTCTCATTTTTGATCACTCTAACTCAATCTCACACATACATACATTACAATTTCATATCCAAATCACTCTCTAGTTCATATTATTGAAGACCTAAGATCAAAACCCTTCAATATATAACAAAATACTCAATTCTATTCATCATTTCTAATCATCTTCAAGAACATTCATGGTATAAAAGCTTGATCTAGAGTGTTAAATCACTCATTGATGACTATATAGCTAACCATGATCTTGATGCAAGATCAGTAATCTTAAGATCTCTACATGTCCTATTTCTTAAATGAAGCTAAACCAAGAACTAGAGTGGTTAAACTATGTACAACTGTTTTGTCCTTGAGCTGTCCAAATTTCTACTTGAAGTCTATGACCTAAACGCCAACCTATGGTTGCTCTATGGAACTCGTAAATTTATATGATGTTCATATATGTGTTTGAGACTTCTAGTAAAACTTTCATGATTTATCTCAAAGGGAAAGTCATTTTAAAATTTTATTTGGTGAAACATGTTTAGATTCACAACAATCTGACTAAGTGTCAAAAATTCATGTATAGCTCAATATATAAAATAGATCTTGAACCAAAGGCTTCTGATCTAAACACTAGACATAATAAGGAAACCATGGATAGCAAAATCACCAAAATCTATTAAGAAATCATTAATAAATAGTCCTATCTAGTTGACACAAGATTTTATTGAAGTCAAAAATTGGTCTAAAACCTTATCTCCAAAGACAAGGTTAATGAATACCTGGAGACTATTCCTTTTGAGAATAAGCACTTTTATATGTGCTAAGACTTCTGTAAAATTCTTGAGTCAAATAAATAAGTTTTGCTATTTCTAAACTTGCATAAGATCTTGTAGTGTAAAACTGAACTGTTTTGCACACTTGTGAAGAAATAAACTTTTGACCAACTTATGTTCTGAGTTTAGAAGCTAACCTTACATGGTTAGAACCTACACTCAAATAGATTTCCAGAGATAGGAAATTCACTTAAAATGGATGTCTAGATCAATAGAAACACCTACACTTAGGTCATGATAAAACTAGTAAAAAACAGTCTATTCTTAAAACTGTGAACTAGTAACTTTTGAAACCAAGAACCGAATTGGACATGTACAATTTCTTAAGAAATTGATCTTAGACCTAAAATAAACACTATATTAAATAGTATGACCTTTGACCTCATAATATTCATTAGGTCTCAAGCCCGGAACACCGTAAACTATCTAAACCGCACTTTCCGAGCTTCGCACCGTATTGCACCAATTGTGAGTTCATGGCCCCCTTTTACTAATTTTATAATTTTTTTGGGGTGAGAATACATGCTCAATGTTTTTAATACCTTCTTTATGTATTACTATACTTTATGGTATTATAAAGTTTATTATAAGTGAGTTTGTAGCCCCTTTTTACTCGTTTTATAATTGTTTTGGAGTGAGAATACATGCCTAATATTTTTCTACGCTTTATTTATAAAGTTTGTTTTATAACATATTCTTATTATTAAATAAAACTTTATGCATTTTGAAGTTTGTTATATGTGAGTTTTATGCTAAAAAAGCCCTTAACTCGGTAGTATTAATTACAGTGACTTGTAAGCGCGAATCACTAGAGCAGATCTTTTAGGTTTGACAACCTCACCCTACCTTAACTGTGGTGCTAGTTACTTCGACACAATACATTTGGCATAGTGTATAGTCCAATATAGGGTAAAGGAAAATCATGTAGGATAATACATGTGGTGTTAAGCTTATTACCGAGTGCTCAAGAAACATATACACTTTGAAACTGTATGGAAACCGTGATAACTGTGGAATCTTATAAACTGTGGAATTGTTTATAAACTTGATATGTTACGAACTACGAACTCATTTTCGCACTTGAAATCTTGAAATCATATTACTTCTAAACTGTTTATGAAGTTGAGATCTTGTGACATGTTTTACTATCAAACCATTTATGGAACTTAATAATTGTATTACTGTTTTAAAATATTTCAAATTGTTTGAAACTACGAAACTTCCTTAAAGTCTATACGTTGTACAAAAACCTCTGAACTCACCAACCTTTGTGTTGACGCTTTAGCATGTTTATTCTCAAGTACTAATTGCTTCCGCTAGAACTTTGCTGTTGCTTAGAGGTCAAGACCAAGCACTGGAACCAGAGTTAGTATCCGCGTCAATGGCGATTTTGGCGGGGTGCTACAGTTGGTATCAGAGCATTGGTTGTAGGGATCTAGGAATTTCATTATTGTGTCTGACCGAGTCATTAGGACGCATTAGTGAGTCTAGGCTACAACCCGATCGATAACTGTTACGTATTACTGTTTGTTTGACCATATAGGTGTATATATATATATATATATATATATATATATATATATATATATATATATATATATATATATATATATATATATATATATATATATATATATATATATATGTGTGTGTGTGTATACTACGTTTTTACTAGCACTTAAGTTTTGTTACCATCCATTGCAATTATAATTACTCACTACTCGTTAAATAGAATACCGAACAACTTTGAACACATCGACGTAAATTACAATTCATTCGTTTTTCAAGAGGAACATATGTTTAGAAGATTTGCACTAACTCTTTTTGATTAAATTCCTTCCGTTCTCCATGATTATATTCCCTTGGGTCTTATATAGTGATACTGGAATGAATGCATGATTTAATGTAATATAAAGACGCCTAGATAACGTGATTATATTGCATTATGTCATACAAAAATCCTAACGTTGCTTCTTGAGAAGAATAAAATATGAATTATCATGATATAATGACGTCGGGCTAACGTGATTGTATTACGGCAGTTTGTATGAAAGTCCCAATAACAATACATGAAGTATTGTATGAAACATAACTATCCTCATATGTTTCCTTTGATATCCTCATTCGTTTCCTTTGACATCACGCCTTTAGCTGAAGTTACTACCCAAAATTTCGGGACAAAATTTTCTTTGACGGGTGGATAATGTCACAACCCGAACTTTTCCGACCAAGTTGTTTAATCTAATTTTCATGAATTAAAATTTTCAACTTGACTAGTAGTTTTGATAAATTAAATCTTGATTTATTTTTGGGATTTGTAAGACTTTAAGGTTATAATTAAGTCTTGTTTAATCAAGAGTTGTTTTGAACATTTGCATAATGTCTTGAAACCCTAACTTATCACCATAAACCCCCGATTTTATAATATATATCTATATATAATAACTTAATTAGTAAACTTATTTACTGAGTACTTGGATTAAAAGACTTGTAACTAATTCACTTGAACATTTAAACTATAAGTTAAAGATTTTCTCTACACTTAAATCATTTTCACAACAACTCTTGATTACTTTGTACTTAGCCATTTCTTTAATTTAACCAACTTTGATCTATATTGATTAGAACCTAACCTTTTCTTACTTCCTAAACCATATGCATACAAGTAAACATCTTAGAATTATACATTAGAAAGACTACACAAGTACATGTACAATTTCAAACCAAAAATTTACTAGAACACTTCCACCATCATCATCTAAATCGTTCCTCATTAGCATCATCCATATCATCATCATACACCATCTAAATACTTAATCCTTGAGCTAAACTTCATGCAAAACATAATCATCACCATTGTCTTCTAGATATTAGACACCATTACATGTTTCATTAATGAAAGAAGATGAGTCACTTCCTCATCTCTTCTCCTCTTGCCACCTCCACCACCACCTCATCACCATCATCACCATACAAGCTTCCTCTCCAAGCTAAGATCCATGCATCTTGTCTTCAAGATATTAAGCAAGTTTGAATGGCCATTTAATGAAGAAACATGAGTCACTCCCCTCCCCTCTCCCTCTTGTGACACGTCTCATCTCCCTCTCTATATATATTCACCATCAACCTCATCTTCTCTCATTTTTGATCACTCTAACTCACTCTCACACATACATACATTACAATTGAAGATCCAAATCACTCTCTAGTTCATATTATTTATGACCTAAGATCAAAACCCTTCAAGATATAACAAAATACTCAATTCTATTCATCATTTCTAGTCATCTTCAAGAACATTCATGGTATAAAAGCTTGATCTAGAGTGTTAAATCACTTAATGATGACTACATAGCTAATCATAATCTTGATGCTAGATTAGTAATCTTATGATCTCTACATGTCCTATGTCTTAAAATGAAGCTAAACCAAGAACTAAAGTGGTTAAACTATGTACAACTGTTTTGTCTTTGAGCTGTCCAAATTTCTACTTGAAGTCTATGACCTAAACACCAACCTATGGTTACTGTCTGGAACTCATGAATTTATATAATGTTCATATATGTGTTTGAGACTTCTAGTAAAGATTACATGATTTATCTCAAAGGGAAAGTCATTTTAAAATTTTATTTGTTGAAACATGTTCAGATTCACAACAATCTGACCAAGTGTCAAAGATTTATGTATAGCTCAATATATAAAATAGATCTTGAACCAAGGGCTTCTGATCTAAACACTAGACTTAATAAGGAAACCATGGATAGCAAAATCACCAAAATCTATTAAGAAATCATTAAGAAATAGTCCTATCTAGTTGACACAATATTTTATTAAAGTTAGAAATTGGTCTAAAAGATTATCTCCAAAGATAAGGTTAATGAAGACCTGGAGTCTATTCCTTTTGAGAATAAGCACTTTTATATATGATAAGACTTCTATAAAATTCTTGAGTCAAATAAATAAGTTTTGCTATTTCTAAACTTGCATAAGATTTTGTAGTGTAAAACTGAACTGTTTTGCACACTTGTGAAGAAATGAACATTTGACCAATTTATGTTCTGAGTTTAGAGGCTAACCTTACATGGCTAGAACCTACACTCAAATAGATTCCCAGAGATAGGAAATTCACTTAAAATGGATGTCTAGATTAATAGAAACACCTACACTTATGTCATGATAAAACTAGTAAAAAAATAGTCTATTCTTAAAACTATGAACTAGTAACTTTTGAAACCAAGAACCGAATTGGACATGTACGATTTCTTAAGAAATTGATCTTAGACCTAAAATAAATACTATATTAAATAGTATGACCTCTGACCTCATAATATTCATTAGGTCTCAAGCTCGGATCACCGTGAACTATCTAAACTGCACTTTCTGAGCTTCGCACCGTGTTGCACCAATTGTGCGTTCATGGCCCCCTTTTACTCGTTTTATAATTTTTTTGGGGTGAGAATACATGCTCAATGTTTTAAATACCTTCTTTTTGTATTACTGATAATGCTAAAAACGAACATATATTTCATAGCATTATTCCTCAAGAAAGACAAGATTTTAGTTGCAATTATTCTATTTACAAGTGATATTCGTTTAAATATTAAAAGGTGAAGACAAAAGACAGATTCGAAGAATTGAAGACGCAAACGACCAAAAAGATCAAAAGTACAAAATACAATCAAAGAGATTCCAATTATTGATAAGAAACGTCTCAGAATTACAAGAGTACAAGATTCAAAACGCAAAGTACAAGATATTAAATTGTACGCAAGGACGTTCGAAAATCCGGAACTGGGACCAGAGTCAACTCTCAACGCTCGACGCAACGGACTAAAAATTACAAGTTAACTATGTATATAAATATAATATAATATATAATTAATTATATAAATTATATATATATATTATATTTATATATTAAAACCGTCGGCAAAGAAGATCCAAAAAGGGATGAGCTGTAAAAGCAAACTCCGCGACTTGCGGAGTTTGAAGGGGAAAAATACCTCGACTCGCGGAGCCCCAAATTCAGAAAATGCCTATAAAAGCTCGCGCATTCTGAACGTTTTATATATCCTTTAATCTCTCTATCAACGTGTGTGTGTGTATATATATATATATATATATATATATATATATATATATATTTTTTAATTTTAATTTTAATTTTAATTTTAATTTCTAATAATAAGGGTATGTTAGCGAATGTTGTAAGGGTGTAAGTCGAAATTCTGTCCGTGTAATGCTACGCTATTTTTAATCATTGTAAGTTATGTTCAACCTTTTTACATTAATGTCTCGTAGCTAAGTTATTATTATGCTTATTTAAAACGAAGTAATCATGATGTTGGGCTAATTACTAAAATTGGGTAATTGGGCTTTGTACCATAATTGGGGTTTGGACAAAAGAACGACACTTGTGGAAATTAGACTATGGGCTATTAATGGGCTTTATATTTTTTTAACTAAATGATAGTTTGTTAATTTTAATATAAAGATTTACAATTGGACGTCCCTATAAATAACCATATACACTCGATCGGACACGATGAGCGGGGTATTTATATGTACGAATAATCGTTCATTTAACCGGACACGGGAATGGATTAATAGTCTATGGAATTATTAAAACAGGGGTGAAATTATGTACAAGGACACTTGGCATAATTGATAACAAAGTATTAAAACCTTGGGTTACACGCAGTCGATAACCTGGTGTAATTATTAAACAAAGTATTAAAACCTTGTTACAGTTTAAGTCCCCAATTAATTGGAATATTTGACTTCGGGTATAAGGATAATTTGACGAGGATACTCGCACTTTATATTTATGACTGATGGACTGTTATGGACAAAAATCAGACGGACATATTAAATAATCCAGGACAAAGGACAATTAACCCATGGGCATAAAACTAAAATCAACACGTCAAACATCATGATTACGGAAGTTTAAATAAGCATAATTCTTTTATTTCATATTTAATTTCCTTTATTTTGTATTTAATTGCACTTTTAATTAACGCACTTTTTAATTATTGTATTTTATTTCATCGCACTTTTATTTATCGCAATTTCATTATCGTTATTTACTTTACGCTTTAAATTAAGTTATATTTATTTTTATTATTTTACATTAGGTTTTAACTGCGACTAAAGTTTTTAAAATCGACAAACCGGTCAGTAAACGGTAAAAACCTCCCTTTATAATAATAATATTACTTATTTATATATTTGTATTTTTATAAATTAAAACTAATATAGCGTTAAGCTTTGTTTAAAAGATTCCCTGTGGACGAACCGGACTTACTAAAAACTACACTACTGTACGATTAGGTACACTGCCTATAAGTGTTGTAGCAAGGTTTAAGTATATCCACTCGATAAATAAATAAATAACTTGTGTAAAATTGTAGCATATTTAATAGTATTTAGTTGTAAAAATAAAGCTATTTCATATACACCTCGCATAACATCAAGTATTTTTGGCGCCGCTGCCGGGGAACGTGAAAGGACCCGTTTATATACATTATAAATGATTCACAATAGTTGATTATATCACGAGGTATTTGACCTCTATATGATACGTTTTACAAACATTGCATTCGTTTTTAAAAGGCAAACTTTCTTTAAATCAAAAATTGACGGCATGTATACCATTTCATATTACATCCAACTATAATTGACTTAATATTAATCTTGATAAACTCAACGACTCGAATGCAACGTCTTTCAAAGTATGTCATGAATGACTCCAAGTAATATCCTTAAAATGTGCTAATGCACAGCGGAAGATTTCTTTAATACCTGAGAATAAGCATATTTTAAAGTGTCAACCAAAAGGTTGGTGAGTTCATTAGTTTATCATAATCAATCATTTTCGTAATAGTAATAGACCACAAGATTTCATATACATAAACGTTTTAATAAAAATATTCTAAGTGATTGAGCACTTGGTAACCATACTTAACATTTAATCAACGTCGCATATTCCCTTTATTATGAAATCTCACTACACTGTACCAAGTGTAGTCACTGAAACGAAGTACTGTGCAACCGTTGAATACTGGTCGTCCAGTCCGGTTGGGGTTGTCAGGTCCGATAGATCTATCAACAGGATTCGTGTTTACAATACCTCATGTAAATGGTAGTTACCAAGCTATTAGGGAAAAATATGCAAAGTGGTACAACTCAACGTAGAATATGTTTTTAGTACTTGTGTCCATTTCGTAAAACAGTTATAAATAGTGCATGTATTTTCAGCCCAAAAATATAAATAAAAAGGGAGTAATAAAACTCACGCATATAAATATTGTAAAACAGTTAATAAAGCATTTGCATGTATTCTCAGCCCAAAAATGTATATAAAAAGGGAATAATGAAACTCACCTAATGTATTTTGTAGTAAAAATACATATGACTATATTGAACAGTGCAGGGTTGGCCTCGGATTCACGAACCTATATCATTTGTATATTTATTAATATACATAGTTGTAATCGAACAAATATATATATATATAAATTTATTAGTTATAACCTTTTTATTTTAATAATATATATATGTTTCTTTTATTCATTTTGTTATATAAAAATATTAATCTTTGTTATGATATATGTAATAAATATATTTTTCATATATATATATATATATATATATATATATATATATATATATATATATATATATATATATATATATATATATATATATATATATATATATATATATATCATTTGTATATTAATTATAATACTAGTCAAAGTAATATTAATAGTGGTAAAATGATAATAATTATAATACTTAATATTACTATTAAGATGATATTGTTAATAATTCCATTAATGATAATAATAATGACATTAATAATTATAACTGTGAAAATATTAATTTCACTGTTAATGATAATTATGATAATGATTTTTAGTAACTGCAAGATAATATTAATAACAATACTAATGATATTTTTAGTAATATCAAAATAACAATTTTTGTAAAAAAAATGAGAATAATAATAATAATAATAATAATAATAGTAATTTTTGATAATAACAATACTAATAATCATAAAATGATACTAATACTATTAATATTATCAATCGTATCATTTTCATAATAATAATAACAATAATAATCATAATTGTATCAACGATAATAATACTAAAATGGTAAAGTTAATATTATTAGTGATACTTAATACACTACTAATGATAATTTTAGCATGATAGTTGCAATAATACTTATCTTAACAATAATAATAATAACATTCGGTTTTGTGGTTATAATCCTAACAATAATAATATTTAATATTTGCATTAGTAATAATGATAACAATAATACTAACCCTAATAATAATATCTAATCACAATAATAATAATAATAATAAAATAAAAATAAAAATAATTATTATTTTAGGAAAACTACCTCATCAAAATTAGCTCAAAAAGATGTATAATGATCCTGCCAAGCCTCGAACCCGAGACCCCTCGATCACCCGCTAACACTCTAAACCGTTCCACCATTTCGACTTTTCTGTTTTAAACTCCCAATATAACCTTATAACCCGAATTCACTAATCATCATCTTCTTCTTCAGCAAACTAGTCGACCAGGGATAAATCTCAACCACTAACGTTTACAAATTTAGTTTTAAGATTTATAAACGATACAGAGAGATTAAAGACTGAGTTTCATTGATTAAAACAACATAAAATTTATTAAAATAAAATTATAACAGAAAAACAAAAGGACGTTTTCACTTTAAATCGAAATTAACATTGAAGACTGTTTTAACAAAAATTTTCTATATAAAAGATGTTGCAAATTACTTTTATAAACTTTGGGTATCATTAATTTAACCAGACACATTCATACGATTTCAAATTTTGCTATGATCAAACTGTTTGACTTTTTGGAATGAAAGTTTGACCCTTAAATTCGAGCTCGTTAGATGAAATTGGAATTTCAGATTTTGTAGAAAGATTCAATAAAGGATTTCTAACAAGAATGCACTTATGGATTTTCAATTAGGATTCAATTTCGAATATTTGCTAAAAAGGTTTTGGAACAGAGAACGAGCTGTGTGTTTTTATTTTATTTTTTTTATCGCTTTTCTTGTCCATTCATCACTGACAGTAGGATATATATATATATATATATATATATAGAATGTGATGTTAATGGATTCAATTTATTTGTATTGTTGATTGAAATAGATGTTTAACAACTTGGGGACAGAAGTTTTGTTCAATACGTAAAAAAAGAAGAAAATATAAAAGTAGAAAATGATTGATACAGATTCTGTTTGATTTAAAGATTGACTTGAAGAAATTAGCAGATAGGAAACAAAAATATGTACTATATGATTGTGATACATAACAGACTCCAATTATATGTTTGATTTTTATAAATTATGTAATATAATTAGTATAAATAACTAAATAAGTATATTAATAATAAAAATCCTAATAATAATAATTATATTAATAATAATAATTAGTAATGATAATAATACTAAAATTGATAATAATAATAATAATAATAATAATAATAATAATAATAATAATAATAATAATAATAATAATAATAATAATAATAATAATAATATCACTAATGATAATAATATTATTAGTAATAATAATAATATTATTATGAGGTTATTAACAATAATACCGATTTTTAATATGTTTAGTAAAAATATATAATGATACTAATGATTCTAATAATATTACTTATAAGAAGACTAATTATAGTAATACTATTATTAATGATTTCAATTTCTTATCTATAGAAAATAATATTAATAATAATAGTATTGACAATAAAATTAAAAAAAACAATATTATAATCAATAATTAATTTAATATATTAGTATTACATTTTATTGGTTATATAATATAATTGTATAATATATATTATGTAACTAATATTGAATATTAAATTTTATATCTTTTAACATATTTTACAATATACATATAATAATAATAATAATAATAATGTATAGATATCATATATTTGTACATAAATTCATTTTTAACTATTTTATATCTTAATTCACCTATTTAATTCTAATGTTTAAATTATATATTATTTGTTCCAATTATTATTATTATATATATATACATACTTACATTTATTTATATAACTATATTTATTTACAAACAATTGTTCGTGAATCTTCGAGACTGGTCAAAGGTTAAATGAATTCATGTAAACAGTTTCAAAATTTTGTAACTCAACATTATAGACTTTGCTTATCGTGTCGAGCTTGTATAAAGATTAAGTTTAAATTTAGTCGGAAATTCCCGGGTCATCACAGAACGTCGAAGCGAAACGCCACACCAAAAAAAAAAGAGATTTTTATTAAGTTTTATTTAGTTTTTGTAAAAATACATTTTAAATATTAACAAATATAAAAATTTAAAAACCAAAAAATATATATATATAAATCTATTTTTAAGATTTTTATTTATAAAATTATAAAGTATTTCTATATAAGTTTTATAAAAATATAATTATTAAAAACAGAAAAATATATAAAATATAATTTAAAAAAACTACAGAACCTGTCGAACGAAACTTGTGCATTTAAAATTTTAACCTCCGCGACTCGCGGGTTTATTTGGTACGTGGCATCGCAACTCGCGGAGCCACCCTGACACGCGTGTCCAGCAACCCTAATCAGCATTAATTACGGGATATAATTTATTATAATTAAATTAAAACCCTAATTAGGTTTTTAATTTTTAATTAGTTAATTTAGTTTAGTTTTAATTATTTTATATATTTAGTTTAATTAGTTTAATTAAATTTTAAAATTAATAGTTTTATAAAATAAATAATATAAAAATAATATTTTTATAAAAATTGTACTTTTTACAACTTTTAGTTTATTTTTATATTTTGTCCCTTTTTATTCGTTTTTAGCGTAATTTTTGTATTTTTCGCTCATTTTTAGTTTTAAGTTCTAGTATTTTGCCGTAGCTTATTTTTTTTACTTCTAGATTTTTAGGTTTTGCCGTAAAATCCCTTAAGTGCTTTCTCTTTAGACTAAGATTTAGGTGCTTTAGAATTTTGCGACGCCTATCTAAGTTTTAGTATTTTTTTAAAGATATTGCCATTTGGGATATAATTTTTCTTTTAAGCTTTAATATTTTTAGACGCAACTTTTAATTTTTTAGTTTTTAGTTCCTTTTTAAGTTTTAACGCGCTACTTTTTTATTTTTATTTTTCGACGCCTTTTACCTATGTATCAATTATCACTCCAATTAGTAATCTCAATTTGCAATTTTAATTTTAAGTTAGTGATAATAATAAGTTTAGGTTAGTCGAGTGTTTTAAAGTTTTATAAGTCACTTTTTTTTTCTTTCTTATTTCTCCAAATTTAATACCGACGCGCTCTTTTTCTTTCTTATTTCTCGACATTCTAGTTTTAGTACATAGATTTTTATTCTATTTCTTATCTAAATTTCTTTAAATTACGAAAATTTATTTTAAGTGGTTAAATTGATAGACATCAAAATTTTCTGGTTCGTAGTAATAGTTGGATTTATACGTGGACCGGGTTATTGGAGCCAAACAGTACTCAATTATATTGAGACCAAACGAATCCTGCCCCTCTGCTGCATCTTTTGGCTATTCGAAACGTGGGCAAAATCAGAAAAGTCTATTAATTGGATAACTTATATAATTTTTCTTTCCTTTTAAAAACTAATAGGATATTCAGTGAATGCACCGAGCAAGACGTTCACCACCTTTTGTACGTTCAGCACCTGTAACTCAATCAAGACATCTAGCAAATATTGTCGCCGTTGATTTTCCTTTAGAATCGTCATCCAGTCGACCAAGTACTCCAATTCAAATTTTCGATAATCCATTTTTTGAACCCAACCTCACAATTGAGAATCCGGAGAATATTCAGGGACAATTCATAGATCCTGAACCATTAATTTTTCCTCCGGAACCACCAATCATTCAAACAGAGATTGTTGAGGAACGAACCATTAAATCAGAATCCTCTAGTGATTCAGATTCAACAAATTCAATTATGGAGAATCTGGAACCTCTAAGTATGGAAGACTGAATGCGAGCTTAACGCACTGGCCAAGGTCACGCAATTACTCATCCAGACATTAATGCGCCAGATTATGAAATCAAAGGAAAATTCTACACATGGTGACTAATCAATGCCAATTTAGTGGTGCGCCGAAGGAAGATCCAAATGAACATCTTCGTACCTTTAATAGGATCTGCACACTATTTAAAATAAGAGAAGTGGAGGATGAACAGATATATCTCATGTTATTCTCTGGACTTTAAAGGGAGAAGCCAAAGATGGGTTGGAATCGTTACCTGAAGGGGCGATTGATACATGGGACGTTTTAGTTGAAAATTTTCTTAACCAATTCTTTCCGGCATCTAAAGCCGTAAGACTTCAAGGAGAAATTGTTACGTTCACACAGAAACCGAATGAAACTCTATATGAGGCATGGACCAGATTTGGAAAGTTATTGAGAGGATGTCCGCAACATGGTTTAGACACCTGTCAAATAGTACAAATATTCTACCAATGATGCGACATCACTACAAGAAAAGACATAGATATAGCAGCTGGTGGTTCTATTATGAAGAAAACAGAAACTGATGCTTACAAAATTATTGATAACACTGCTTCCCACTCACATGAGTGGCACCAAGAAAAAGATATCGTTAGATCATCTAAAGCAGCTAGAGCCGATTCTAGCCATGACTTAGATTCCATTTTCGCAAAGATAGATGCTGTCGAGAGACGAATGGAAAAGATGACTAAGGATATACACTCAATACGAATTAGTTGTGAGCAGTGTGGAGGACCACATTTGACAAAAGATTGTCTCAGTATTGAACTAACAATGGAACAAAGAGAGAATATTTCATACATAAACCAAAGGCCTGAAAATAATTATCAGAATAATTATCAACCACCAAGACCAATCTACAATCAAAACCAGAATTATAACCGAAATGTTCCATACAACAATCAACAAGGTCCTAGCAATCAACAAGTATCCAACAATACTTACAATCAGCAAAGACCTAATTTTCAAAATAAACCACCACAACCAGATGATAAAAACCCGAATTTAGAAGATATGATGACGAAGCTAGTTGAAATTCAAACACAGTTTTTCACATCTCAAAAACAAACCAATGAACAAAATGATCAAGCATTTAGAAATCAACAAGCTTTTATTCAAAACTTGGAACAAGAAGTAAGTAACCTAGCAAGGTTAATAGGTGAAAGAAAACCGGGAAGTCTACCTAGTAATACAAATGCTAACCCCCGGAATGAAATAGCTAAAGCCATTACCACAAGAAGTGGTATTACACTTAAACCACCTGAAATACCTGTAACTTCTGATGAAGCTATTCCTACTCCACAAGAACCACAACCTGAACAAGATAAGGAAAAAGAACCGGTAGTTGAAAAGGTTAATGAAGATAACACAGTTAAGGCTAAACCTTATGTTAAACCATACCAACCACCACTTCCTTACCCGATTAAAATGAAAAAAGAGAAACTTGAAGCCGAGCAATCCAAATTCTTGGATATGTTTAAACAGATAAATGTAAATCTTCCTTTCATTGATGTGATTTCAGGAATGCCTAGATATGCTAAATTTCTGAAAGATCTAATCTCGAATAGAAAGAAAATGGAAGAACTCTCGGCTGTTACTATGAATGCTAATTGTTCAGCAGTGCTGTTGAATAAGATACTAGAAAAATTATCTGATCCAGGAAGTTTCACAATTCCATATTTTTTGGGTAGTCTTAGTTCAATAGAAGCATTGGCAGACTTAGGTGCTAGTATAAATTTAATGACGTATTCACTATACACTAAACTAGACCTTGGAGAATTGAAACCAACAAGAATAAGTATACAACTAGCCGATCGATCAATAAAATATCCTAGAGGGATAATGGAAAACATGCTAGTTAAAGTTGGCACTTTAGAATTTTTCCAGTAGATTTTGTTGTTCTGGACATGGAAGAAGATTCTCAAGTTCCTCTCATATTAGGAAGACCATTCTTAAACACGGCTAAAGCAATGATAGACATGTTCGGTAAGAAACTGACCCTAAGTATAGAGGATGAGAGTGTTACCTTTTCAGTTGATAGAGCAATAAAACAATCGCAATCTGCAGATGATACATGTTATTTTATTCAAACTATAGAATCACATGCAGAATTGTTAGAAGAATTTCCAGAATTACAAGGAACAGGAGAATGTTCTTTAGGAGAAGGAACTGAACCAATTTATGAAATTGAAATGTTAGCTACACAAATGGCTAATGGATATGAACCAACAACAGAAGAAATTCAAATGCTAAAAGAAGAAGACAGATATCGATATAAATCATAGATAGAAGAACCTCCAACATTAGAGTTAAAGCCACTTCCAAATCATTTGGAATACGCTTATTTACATGGTGAATCTGAATTACCTGTAATAATATCGTCTTCTCTTATTGAAAATGATAAATCACAACTCATATCTGTGTTGAAAGCTCATAAACCAGCCATTGCATGGAAGATTCATGATATAAAAGGAATAAGTCCTTCCTATTGCACACATAAAATCCTTATGGAAGAAGGTCATAAAACGTATGTGCAACGCCAACGAAGACTAAATCCTAATATGCAAGATGTAGTTAAGAAAGAAATTATTAAACTGCTTGATGCAAGTTTAATTTATCCAATTTTTGATAGTCCATGGGTAAGCCCAGTTCAATGCGTGCCTAAGAAGGGTGGCATGACTGTCATTACAAATGAAAAAAATGAGCTTATTCCTACTAGGACTGTAACAGGATGGTGTGTGTGTATTGATTATAGAAAATTAAATGACGCCACCAGAAAAGATCACTTTCCATTACCTTTCATTGATCAAATGTTAGAAAGATTAGCCGGAAACAGTTACTATTGTTTTCTTGATGGTTTTTTCGGATATTTTCAAATTCCAATAGCACCCGAGGATCAAGAGAAAACCACATTCACGTGCTCTTATGGTACTTTTGCTTACAAACGCATGCCATTTGGACTTTGCAACGCCCCTGCAACCTTTCAAAGGTGCATGATGGCAATTTTTCACGACATGATAGAAGAATGCATGGAAGTTTTCATGGATGACTTTTCAGTCTTCGGTGATACTTTTGAAACATGTCTAGCTAATCTTGAACGAATGCTTATTAGATGCGAACAATCAAATCTAGTACTTAATTGGGAGAAATGCCATTTCATGGTTAATGAAGGCATCGTTCTTGGTCATAAAATCTCAAAGGAAGGAATTGAAGTGGATAGAGCTAAAGTAGATGTAATTGCTAAACTTCCACATCCCACCAATGTTGGAGGAGTTAGGAGTTTTCTAGAGCATGCCGGTTTTTACCGACGTTTCATAAAAGATTTTTCTAAAACTGCCACTCCTATGAATAAACTCCTAGAAAAGGATGCTCCATTCATCTTTTCAGATGAATGTATCAAATCTTTTAATATTCTTAAAGAGAAACTCACTAATGCGCCGATCATGATAACACCAAATTGGAATTTACCATTTAAACTTATGTGCGATGCAAGTGATTTTGCAATGGGAGCCGTTTTAGGTCAAAGGATTGAAAAACGATTTCAACCTATATATTATGCTAGTAAGACGTTACAAGGAGCACAAACGAATTACACAACTACTGAAAAAGAACTCCTTGCTATTGTCTTTGCTTTTGACAAATTTCGTTCATATCTCGTTCTAGCTAAAACGGTGGTCTATACCGACCATTCTGCTCTTAGATACCTATTTTCGAAACAAGATGCTAAACCAAGATTAATCCGTTGGATCTTACTCTTACAAGAGTTTGATATTGAAATCCGAGATAAAAGAGGAGCAGAAAATCTCGCCGCTGATCATCTTTCTCGTCTTGAAAATCCCGAATTAGAAGTTATAAATGAATCGGCCATACAAGACAACTTTCCTGATGAATATCTATTGAAGATAGATTATAATGAAATACCATGATTTGCAGACTATGCGAACTACTTAGTATGTGGATTCCTTGAAAAAGGATTGTCGTACCAAAAACGAAAGAAATTCTTCAGTGATATAAAACACTATTTATGGGAAGATCCACATCTGTTTAAAAGTTGTCCCGATGGAATAATACGCCGATGTGTATTCGGAGATGAAGCCAATCAAATCTTAAACCATTGTCACGCAGGACTAACAGGAGGGCATTATGGGCCTCAACTAACAGCAAGAAAAGTTTATGATGCTGGATTCTATTGGCCTACAATTTACAAAGACGCACACCTTCTTTGCAAATCATGTGATGCTTGTCAAAGGGCCAGAAAAATAAGTCAACGTGATGAAATGCCACAAAATGTCATTCAAGTATGTGAAGTATTTGACATTTGGGGTATTAACTTTATGGGTCCATTTCCAAAATCTCATAATAATTTATACATTCTCGTAGCCATTGATTATGTATCTAAATGTGCGGAAGCACAAGCTCTCCCAACTAACGATGCACGAGTTGTAGTCAACTTTTTAAAACGTCTTTTTGCAAGGTTTGGAACACCGAAAGCTTTAATAAATGATCGAGGAACTCATTTTTGTAATAATCAACTTGAGAAAGTTCTTCAAATATATGGAGTAACTCATAAAATCTCCACCGCATATCATCCACAAACAAGTGGACAAGTTGAAAATACCAACCGAGCTTTAAAACGTATTCTAGAGAAAACCGTAAGATCAAATCCGAAGGAATGGTCCATTAAATTGGAGGATGCACTCTGGGCTTTTAGAACAGCCTACAAAACTCCAATTGGAACCACACATTTTAAACTCGTTTACGGAAAAGCATGTCATCTTCCAGTAGAAATTGAACACAAAGCATTTTGGGCTTTGAAGACATGTAATCTTGATTTACATGAAGTTGGACGTCTACGATTAAGTCAACTAAACGAATTAGAAGAATTAAGACATGAAGCATATGAAAATTCGTTAATCTATAAAGAAAGAACAAAGAAATGGCATGATAAAAGAATCAGAAGTTCAAAAGAATTTAAAGAAGGAGACAGAGTTCTTCTTTTCAATTCACGATTCAAGCTATTTCCTAGAAAATTGAAATCAAGATGGTCTGGACCATTCATAGTCAAAAGAGTTTTCCCGTACGAAACAGTAGAATTGATAAATTCAAATGGGATTGATTTTAAGGTTAATGGTCACAGAGTTAAACGTTACATAGATAGTCCAATGGAAGTTGACAACGAAGTTAATCACAATTTCAATACCACAGCTAACTAAGTGTGGGGAGAATCAAGTCTTTGAAGGATAATATGTATTTCTGTTAGAATTAGATTTTCTGTTTTCGTGTAGTTCTTGAAAATGGAACCCGAATGGTCTTTCCCTAGCAGACCCTAAAGAACTAGTTTTCTCCCCCCCATTCTGAATTTTTATTTTTTTAGGTTTTTACGAAATGAAGACTTCCTGTGAACTAAACCACGGTCTAATGCTACACGCTTTGATTACTAAACGTAATAATGACACCCTTCTAAGTGAAATAGTATCATTAATCAGAAGTAAATTGGACGGAGTAAGAAAAGAATCCAGATGCGAAAATAATAAGTTACAATTTGGTAAAGGAAAATCAAAATCCACAGCGAAAAGAAGAGCACGACACCTTGAAAGATGTCACAAATGCGGAAAATGGTCACACGAAGGTAAATGTTCAAATAATCAAACCTATTCAAACACCGAATTTGTTACTTTATGCAGAGACGGACCGTTCATATGTTTAGAAGAAAAAACATTAAATGCTCGAGGTTACGCCTATGTAGCCATGGAAAATCAATTAGTCCGACTATCTTATGAGTGGGCTAGAGCATATCACTAAGAAATCTATTTCACAGGTAAGTTTGTACAGTTTTTATTTTTATTTTTAACTTTTTGATAATAAACGCTAATTTGTTCGCTATAAAGTATTAAATTGGTATTCGATGAAATTAGGTCTTGCGACCGAAATTATTGATATCATACAAAAATTTATTACATCACTGCGAAATTTAACGTTTATTCTTAAGGTATAAATATCTTTAATCAATCAACCCAAAATATTTCAAAAATTCGACATGAGTTAAATTAGGTTATGGAACCGAAATTACTTTACCGAAAAGAGGGGCGTATATTTTTGATAATATTTGATTGATTAAAGTGGGATAAAATCCAAAAAGATTTTTAATTTTATTTTTACCATGTTTTTTTTAAAATTAATATATAAATATTAATTTAATATTGTAAACTTATTTAAAATTGTAAATATTTGAAAAATTAATATAAGTTTGTATGTATAAAAACAAAAATATAATATAAGTTTGGTGTGAATTTTTAATTTTTAAAAAAAAATATGAATTTTTAATTTTATGCATTTTAAATTTAAGTTTGGTGTGAATTTAAAAACAAAAAAAATTTACTTTATTTTGCTAAGTTAAAAATATGATTTTTAAAATTCGTCGTAAGTTGAAGACTAGGTCGTTGAACCGAAATTGCTTTACCCGAGGGCAGAACGAGAATTTTTATTATCATTATTTTTAATCTTATTGACTCAAAGTATGCCAAAAAAAATTAAAAAAAAAACCCAAAAATCTTAGCTTTTAAAACAATCGCTACAAAAAGACAAATTTTAAAATTTTGTCGAGGGACGGACTAGGACGTCGATCCGAAATGACCTCGTTCTAAATAACAAAAGAAAAAAAAATTTAAAATTAATTAATTATTTGTTTTATAAGTTAAAAAAAAATCCAATATGTTTGAAAACTTTGGTAAAATTTAATCATTTTTCTACGCTAATCACCCTCAATAATTTAAATTGTTACTGATTTCTTGCAAATGAGGGCATTGCAAGATCTTAAGTGTGGGAAGGGGTTAAATTCTTTCGGAATTTTTAAAATTTTTATTTAAACACTTGGTTACCATTAGAAATACTAGTAAAGTAGTAGTTGTATTAGAATCTAGTGCTCTCTGATAATAAAGAACAGCCCTAGTCTTATATACTGACTACCCAATTCTAGTAAAAATTTTCAAAATTTTCAATTAAATGAACTCAAAATCATGTTTATACATATTTATGAACGATAAAACTAGGTGTTAACACCGAAATTATTGTTACCTCGGAAAGGACATAAATTGAGAAACAAACCAAAATGTTAAAATTCATTTAAAATGGAATAGAGGACAATAAAAAGGAAAATAAAAGCCAAGTGTGGGAAAATTTACCAAGTTATTTTAAACATATATCACATATTTCTGTAACAAATAATTAAAGATACTTTTGCTTTGGACTAAACTAAAAAGTTTTACCCGATTTACTGTAAGAAAGATGGATCTACACGATGAATCAATTCCATCATTAAAAGGAAGTAAAGTCTTCCGAAAAAGAAACGCGCTTCTTGATTTAGGTCATGAAGTTGTCGTCCAGACCAGCTGTAGGTTGACGAAAAACCTAGAAAAGTCATCTCTAAAATTAGCAGGAAATCCACGGACCTCAGCATCAAACAGGGTCGCCAAGTGGTCAGACTTATCCTAACCATGAGAGGATCTGTCTCGTAAAATGGGGAGGACGCCGTGCAAATTAGCTGGATAAGACTAATGAATCAGATCCCCAGAAAGGATAATCTCCTTAAAAGATCAAAAATCAGCTTTTAAGACTAATATTACTCAATCCTTGAGATTGACCTTAAAGATTGAGAATTCAAACTCATGGAATTCAATGATATCTAAACTCGAGCTTGAACGAGAAAATATTTTGATCAAAATTACAAACCGATTTGTTTTCTGAAAACCCATTTTCAATGCGTTCATTACCTTTGAACGTAAAATCCTAGGAATTCACCTGGAATTCATTAGGTCACCTGAACCAATTCGGGTGTCAACCGTAAGAACGGTGGTTGCATAGTATGGTCAAAGACAGGACCTTGTGCCAGACCGAAAAATTATAAGGGTGAGCTTTACTATTGCTCCTATCAAGGATAGTAATTGCATCCGACACGTTATAGACCATAATTAAAAGCATGTCAGGGGACATTGCCTTAACAGTTGCTTGTGCAACGCTTTCCTTTACAACCGGACGGTAGTTTATTGAAAGGTAATATACAGAGCAAGTATACTGGACGTGTTGCTTTCCTAATACAAGGTTAGCAAGTGGGTGACACAAAACCATAAGTTTTGAGCTAAAATTTTCAAATCTGAAACCCACCTAACCCACAAAAACAATTTGCAAACACTTGTGAAGGGTTATTCCGGAAAACTTATCTAGGGTAAAAACTAGATTTAATTTTCAAAAGATCAAATGTTTTCATAAAGATCCAATTTCCTTAATGGATCTAAATTTTTATAGTCATGTGGGACTGTAAACCACATCGTTACTACCATTGTTTATACCGCCGTATAGAAATCACTGATGTACAAAGTGTGAAGAATAAAGAAGTGATTCTAGTATTTCAAGACTATATTGCTTGAGGACAAACAACGCTCAAGTGTGAGAATATTTGATAATGCTAAAAACGAACATATATTTCATAGCATTATTCCTCAAGAAAGACAAGATTTTAGTTGCAATTGTTCTATTTACAAGTGATATTCGTTTAAATATTAAAAGGTGAAGACAAAAGACAGATTCGACGAATTGAAGACGCAAATGACCAAAAAGATCAAAAGTACAAAATACAATCAAAGAGGTTCCAATTATTGATAAGAAATGTCTCAGAATTACAAGAGTACAAGATTCAAAACGCAAAGTACAAGATATTAAATTATACGCAAGGACGTTCGAAAATCCGGAACCGGGACCATAGTCAACTCTCAACGCTCGATGCAACGGACTAAAAATTACAAGTTAACTATGTATATAAATATAATATAATATATAATTAATTATATAAATTATATATATATATATATTATATTTATATATTAAAACCGTCGGCAAAGAAGATCCAAAAAGGGATGAACTGTAAAAGCAAACTCCGCGACTTGCGGAGTTTGAAGGGCAAAAATACCGCGACTCGCGGAGCCCCAAATTCTGAAAATGCCTATAAAAGCTCGCGCATTCTGAACGTTTTATATATCCTTTAATCTCTCTATCAACGTGTATATATATATATATATATATATATATATATATATATACATATATATTTATATTTTAATTTTAATTTTAATTTTAATTTTAATTTTAATTTTAATTTTAATTTCTAATAATAAGGGTATGTTAGCGAATGTTGTAAGGGTGTAAGTCGAAATTCTGTCCGTGTAACGCTACGCTATTTTTAATCATTGTAAGTTATGTTCAACCTTTTTACATTAATGTCTCGTAGCTAAGTTATTATTATGCTTATTTAAAATGAAGTAATCATGATGTTGGGCTAATTACTAAAATTGGGTAATTGGGCTTTGTACCATAATTGGTGTTTGGACAAAAGAACGACACTTGTGGAAATTAGACTATGGGCTATTAATGGGCTTTATATTTTTTTAATTAAATGATAGTTTGTTAATTTTAATATAAAGATTTACAATTGGACGTCCCTATAAATAACCATATACACTCGATCGGACATGATGAGCGGGGTATTTATATGTACGAATAATCGTTCATTTAACCGGACACGGAAATGGATTAATAGTCTATGGAATTATTAAAACAGGAGTGAAATTATGTACAAGGACACTTGGCATAATTGATAACAAAGTATTAAAACCTTGGGTTACACGCAGTCGATAACCTGGTGTAATTATTAAACAAAGTATTAAAACCTTGTTACAGTTTAAGTCCCTAATTAATTGGAATATTTGACTTCGGGTATAAGGATAATTTGACGAGGATACTCGCACTTTATATTTATGACTGATGGACTGTTATGGACAAAAACCAGATGGACAAATTAAATAATCCAGGACAAAGGACAATTAACCCATGGGCATAAAACTAAAATCAACACGTCAAACATCATGATTACGGAAGTTTAAATAAGCATAATTCTTTTATTTCATATTTAATTTCCTTTATTTTGTATTTAATTGCACTTTTAATTAACGCACTTTTTAATTATTGTATTTTATTTCATCGCACTTTTATTTATCGCAATTTCATTATCGTTATTTACTTTACGCTTTAAATTAAGTTATATTTATTTTTATTATTTTACATTAGGTTTTAACTGCGACTAAAGTTTTTAAAATCGACAAACCGGTCATTAAACGGTAAAAACCCCCCTTTATAATAATAATATTACTTATTTATATATTTGTAATTTTATAAATTAAAACTAATATAGCGTTAAGCTTTGTTTAAAAGATTCCCTGTGGACGAACCGGACTTACTAAAAACTACACTACTGTACGATTAGGTACACTGCCTATAAGTGTTGTAGCAAGGTTTAAGTATATCCACTCGATAAATAAATAAATAACTTGTGTAAAATTGTAGCATATTTAATAGTATTTAGTTGTAAAAATAAAGCTACTTCATATACACCTCGCATAACATCAATTACTATACTTTATAGTATTATAAAGTTTATTATAAGTGAGTTCGTAGCCCCTTTTACTCGTTTTATAATTGTTTTGGGGTGAGAATACATGCCTAATGTTTTTCTACGCTTTATTTATAAAGTTTGTTTTATAACATATTCTTATTATTAAATAACACTTTATGCATTTTGAAGTTTGTTATATGTGAGTTTTATGCTAAAAAGCCCTTAACTCGGTAGTATTAATTACGGTGACATGTAAGCGCGAATCACTAGAGCATATCTGTTAGGTTTGACAACCTCACCCTACCTTAACTGTGGTGCTAGTTACTTCGACACAATACATTTGGCATAGTGTATAGTCCAATATAGGGTAAAGGAAAATCATGTAGGATATTACATGTGGTGTTAAGCTTATTACCGAGTGCTCAGGAAACATATACACTTTGAAATTGTATGGAAACCGTGATAACAGTGGAATATTATAAACTGTGGAATTGTTTATAAACTTGATATGTTACTAACTACGAACTCATTTTCGTACTTGAAATCTTGAAATCATATTACTTCTAAACTGTTTATGAAGTTGAGATCTTGTGATCTGTTTTACTATCAAACCATTTATGGAACTTAATATTTGTATTACTATTTTAAAATATTTCAAACTGTTTGAAACTATGAAACTTTCTTAAATTTTATACGTTGTACAAAAACCTATGAACTCACAAACCTTTGTGTTGACGCTTTAGCATGTTTATTCTCAGGTACTTATTGTTTCCGCTAGAACTTTGCTGTTGCTTAGAGGTCAAGACCAAGCACTGAAACCAGAGTTAGTATCCGCACCAATGGCGATTTTGGCGGGGTGCTACAGATGGTATCAGAGCATTGGTTGTAGGGATCTAGGAATTTCATTAGTGTGTCTGACCGAGTCGTTAGGATGCATTAGTGAGTCTAGACTACAACCCGATCGATAACTGTTACGTATTCCTATTTGTGTGACCATATAGGTGTGTGTGTGTGTGTATATATATATATATATATATATATATATATATATATATATATATATATATATATATATATATATATATATATATATATATGTGTGTGTGTGTGTGTGTGTGTGTGTGTGTGATGTGGTAGCGGAGGGGTACGTGATAGTACTATATTTTACTACGAAATACGTTACAAATTACACAAGTTTTAATTATTTATTTACAAATGGGATATACCTAAACCTTGCTACAACACTATAGGCAGTGTACCTAATCGTAGAGTAGTATAGTTTTTAGTAAGTCCGGTTCGTTCCACAGGGAGCGGGCTTATTGCACACTATATTTTTAAACGACTATATTTGTACAAAATATATATAATTATATATAATAATATATAAAAGGGGGTTTACCGTTTAATGACCGGTTTGTCGATTTATATTTTAAGTGAAGCGTATAGTAAATGACGATATTTAAATAACAATATAAAATAAATAACAATAATTAAAATGACAATAAATAAAAGTACGAGGAAAAATGAAATAAAATATATTATGCTTATTTAAACTTCCGTAATCATGATGTTTGACATGTTGATTTTTAGTTTATTCCCATGGGTTAATTGTCCTTTGTCCTGGATTATTTGATAAGTCCATCTGGTTTTTGTCCATAACGGTCCATCAGTCATAAATATAAAGTGCGAGTGTCCTCGTCAAATTATCCTTATGTCCGAAGTCAAATATTCCAACTAATTGGGGACTTAAACTGTAACAAGGTTTTAATACTTTGTTTAATAATTACACCAGGATATCGACTGCGTGTAACCTAAGATTTTAATACTTTGTTATCAATTATGCCAAGTGTTCTTGTACATAATTTCACCCCTGTTTTAATAATTCCATAGACTATTAATCCATTCCCGTGTCCGGTTAAACGAACGATTATTCGTACATATAAATACCCCGCCCATCGTGTCCGATCGAGTGTATATAGTTATTTATAGGTACATCCAATTGTAAATCTTTATATTAAAATTAACAAACTATCATTTAGTTAAACAAATATAAAGCCCATTAATAGCCCATAGTCTAATTTTCACAAGTGTCGTTCTTTTGTCCAAACCCCAATTATGGTACAAAGCCCAATTACCCAATTTTAATATTTTTAGCCCAACATCATGATTACTTCGTCTTAAATAAGCATAATAATAACTTAAGTACGAGACATTAATTTAAAAAGGAGAACATAGCTTACATTGATTATTTATCGAGTAGTGTTACACGGACAGAGCTCCGACTTTAAAACCCGTAAAATAACCTTTACATAACCCGAACTAATCTAATATAACACTAATCTATATTATATATATATATATATATATATATATATATATATATATTATATATATATATTTATTTATATTATACTAAGGAGTATTATTATTATTATGTTATTTTTACTCGCAGAATTCGTGACCTTTTATAGGCATTTTGGAATTTGGCAGCTCCGCGAGTCGTGGAGTTTTTGGCTTTCAAACTCCGAGAGTCGTGGAGTTTGAAAATCCAGCTCACAAACTTTTGGCTCCTAGCTTGTCGACATAATAAATATATAAATATAAAATATAAATAATTAATATAATTATTTATATATTATATTATATTCTTGTGCATAACTGACTTGTAATTTTTGGTCCGTTGCGTCGGGCGTTGATAGTTGACTCATGTCCCAGTTCCGGATTTTCGAACGTCCTTGCGTACAATTTAATATCTTGTACTTTGCGTTCCGCAACTTGTACTTTTTTCATTTTTAGACGTTTGTTATCAATAAATTGAACCACTTGGATTGTATCTTGTACATTTGAGCTTTTTGGTCATTTGCGTCTTCAAATCATCGTTTTCGCCTTTTGTCTTCGCACTTATTTAATATAAACGATTACAACTTAAAATAGGACAATTACAACTAAATAATTTACATGTTGGGAGGATATTCCTACTAAATATATGTTCATTTGGAGCACTATCAAATATCCCCACACTTGAACGTTGCTTGTCCTCAAGCAATATAGAACTTGAAATATAATACATCACACGAATCACTTCTTTATTCTTCACACTTTATACATTAGTGATTTTGAGATGGCGGTATGAACAATGGTAGTAACGATGTGGTTTACAGTCCCACATGACTATAAAAATTTAGATCCTTTAGGAAATTGGATCTTTATGAAAACATTTGATCTTTTGAAAATTCATTCTAGCTTTTATCCTAGATAAGTTTTCCGGAATAACCCTTCACCGGTGTTTGCAAAATGTTTTTGTGGGTTTTGTGGGTTTCAGATTTGAAAATTTTAGCTCAAAACTTATGGTTTTGTGTCACCCACTTGCTAACCTTGTATTAGGAAAGCAACACGTCCAGTTTACTTGTCCCGTATATTACCTTTTGGTAAACTACCGTCCAGTTGTAAAGGAAAGCGATGAACAAGCAACTGTTAAGGCAATGTCCCGTGCCTTGCTTTTGATTATGGTCTATAAACGTGTCGGATGCTATTACTATCCTTTGTAGGAGCAATAGTAAAGATCATCCTATGATTTTTTTGGTCTGGCACAAGGTCCTGTCTTCGACCATGCTATGCAACCACCGTTCTTACGGTTGACACCCGATTTGGTTCAGGTGATCTAATGAATTCCATGTGAATTCCTAGGATTTTACGTTCAATGGTAATGAACGCATTGAAAATGGTTTTTCAGAAAACAAATCGGTTTATAATTTTGATCAAAATATTTTCTCGTTCAAGCTCGAGTTTAGATATCATCGAATTCCATGAGTTTGTAATTCTCAATCTTTAAGGTCAATCTCAAGGATTGAGTAATATCAGTCTTAAAAGCTGATTTTTAATCTTTAAGGAGATTATCCTTTCTGGGGATCTGATTCATTAGTCTTATCAAGCTAATTTGCATGGTGCCCCCCATTGTACGAGATAAATCTTTCTCATGGTTAGGATAAATCTGACCACTTGGCGACCCTGTTTTATGCTGAGGTCCGTGGATTTCCTGCTGATTTTAGTGATGACTTTTCTAGATTTTTGGTCAACCTACAGCTGGTCTGGACGACAACTTCTTGACCTAAATCAAGAAGCACGTGTCTTTTTCGGAAGACTTTACTTCCTTTTAATGATGGAATTGATTCATCGTGTAGATCCATCTTTTCTTTTCTTTCATCGGGTAAAATAGTTAATTTAGTCCAAAACAAAAGCATCTGCAATAAACTTTACTGAAACATGTGATAGATAGTTTTTAATTGAATAACTAGGTACATTCTCCCCACACTTAGTTTCTTTCTTTGCCTTTTTATTCTCCTTTATTCCATTTTAAATGAATTCAAGCATTTTAGGTTGTTTCTCAATTTATGTCCTTTTCGAGGTAACGATAATTTTGGTATTAACACCTAGTTTTCATCGTTCATAAATATGTATAAACATGATTTTGACTTCATTTAGTTGAAAATTTTTCAAATTTTCACAAAATTGGGCAAATAAAACTAAGTGTAAACCCGAGAGAATTTATAACCCTTTCCCACACTTAAGATCATGCAATGCCCTCATTTGCATGAAATCAGACTATAATTATAAATTCATGAGGGTGATTAGTGTAGAAAGTAGTTAAAGATACCATAAAATTGCAGGATGATAGATGGTGCACCTCATCGTTCATTCCTTCTTGTTTTATCACACATGTTTTTTTTTTTCAAAAACGGTTGCTTTTCTGAACTGTTTGATAATTTTTGAAAATGCGTCTTTTACCCTAATTTATTATGCATGTTTATTAACGAGTTATGCACTAACCCGAACCCCTAATTTAACGTTAAGTGGGGTTAGACTTCCCCACACTTAGCTGACGACATGTGAAGTCGGTAGAATAAGTTCCACGAATTAGAGTAGTGAGCCAGTTATTTACATTTCGGGTGGTGTAGAATATATCAATGGGTTTAAAGTTTAGACTCACCCGATCGTCACTACTTAATTCTTTTTTAAGTGTAGCTTTTAGTAAATGGATATGTCTCTTTTCTGGTTCTTGGTCAAATGGATCGATATACACCGACATACTTATATCTATAGGGTGGACAATTCCTAACATTTCCTTCCGTTCATTCTCGGGATAAAAGTTTTCACCTCTATTACCCAATTGGGTAAAATCCGAGGTGTCATTATCTATTACAGCTCGTAGTTCATTTTTGATAGATGACTTTTCTATTGAGAATATTGAGTTGGAAGGTTGTGTAATGGTGAAGTTCGGTTTGGCCTCGGGGGTAAAATTTTCAACGTTATCGTTTTCCCAAGAGTACCAATTTGTCACCCTTACTTCTTCTTCTTCATCCATTGATGGATCGTTGATTTCGTCGGTAGAGGCTAATGTGTCGATATGTTGTGAAATTGGTAAAGCTGAATAAAAAGTATCATCGGGATAGTTGGTGATTTCGGAGCTCTCGAATTCATCAAAATTCGATGATATGAGATTTTCTTGCACAATACTCCTCAGATCAACAGGTGTGTAGTCTGATAGAGTTTCAGCTTGCCGGTTTACAAACTCTCTCATTTGTTCATTTTGAGCATTGAGTTCTTCGAGTTTGGTTTTCATATTGTCTAATAAATTTTCAGACACGTAATTTTTCTCGTCTACTGGTTGTTGAGTTTGGAAATATTCTTGGGAATAATCCCAATTTGAATTGTATTCTTCATAATCATTCCATTCAGGTTCCGTGGGTGCGTAATTTTCTATAGGAACGTAATAATAACATTCCCATGTTGAGTGATAATCTCCACAGATTTCACAACCAGTTATTGTTTCATCCTTCGTGATCCAAGATTGACCGAACGAATTGTCATCAACATCCGTTTGAGAGTATTGATTTAATTGATTTTGGATATCAAAAAGTGTTTCCATAGCCTTGTTTTCAAAATTTTCCATTTTATTGCGATGGCCAAATTTTAGATACAATGTGGTGCATTTACTAATTATCCTATTAGTTATAAAAATAGAAAAACTTATATAAGTTGTCCAATTAATAGGCTTTTCTGCTTTTGCCCACGTTTTGAATAGCCAATAGATGCAGCAGGGAGCCAGAACCCTTTAAATCGGAAGCTCACAATGAAATGTCCCGTTCTTATTGATTAAAAACGTTCCATATTAATTGATTTCGTTGCGAGGTTTTGACCTCTATATGAGACGTTTTTCAAAGACTGCATTCATTTTAAAACAAACCATAACCTTTATTTCATCAATAAAGGTTTAAAAAGCTTTACGTAGATTATCAAATAATGATAATCTAAAATATCCTGTTTACACACGACCATTACATAATGGTTTACAATACAAATATGTTACAACAAAATAAGTTTCTTGAATGCAGTTTTTACACAATATCATACAAGCATGGACTCCAAATCTCGTCCTTATTTAAGTATGCGACAGCGGAAGCTCTTAATAATCACCTGAGAATAAACATGCTTAAAACGTCAACAAAAATGTTGGTGAGTTATAGGTTTAACCTATATATATCAAATCGTAACAATAGACCACAAGATTTCATATTTCAATACACATCCCATACATAGAGATAAAAATCATTCATATGGTGAACACCTGGTAACCGACATTAACAAGATGCATATATAAGAATATCCCCATCATTCCGGGACACCCTTCGGATATGATATAAATTTTGAAGTACTAAAGCATCCGGTACTTTGGATGGGGTTTGTTAGGCCCAATAGATCTATCTTTAGGATTCGCGTCAATTAGGGTGTCTGTTCCCTAATTCTTAGATTACCAGACTTAATAAAAAGGGGCATATTCGATTTCGATAATTCAACCATAGAATGTAGTTTCACGTACTTGTGTCTATTTTGTAGATCATTTATAAAACCTGCATGTATTCTCATCCCAAAAATATTAGATTTTAAAAGTGGGACTATAACTCACTTTCACAGATTTTTACTTCGTCGGGAAGTAAGACTTGGCCACTGGTTGATTCACGAACCTATAACAATATATACATATATATCAAAGTATGTTCAAAATATATTTACAACACTTTTAATATATTTTGATGTTTTAAGTTTATTAAGTCAGCTGTCCTCGTTAGTAACCTACAACTAGTTGTCCATAGTTAGATGTACAGAAATAAGTCGATAAATATTATCTTGAATCAATCCACGACCCAGTGTATACGTATCTCAGTATTGATCACAACTCAAACTATATATATTTTGGAATCAACCTCAACCCTGTATAGCTAACTCCAACATTCACATATAGAGTGTCTATGGTTGTTCCGAAATATATATAGATGTGTCGACATGATAGGTCGAAACATTGTATACGTGTCTATGGTATCTCAAGATTACATAATATACAATACAAGTTGATTAAGTTATGGTTGGAATAGATTTGTTACCAATTTTCACGTAGCTAAAATGAGAAAAATTATCCAATCTTGTTTTACCCATAACTTCTTCATTTTAAATCCGTTTTGAGTGAATCAAATTGCTATGGTTTCATATTGAACTCTATTTTATGAATCAAAACAGAAAAAGTATAGGTTTATAGTCGGAAAAATAAGTTACAAGTCGTTTTTGTAAAGGTAGTCATTTCAGTCGAAAGAACGACGTCTAGATGACCATTTTAGAAAACATACTTCCACTTTGAGTTTAACCATAATTTTTGGATATAGTTTCATGTTCATAATAACAATCATTTTCTCAGAATAACAACTTTTAAATCAAAGTTTATCATAGTTTTTAATTAACTAACCCAAAACAGCCCGCGGTGTTACTACGACGGCGTAAATTCGGTTTTACGGTGTTTTTCGTGTTTTCAGGTTTTAAATCATTAAGTTAGCATATCATATAGATATAGAACATGTGTTTAGTTGATTTTAAAAGTCAAGTTAGAAGGATTAACTTTTGTTTGCGAACAAGTTTAGAATTAACTAAACTATGTTCTAGTGATTACAAGTTTAAACCTTCGAATAAGATAGCTTTATATGTATGAATCGAATGATGTTATGAACATCATTACTACCTTAAGTTCCTTGGATAAACCTACTGGAAAAGAGAAAAATGGATCTAGCTTCAATGGATCCTTGGATGGCTCGAAGTTCTTGAAGCAGAATCATGACACGAAAACAAGTTCAAGTAAGATCATCACTTGAAATAAGATTGTTATAGTTATAGAAATTGAACCAAAGTTTGAATATGATTATTACCTTGTTTTAGAATGATAACCTACTGTAAGAAACAAAGATTTCTTGAGGTTGGATGATCACCTTACAAGATTGGAAGTGAGCTAGCAAACTTGAAAGTATTCTTGATTTTATGTAACTAGAACTTGTAGAATATATGAAGAACACTTAGAACTTGAAGATAGAACTTGAGAGAGATCAATTAGATGAAGAAAATTTAAGAATGAAAGTGTTTGTAGGTGTTTTTGGTCGTTGGTGTATGGATTAGATATAAAGGATATGTAATTTTGTTTTCATGTAAATAAGTCATGAATGATTACTCATATTTTTGTAATTTTATGAGATATTTCATGCTAGTTGCCAAATGATGGTTCCTACATGTGTTAGGTGACTCACATGGGCTGCTAAGAGCTGATCATTGGAGTGTATATACCAATAGTACATACATCTAAAAGCTGTGTATTGTACGAGTACGAATACGGGTGTATACGAGTAGAATTGTTGATGAAACTGAACGAGGATGTAATTGTAAGCATTTTTGTTAAGTAGAAGTATTTTGATAAGTGTATTGAAGTCTTTCAAAAGTGTATAAATACATATTAAAACACTACATGTATATACATTTTAACTGAGTCGTTAAGTCATCGTTAGTCGTTACATGTAAGTGTTGTTTTGAAACCTTTAGGTTAACGATCTTGTTAAATGTTGTTAACCTAATGTTTATAATATCAAATGAGATTTTAAATTATTATATTATCATGATATTATCATGTATGAATATCTCTTAATATGATATATATACATTCAATGTCTTTACAACGATAATCGTTACATATATGTCTCGTTTAAAAATCATTAAGTTAGTAGTCTTGTTTTTACATATGTAGTTATATGTCATCATATAGTTTTTACAAGTTTTAACATTCGTGAATCACCGGTCAACTTGGGTGGTCAATTGTCTATATGAAACATAGTTCAATTAATCAAGTCTTAACAAGTTTGATTACTTAACATGTTGGAAACATTTAATTATGTAAATATCAATCTCAATTAATATATATAAACATGGAAAAGTTCGGGTCACTACAGTACCTACCCGTTAAATAAATTTCGTCCCGAAATTTTAAGCTGTTGAAGGTGTTGACGAATCTTCTGGAAATAGATGCGGGTATTTCTTCTTCATATGATCTTCACGCTCCCAGGTGAACTCGGGTCCTCTACGAGCATTCCATCGAACCTTAACAATTGGTATCTTGTTTTGCTTAAGTGTTTTAACCTCACGATCCATTATTTCGACGGGTTCTTCGATGAATTAAAGTTTTTCGTTGATTTGGATTTCATCTAACGGAATAGTGAGATCTTCTTTAGCAAAACATTTCTTCAAATTCGAGACGTGGAAAGTGTTATGTACAGCCGCGAGTTGTTGAGGTAACTCAAGTCAGTAAGCTACTGGTCCGACACGATCAATAATCTTGAATGGTCCAATATACCTTGGATTTAATTTCCCTCGTTTACCAAATCGAACAACGCCTTTCCAAGGTGCAACTTTAAGCATGACCATCTCTCCAATTTCAAATTCTATATCTTTTCTTTTAATGTCAGCGTAGCTCTTTTGTCGACTTTGGGCGGTTTTCAACCGTTGTTGAATTTGGATGATCTTCTCGGTAGTTTCTTGTATAATCTCCGGACCTGTAATCTATCTATCCCCCACTTCACTCCAACAAATCGGAGACCTGCACTTTCTACCATAAAGTGCTTCAAACGGCGCCATCTCAATGCTTGAATGGTAGCTGTTGTTGTAGGAAAATTCTGCTAACGGTAGATGTCGATCCCAACTGTTTCCGAAATCAATAACACATGCTCGTAGCATGTCTTCAAGCGTTTGTATCGTCCTTTCGCTCTGTCCATCAGTTTGTGGATGATAGGCAGTACTCATGTCTAGACGAGTTCCTAATGCTTGCTGTAATGTCTGCCAGAATCTTGAAATAAATCTGCCATCCCTATCAAAGATAATAGAGATTGGTATTCCATGTCTAGAGACGACTTCCTTCAAATACAGTCGTGCTAACTTCTACATCTTGTCATCTTTTCTTATTGGCAGGAAGTGTGCTGATTTGGTGAGACGATCAACTATTACCCAAATAGTATCAAAACCACTTGCAGTCCTTGGCAATTTAGTGATGAAATCCATGGTAATGTTTTCCCATTTCCATTCCGGGATTTCGGGTTGTTGAAGTAGACCTGATGGTTTCTGATGCTCAGCTTTGACCTTAGAACGCGTCAAACATTCTCCTACGTATTTAGCAACATCGGCTTTCATACCCGGCCACCAAAAATGTTTCTTGAGATCCTTGTACATCTTCCCCGTTCCAGGATGTATTGAGTATCTGGTTTTATGAGCTTCTCTAAGTACCATTTCTCTCATATCTCCAAATTTTGGTACCCAAATCCTTTTAGCCCTATACCGGGTTCCGTCTTCCCGAATATTAAGATGCTTCTCCGATCCTTTGGGTATTTCATCCTTTAAATTTCCCTCTTTTAAAACTCCTTGTTGCGCCTCCTTTATTTGAGTAGTAAGGTTATTATGAATCATTATATTCATAGATTTTACTCGAATGGGTTCTCTGTCCTTCCTGCTCAAGGCATCGGCTACCACATTTGCCTTCCCCGGGTGGTAACGAATCTCAAAGTCGTAATCATTCAATAATTCAATCCACCTACGCTGCCTCATATTCAGTTGTTTCTGATTAAATATGTGTTGAAGACTTTTGTGGTCGGTATATATAATACTTTTGACCCCATATAAGTAGTGCCTCCAAGTCTTTAATGCAAAAACAACCGCGCCTAATTCCAAATCATACGTCGTATAATTTTTTTCGTGAATCTTCAATTGTCTAGACGCATAAGCAATCACCTTCGTTCGTTGCATTAATACACAACCGAGGCCTTGCTTTGATGCGTCACAATAAATCACAAAATCATCATTCCCTTCAGGCAATGACAATATAGGTGCCGTAGTTAGCTTTTTCTTCAATAACTGAAACGCTTTCTCTTGTTCATCATTCCATTCAAATTTCTTCCCTTTATGCGTTAATGCAGTCAAGGGTTTTGCTATTCTGGAAAAGTCTTGGATGAACCTTCTGTAGTAACCAGCTAGTCCTAAAAACTGGCGTATGTGTTTCGGAGTTTTTGGGGTTTCCCACTTTTCAACAGTTTCTATCTTTGCCGGATCCACCTTAATACCTTCTTTGTTCACTATGTGACCGAGGAATTGAACTTCTTCCAACCAAAATGCACACTTTGAAAACTTAGCGTACAATTATTCCTTCCTCAATACTTCTAACACCTTTCTCAAATGTTCACCGTGTTCTTGGTCATTCTTTGAGTAAATAAGTATGTCATCAATGAAAACAATGACAAACTTGTCAAGGTATGGTCCACACACTCGGTTCATAAGGTCCATGAACACAGCTGGTGCATTAGTTAAACCAAACAGCATGACCATAAACTCGTAATGACCGTAACGTGTTCTGAAATCAGTCTTTGGAATATCATCTTCTTTCACCCGCATTTGATGATACCCGGAACGTAAGTCAATCTTTGAATAAACAGACGAGCTTTGTAGTTGATCAAATAAGTCGTCGATTCTCGGTAGTGGGTAGCGGTTTTTGATGGTAAGTTTGTTCAACTCTCGGTAGTCGATACACAACCTGAATGTACCATCTTTCTTCTTGACAAACAAAACAGGAGCTCCCCACGGTGATGTGCTTGGTCGAATGAAACCACGCTCTAAAAGTTCTTGTAATTGGCTTTGCAGTTCTTTCATCTCGCTGGGTGCGAGTCTGTAAGGAGCACGAGCTATTGGTGCAGCTCCTGGTACAAGATCTATTTGAAATTCAACGGATCGATGTGGGGGTAATCCCGGTAATTCTTTCGGAAATACATCGGGAAATTCTTTTGCAATGGGAACATCATTGATGCTCTTTTCTTCAGTTTGTACTTTCTCGACGTGCACTAGAATAGCATAGCAACCTTTTCTTATTAGTTTTTGTGCCTTCAAATTACTAATAAGATGTAGCTTCGTGTTGCCCTTTTCTCCGTACACCATTAAGGGTTTTCCTTTTTCTCGTATAATGCGAATTGCATTTTTGTAACAAACGATCTCTGCTTTCACTTCTTTCAACCAGTCCATACCGATTATCACATCAAAACTCCCTAACTCTACTGGTATCAAATCAATCTTAAATGTTTCGCTAACCAGTTTAATTTCTCGATTCCGACATATATTATCTGCTGAAATTAATTTACCATTTGCTAATTTTAGTAAAAATTTACTATCCAAAGGCGTCAATGGACAACTTAATTTAGCATAAAAATCTCTACTCATATAGCTTCTATCCGCACCCGAATCAAATAAAACGTAAGCAGATTTATTGTCAATAAGAAACGTACCCGTAACAAGCTCCGGGTCTTCCTGTGCCTCTGCCGCATTAATATTGAAAACTCTTCCGCGGCCTTGTTCATTCGTGTTCTCCTGGTTCGGGCAATTTCTAATAATGTGGCCCGGTTTTCCACATTTATAACAAACTACATTGGCATATCTTTCTCCGATACTACTTGCTCCGCCATTACTCGTTCCGACACCATTTGTTCCTTTCATTCTATTAACCCCTGGTCCGTAGACCTCACACTTCGCCGCGCTATGACCATTTCTTTTACACTTGTTGCAAAATTTGGTGCAAAACCCCGAGTGATACTTTTCACACCTTTGGCATAGCTGCTTCTGATTGTTGTTGTTGTTGCGGTTATTATTGTTGTTGGGATGATTGTTGTAGTTGCTGTTGCTGTTGTTGTTGTTGTTGTTGGGCCGTTTGTTGTAGTTGTGATTGATGTTGTGATTGTTGGGATAATTGTTGCGATTATTGTTGTAATTGCTGTTGTTGTTGTATTGGTGATTCTTATCACCGTTTTCCTCCCACTTTCTTTTGACTTGCTTCACATTGGCCTCTTCAGCAGTCTGTTCGTTAATTCTTTCTTCAATCTGGTTCACTCGTTTGTGAGCCATTCTACATGCCTGTTGTATGGAGGCGGGCTCGTGTGAACTTATATCTTCCTGGATTCTTTCCGGTAATCCTTTCACAAATGCGTCGATCTTCTCTTCCTCATCTTCGAATGCTCCCGGACACAATAGGCACAATTATGTGAATCGTCTTTCGTACGTGGTAATATCAAATCCTTGGGTTCGTAACCCTCTAAGTTCTGTCTTGAGCTTATTGACCTCGGTTCTGGGACGGTACTTCTCGTTCATCAAGTGCTTGAATACTGACCACGGTAGTGCGTACGCATCGTCTTGTCCCACTTGCTCTAGATAGGTATTCCACCATGTTAACGCAGAACCTGTGAAGGTATGCGTAGCGTACTTCACTTTGTCCTCTTCAGTACACTTACTTATGGCAAACACCTATTCGACCTTCTCGGTCCACCGTTTCAATCCGATCGGTCCTTCGGTTCCATCAAATTCCAAAGGTTTGCAGGCAGTGAATTCTTTGTAGGTGCATCCTACACGATTTTCTGTACTGCTAGATCCAAGGTTATTGTTGGTATGTAGCGCAGCCTGTACTGCGGCTATGTTTGAAGCTAGAAAAGTACGAAATTCCTCTTCATTCATATTCACGGTGTGTCGAGTAGTCGGTGCCATTTCCTTCAAAATAGTCAAATGGAACAAGTTAATCATACAGAATATTAAGAGTAGTTAATAGTATTTCGTAGCATAATATGAACTCATTTATAAAAGCTTTTTCTTCATATTAGCATTTTATAAGTTTAAATTCGGGTAGTACCTACCCGTTAAGTTCATACTTAGTAGCTAATATACAATTCAACTACTACAATTCTATATGAAAAACTGATTGTAATAATATTTCGCGTTCAAACTTTTATACAAATATTTTACAAACTTACAATACCGCTTATTTTACATAAAGCATGAAATATAGCACACAATAACTTTGATACAAGATAGTTGTGAAGATAATTCTAGCTAGTACACAAGTCGTTCAGCAAAGGCAATAAAGACACGTAATTCATACGTCCAGAAACAAGTCATGCATTCTGGTTTTACTAGGACTACTTCCCATCCTTGGTCTTATGGAACATAACCGTTATGGCCGTTGATAAGACAGCGTGTTGTAACGTCATCAAAGGGACGAGGGTTACGTAATGACCAACAGTCTCGTAATAACCTAAAAACCTCATTTCTTACCCCAATTACCGACTCCGTCACTTGTGGGAACGTTTTTTTTAATAGTTGTAGCCCGATGTTCTTGTTCTCACTTTGGCGAGAAGCGAACATTACTAACCCGTAAGCATAACATGCTTCTTTATGTTGCATGTTAGCCGCTTTTTCTAAATCACGAAGTCCTATATTCGGATATACTGAGTCAAAATAATTTCTTAACCCGTTGCGTAAAATAGCATTTGGGTTCCCCGCAATATATGCGTCAAAGTAAACACATCGTAACTTATGGATTTCCCAATGTGATATTCCCCATCTTCCGAATGAAAGCCTTTTATAAACCAAGGCATTCTTGGAACGTTCTTCGAATGTCTTACAAACTGATCTCGCCTTAAATAGTTGTGCCGAAGAATTCTGACCGACTCTAGACAAGATTTCATCAATCATTTCTCCGGATAGGTCTCTTAAAATATTGGGTTGTCTATCCATTTTGTGTTTTTATACTGTAAAATAGACAAGAGTTAGATTCATAAAAAAAAATACTTATTAATACAAGCAATTTTTACATATATCATAAAGCATAAGCACACTATATTACATATATTACACCACACGAATACAACTATCTTATTCCGACTCGCTTGTTTCTTCTTCTTCGGTTTTGGTTCGTTTTGCCAAGTTTCTAGGGATATATGATGTTCCCCTAATACGAGCCGTCGTTATCCACATTGGTTTAGAAAAACCTGGTGGTTTAGAGGTTCCCGGGTCATTGTTACAACTTAAGGACTTCGGGGGTTGACGATACATATAAAGTTCATCGGGGTTGGAATTAGATTTCTCTATTTTTATGCCCTTTCCCTTATTATTTTCTTTTGCCTTTTTAAATTCAGTTGGGGTAATTTCTATAACATCATCGGAATTCTCGTCGGAATCCGATTCATCGGAGAATTGGTAATCCTCCCAATATTTTGCTTCCTTGGCGGAAACACCATTGACCATAATTAACCTTGGTCGGTTGGTTGAGGATTCTCTTTTACTTAACCGTTTTATTATTTCCCCCACCGGTTCTATTTCTTCTTCCGGTTCCGATTCTTCTTCCGGTTCCGATTCTTCTTCCGGTTCCGACTCTTCTTCCGGTTCCTCTTCGGGAACTTGTGAATCAGTCCACGAATCATTCCAATTTATATTTGACTCTTCATTATTATTAGGTGAGTCAATGGGACTTGTTCTAGAGGTAGACATCTATCACATAATATCAAACACGATAAAAGATTAATATATCACATAATATTCATATGTTAAAAATATATAGTTTCCAACAAAATTTGTTAAGCAATCATTTTTCAAGTAAACACGGTCGAAGTCCAGACTCACTAATGCATCTTAACAAACTCGATAAGACACACTAATGCAAAATTCTGGTTCTCTAAGACCAACGCTCGGATACCAACTGAAATGTCCCGTTCTTATTGATTAAAAACGTTCCATATTAATTGATTTCGTTGCGAGGTTTTGACCTCTATATGAGACGTTTTTCAAAGACTGCATTCATTTTAAAACAAACCATAACCTTTATTTCATCAATAAAGGTTTAAAAAGCTTTACGTAGATTATCAAATAATGATAATCTAAAATATCTTGTTTACACAAGACCATTACATAATGGTTTACAATACAAATATGTTACAACAAAATAAGTTTCTTGAATGCAGTTTTTACACAATATCATACAAGCATGGACTCCACATCTCGTCCTTATTTAAGTATGCGACAGCGGAAGCTCTTAATAATCACCTGAGAATAAACATGCTTAAAACGTCAACAAAAATGTTGGTGAGTTATAGGTTTAACCTATATATATCAAATCGTTACAATAGACCACAAGATTTCATATTTCAATACACATCCCATACATAGAGATAAAAATCATTCATATGGTGAACACCTGGTAACCGACATTAACAAGATGCATATATAAGAATATCCCCATCATTCCGGGACACCCTTCGGATATGATATAAATTTCGAAGTACTAAAGCATCCGGTACTTTGGATGGGGTTTGTTAGGCCCAATAGATCTATCTTTAGGATTCGCGTCAATTAGGGTGTCTGTTCCCTAATTCTTAGATTACCAGACTTAATAAAAAGGGGCATATTCGATTTCGATAATTCAACCATAGAATGTAGTTTCACGTACTTGTGTCTATTTTGTAGATCATTTATAAAACCTGCATGTATTCTCATCCCAAAAATATTAGATTTTAAAAGTGGGACTATAACTCACTTTCACAGATTTTTACTTCGTCGGGAAGTAAGACTTGGCCACTGGTTGATTCACGAACCTATAACAATATATACATATATATCAAAGTATGTTCAAAATATATTTACAACACTTTTAATATATTTTGATGTTTTAAGTTTATTAAGTCAGCTGTCCTCGTTAGTAACCTACAACTAGTTGTCCACAGTTAGATGTACAGAAATAAATCGATAAATATTATCTTGAATCAATCCACGACCCAGTGTATACGTATCTCAGTATTGATCACAACTCAAACTATATATATTTTGGAATCAACCTCAACCCTGTATAGCTAACTCCAACATTCACATATAGAGTGTCTTTGGTTGTTCCGAAATATATATAGATGTGTCGACATGATAGGTCGAAACATTGTATACGTGTCTATGGTATCTCAAGATTACATAATATACAATACAAGTTGATTAAGTTATGGTTGGAATAGATTTGTTACCAATTTTCACGTAGCTAAAATGAGAAAAATTATCCAATCTTGTTTTACCCATAACTTCTTCATTTTAAATCCGTTTTGAGTGAATCAAATTGCTATGGTTTCATATTGAACTCTATTTTATGAATCTAAACAGAAAAAGTATAGGTTTATAGTCGGAAAAATAAGTTACAAGTCATTTTTGTAAAGGTAGTCATTTCAGTCGAAAGAACGACGTCTAGATGACCATTTTAGAAAACATACTTCCACTTTGAGTTTAACCATAATTTTTGGATATAGTTTCATGTTCATAATAACAATAATTTTCTCAGAATAACAACTTTTAAATCAAAGTTTATCATAGTTTTTAATTAACTAACCCAAAACAGCCCGCGGTGTTACTACGACGGCGTAAATTCGGTTTTACGGTGTTTTTCGTGTTTCCAGGTTTTAAATCATTAAGTTAGCATATCATATAGATATAGAACATGTGTTTAGTTGATTTTAAAAGTCAAGTTAGAAGGATTAACTTTTGTTTGCGAACAAGTTTAGAATTAACTAAACTATGTTCTAGTGATTACAAGTTTAAACCTTCGAATAAGATAGCTTTATATGTATGAATCGCATGATGTTATGAACATCATTACTACCTTAAGTTCCTTGGATAAACCTACTGGAAAAGAGAAAAATGGATCTAGCTTCAATGGATCCTTGGATGGCTCGAAGTTCTTGAAGCAGAATCATGACACGAAAACAAGTTCAAGTAAGATCATCACTTGAAATAAGATTGTTATAGTTATAGAAATTGAACCAAAGTTTGAATATGATTATTACCTTGTTTTAGAATGATAACCTACTGTAAGAAACAAAGATTTCTTGAGGTTGGATGATCACCTTACAAGATTGGAAGTGAGCTAGCAAACTTGAAAGTATTCTTGATTTTATGTAACTAGAACTTGTAGAATATATGAAGAACACTTAGAACTTGAAGATAGAACTTGAGAGAGATCAATTAGATGAAGAAAATTGAAGAATGAAAGTGTTTGTAGGTGTTTTTGGTCGTTGGTGTATGGATTAGATATAAAGGATATGTAATTTTGTTTTCATGTAAATAAGTCATGAATGATTACTCATATTTTTGTAATTTTATGAGATATTTCATGCTAGTTGCCAAATGATGGTTCCTACATGTGTTAGGTGACTCACATGGGCTGCTAAGAGCTGATCATTGGAGTGTATATACCAATAGTACATACATCTAAAAGCTGTGTATTGTACGAGTACGAATACGGGTGCATACGAGTAGAATTGTTGATGAAACTGAACGAGGATGTAATTGTAAGCATTTTTGTTAAGTAGAAGTATTTTGATAAGTGTATTGAAGTCTTTCAAAAGTGTATAAATACATATTAAAACACTACATGTATATACATTTTAACTGAGTCGTTAAGTCATCGTTAGTCGTTACATGTAAGTGTTGTTTTGAAACCTTTAGGTTAAAGATCTTGTTAAATGTTGTTAACCCAATGTTTATAATATCAAATGAGATTTTAAATTATTATATTATCATGATATTATCATGTATGAATATCTCTTAATATGATATATATACATTAAATGTCTTTACAACGATAATCGTTACATATATGTCTCGTTTAAAAATCATTAAGTTAGTAGTCTTGTTTTTACATATGTAGTTCATTGTTAATATACTTAATGATATGTTTACTTATCATATTATCATGTTAACTATATATATATCCATATATATGTCATCATATAGTTTTACAAGTTTTAACGTTCGTGAATCACCGGTCAACTTGGGTGGTCAATTGTCTATATGAAACATAGTTCAATTAATCAAGTCTTAACAAGTTTGATTACTTAACATGTTGGAAACATTTAATCATGTAAATATCAATCTCAATTAATATATATAAACATGGAAAAGTTCGGGTCACTACACACTTAAATATTCTACAAGTTAAATCCAACTATTACTACGAAGCAGAAAATTTGGATGTCTATCAATTTAACCACTTAAATAATTTTTCTTTCCGTTTGAGATATTAGATAAGAAATAGAGAAAATTTCTAAGTCCTAAAAACTAGAGCGTCGAGAAATAAGAAAGAAAAAGATTGCGCGTCGAAAAACATCGAAAAATAAAAAGGTGAAAAATAAAAAGAAAGTAACGCGTCGTAACTTAAAAGGCACTAAAATTTTAAAATGGCGTCGCAAAATTCTAAATCACCTAAATCTTAGTCTAAAGAAAAGGCACTTAAGGGATTTTACGGCAAAGCCTAAAAATCTAAAAATATAAAAATTAACTACGGCAAAATACTAGTCTTAAAACTAATTACGAATGATAAAAATACAAATATTACGAATAAACGATTAAAAAGATACAAAAATAAAAATAAACTTAAAGTTGATAAAAAGTACAATTTTTATAAAAATATTATTTTTATATTATTTTATAAAAGTATTAATTTAAATATATAAATAAAACTTAATATAACTAAATAATTAAAATTAAATATTAATTTAATTAAAACCTAAATCTTAATTAATTAATAATAATAATTATTACTCCGTATTAAATGCGATTAGGGTTTCTGGTCTGGCAGGTCAAGGCGGCTCCGCGAGTCGCGGTGTCCCGTTCCAGAAAATCTCCGCGAGTCGCGAAGGTTGAAAAATGTTTTTTATTTTATTTTTATTTTTATTTATTTTTATATTGTTTTTCTAAAAATATATATAAATATATTTATACAAAAATAAATTAAAAATATAGCGTTTCGTCGATTTCCCCGGCAGCGGCGCCAAAAACTTGATGTGGTAGCGGAGGGGTACGTGATAGTACTATATTTTACTACGAAATACGTTACAAATTACACAAGTTTTAATTATTTATTTACAAATGGGATATACCTAAACCTTGCTACAACACTATAGGCAGTGTACCTAATCGTAGAGTAGTATAGTTTTTAGTAAGTCCGGTTCGTTCCACAGGGAGCGGGCTTATTGCACACTATATTTTTAAACGACTATATTTGTACAAAATATATATAATTATATATAATAATATATAAAAGGGGGTTTACCGTTTAATGACCGGTTTGTCGATTTATATTTTAAGTGAAGCGTATAGTAAATGACGATATTTAAATAACAATATAAAATAAATAACAATAATTAAAATGACAATAAATAAAAGTACGAGGAAAAATGAAATAAAATATATTATGCTTATTTAAACTTCCGTAATCACGATGTTTGACATGTTGATTTTTAGTTTATTCCCATGGGTTAATTGTCCTTTGTCCTGGATTATTTGATAAGTCCATCTGGTTTTTGTCCATAACGGTCCATCAGTCATAAATATAAAGTGCGAGTGTCCTCGTCAAATTATCCTTATGTTCGAAGTCAAATATTCCAACTAATTGGGGACTTAAACTGTAACAAGGTTTTAATACTTTGTTTAATAATTACACTAGGATATCGACTGCGTGTAACCTAAGGTTTTAATACTTTGTTATCAATTATGCCAAGTGTCCTTGTACATAATTTCACCCCTGTTTTAATAATTCCATAGACTATTAATCCATTCCCGTGTCCGGTTAAACGAACGATTATTCGTACATATAAATACCCCGCCCATCGTGTCCGATCGAGTGTATATAGTTATTTATAGGTACATCCAATTGTAAATCTTTATATTAAAATTAACAAACTATCATTTAGTTAAACAAATATAAAGCCCATTAATAGCCCATAGTCTAATTTTCACAAGTGTCGTTCTTTTGTCCAAACCCCAATTATGGTACAAAGCCCAATTACCCAATTTTAATATTTTTAGCCCAACATCATGATTACTTCGTCTTAAATAAGCATAATAATAACTTAAGTACGAGACATTAATTTAAAAAGGAGAACATAGCTTACATTGATTATTTATCGCGTAGTGTTACACGGACAGAGCTCCGACTTTAAAACCCGTAAAATAACCTTTACATAACCCGAACTAATCTAATATAACACTAATCTATATTATATATATATATATATATATATATATATATATATATATATATATATATATATATATATATATATATTATTTATATTATACTAAGGAGTATTATTATTATTATGTTATTTTTACTCGCAGAATTCGTGACCTTTTATAGGCATTTTGGAATTTGGCAGCTCCGCGAGTCGTAGAGTTTTTGGCCTTCAAACTCCGCGAGTCGTGGAGTTTGAAAATCCAGCTCACAAACTTTTGGCTCCTAGCTTGTCGACATAATAAATATATAAATATAAAATATAAATAATTAATATAATTATTTATATATTATATTATATTCTTGTGCATAACTGACTTATAATTTTTGGTCCGTTGCGTCGGGCATTGATAGTTGACTCATGTCCCAGTTCCGGATTTTCGAACGTCCTTGCGTACAATTTAATATCTTGTACTTTGCGTTCCGCAACTTGTACTTTTTTCATTTTTAGACGTTTGTTATCAATAAATTGAACCACATGGATTGTATCTTGTACATTTGAGCTTTTTGGTCATTTGCGTCTTCAAATCATCGTTTTCGCCTTTTGTCTTCGCACTTATTTAATATAAACGATTACAACTTAAAATAGGACAATTACAACTAAATAATTTACATGTTGGGAGGATATTGCTACTAAATATATGTTCATTTGGAGCACTATCAGTGTGTGTGTGTGTGTATACTACGTTTGCACTAGCACTTAATTTTTGTTACTATCCGTTGCAATTATAATTACTCACTACTCGTTAAAGAGAATACCGAACAACTTTGAACACAATGATGTGAATTACAATTCATTCGTTTTTTTGTGAGGAACATATGTTTGGAAGATTTGCACTAACTCTTTTTGACTAAATTCCTTCCGTTCTCCATGATTATATTCCCTTGGGTCTTATAGAGTGATACTGGAATGAATGTATGATTTAATGTAATATAAAGACGCCTAGCTAACGTGATTATATTGCAGTAAGTCATACAGAAATCCTAACGTTGCTTCATGAGAAGAAGAAAATATGAATTATCATGATATAATGACGTCGGTCCAACGTGATTGTATTACGGCAGTTTGTATGAAAGTCCCAATATCAACACATGAAGTATTGTATGAAACATAACTATCCACATATGTTTCCTTTGATATCCTCATTCGTTTCCTTTGACATCACGCCTTCAGCTGAAGTTACTACCCAAAATTTCGGGACAAAATTTTCTTTGACGGGTGGATAATGTCACAACCCGAACTTTTCCAACTAAGTTGTTTAATCTAATTTTCATGAATTAAAATTTTCAACTTGACTTGTAGTTTTGATAAATTAAATCTTGTTTTATTTTTGGGATTTGTAGGACTTTAAGGTTATAATTAAGTCTTTTTTAATCAAGAGTTGTTTTGAACATTTGCATAATGTCTTGAAACCCTAATTTATCACCATAAACCCCAGATTTTATAATCTATATCTATATATAATAACTTAATTAGTAAACTTATTTATTGAGTACTTGGATTAAAAGACTTGTAACTAATTCATTTGGACATTTAAATCATAAGTTAAAGATTTTCTCTACACTTAAATCATTTTCACAACTAGTCTTGATTACTTTGTACTTAGCCATTTCTTTCATTTAACCAACCTTGATCTATCTTGATTAGAACCTAACCTTAGCTTACTTTCTAAACCCTAAGCATACAAGTAAACATCTTAGAATTATACATTAGAAAGACTACATAAGTACATGTACAATTGCAAACGAAAAATTGACTAGAACACTTCCACCATCATCATCATCTAAATCGTTCCTCATTAGCATCATCCATATCATCATCATACACCATCTAAATACTTAATCCTTAAGCTAATCTTCATACAAAACATAATCATCACCATTGTCTTCTAGATATTAGACACCATTACATGTTTCATTAATGAAAGAAGATGAGTCACTTCCTCATCTCTTCTCCTCTTGCCACCTCCACCACCACCTCATCACCATCATCACCATATAAGCTTCCACTCTAAGCTAAGATCCAAGCATCTTGTCTGCAAGATATTAAGCAAGTTTGCATGGCCATTTAATGAAGAAACATGAGTCACTCCCCTCCCCTCTCCCTCTTGTGACACGTCCCATCTCCCTCTCTATATATATTCACCATCAACTTCCTCTTCTCTCATTTTTGATCACTCTAACTCACTCTCACACATACATACATTACAATTTCAGATCCAAATCACTCTCAAGTTCATATTATTGAAGACCTAAGATCAAAACCCCTCAAGATATAACAAAATGCTCAATTCTATTCATCATTTCGAAAGTATTAGAAAACGTTTCAAACTTCGATGATTTTGGTCTCTAGATTTCAATCGCATCCATGGTGAAAAAGGCGTACTTTCCAACTCTCAGATGTAGAGTATACATGACCAGTCTCCTCACTAGTGGATCACTCATATCACTCAAGTGTTTAGGGTGCCCTAATCTAATTGTATTGTCACTCAGAAGCCAGTCGTGTAACAGTTCTCATCATAGGCTTGGTAAAGCATCGATATCTCCATCGGTTAAGTAAGGACAACACTGATCTTCTTCCTAGGCATTCTTTCAAGAGGAAGACGGGTTGTACGGTTTGGTTGGGAAATTTTTATGGAATGGTGAAAGGTATCCAGATCTTTTGATTTAGAGAGAGTTGATAGATTTCTATTCTTCAGAGTAACCTTTTTTGGATACAGAATGGCTTGGATTTCGTAAAAAGTTTCTTCGAAAGAGGCAGATTTTACTAAGACTTTGTCTAGAATTTTCTTTGGCTCTTCAGGTAATTCTTCTTTTGGGCAACTTCTCGAGTTTTTTTTTGCCTTTATTCTAGAGAATTTGCTCTTTCATCATTTTTTTTTCCGGCATACCCTTTCTTCATAACTTTTGTCTTTCGTTCCTGGTGCCCAGAGAGGAAGTGATAATCCACTGAATATAGGTCTTTGACCTATAAAAAATAATCAGGGGTTCGAAATCTTTTAACAAGTGCTTTTGAAGCGAATTTGATCGGTCTATCTCTTCACTATTTTCTGGATCTTTTGATAAGTGGAAAGGGGAATGAAGGTGAATGGGTAGTCTATTTTTGGGAGTGAATTTGGGGTGAATATTTCTGATTCGTCAACTCTTTATGTAAGTTGGTCGGTTTACATTGCGTGGAGTGGAAACGGAAACGAATGGCTTTTTGTCTTTTCTATTCAGAATGATTTCTGATGAGTATCGCACCTGCACCACGTATGGCGCTTACTAACCATTGGCCTTGAAACGTATGTCAAAACCAAGTTCTAACTTGAACCGTACACTGGCACGCTCATCAATTGAATTGACAAAGTTTTGTAGATTTAATGGGTCGTGCAGATACTTTGGATCCAAGAGTCCTCACTTTTTGGGAGTAGGGGTCGTGCTTGGTCATGCGTAGCCTTTTTACATATTTTCTTGAAAGAAATCTTTTGACACAAAACATGAGTTTCAGCTTAATCGTTCCGTTCTAGTGAATGTTCCAAAAATCGATTTCTAGCAATTTTATATAATCTTTTGGGCTAAACAAGGTAAGAATTTTTTGAAATTACCCAATATTCATTGCTAATTACTTTTAGACAAAATATTTTTTTCAAAACTTGGCGTTTTACGGTTACTTGTCCTTTGAACCTTTACCCAATACCCCACACTTAGAAGAACATTGTGCATAATGTTCTCTGAAAAAGAATATTTTATATATTAGTTAAGGACAGTGACTTATAAAATTTCTAAGTTGGTTGCGGGGGTGACCCCACACTTAGAGATTTTATTGTTTAATAATTGAAATAAGTTTGAGGAAGGATTACTTCCCTATGGTCAGGTTACTTTCCTAGTGCCGGGCCTTCCTACGGTCAAGCTCCTAATTACTGTTGAAAACCAGTCTCTTTTGATTACGTTTCTGCATGAAGAACAAAAAGAGAAAGGCAGCATTTCCACTATATATAACTTTTTAATACAATGCTTCAAAAAGATAAAACTAAAAGTAAATAAAGTAAAGTAGTCTACGGAATACTATCCTGGCCAATGTGCTGAGCGGTGTCTGCGAAGTATCCATGAAGTCCGAAGGGATCATCATCATCCTCTAGTCTCGGCAAATACTCAAGTGGCTGTCTTATGTCCAACTCAGGTCCTATTATTGAATCTAGACAAAGGTCTGATGGCAACTCCTGGTGTGACAGGCTTGGAAAAGGATCCTCATCAGGGATGTTCCCGGTAATCTCAAAGACCTGGGCCGTGGGTGGCTCAACTGATATGGGAACTGTGACTAGGTGACAGCCTTCAGGTAGCTCATTGACTGGGACTGCCTCAATGACTGGAGCAGGCAAAACGGCTAAGATAGTCAGCGTGATGGGGGCGGGAGTAGCATGTGCTGGGATGGCAGCTGAAGCGACCGAGTGAACTGAGATAGGTGTGGAACGCCTAGGGGTAGCTTGTCGTGTCGGCTGAACATGGCGCACTAGTCTGAATGACGACGGGCACAGAGTACTACGTGGCATCCCCTCGCACTGAAGGTATGCTCTAAGGGCTCGATAAAGTCTCTGCTGGTCTCTGAGTAATGCCCATGCAACATCTGGGTCATTCAAGGTGGCTCCATAGTGTATCACTCTCTGTGGCTCATTGTGTCTCTAGTGGCTGTGTATACTCTGTAGGTATTGAGGCTAAACATCTAGAGTGTCGCACAGAAGGGGCTGGCAGTGCTGTACAAATATCCTCCTCAACACTCTCCAATATCAACCGCCTTGGGCCTAACTGCCCTGTTAATGGCCTGTTCTGATCAGTGCTGCTTTCCGATGAGTAAATTCTCAGAGTCCTCCTCCTACGAACTGGGATGTAAACTGAAGCTCCTGAACTTGGCATTCTGCCTGGATACATTCAACAAACTCGTAATTACTAAGCGCAAGTATGGCGCTTAGTTGTTAGTGCACAGAGATAATATTTTTGTAAACTGAAATTGAAATATAAATAAAGAAAATAAAAGGATAAGCAAGGGGTGCCTCCCAAGAGCACTTTGTTTATCAACTCGTTACAGCTCAACTTTTCTTGTCAGATCTTCACAATGAATAAAAGGAGAAGAGGTGCTCCCCCTTATCGTGGTCTTCTAGATAAGATTTTAACCGGTGGCCGTTGACTTTGAAGTTACCAGTGGGTCCTTCTAGTTCCACAGCCCCGTGTGGAAAAGCATGTATAACTTTGTATGGCCCACTCTATTTTGATCTAAGTTTTCCAGTGAACTTCTTGAATCGAGAATTAAAGAGCAGAACTTTATCTCCAGGAGCGAACTTTGTAGGTATCAGTTTTGCATCGTGTGTCAGCTTCGTCCGTTCCTTGTAGATATATGATGTTTCATATGCTTGGTCTCTTAATTCAGTGAGTTCATTCATCTGTATCTTCCGATGCCTAGCGGTTACTGAGGGGTTGAGGTTGTAGGTCTTTAGTGCCCAGAGAGCTTTATACTCTAGTTCCAGCGGAAGGTGACAGGCTTTACCATAGATCATGCGGTAGGGTGTAGTTCCTATAGGATTCTTGTAAGCAGTCCGAAATTACCACAGAGCATCATCTAGTTTCTCGGCCCATTTATTTCCATGATGGCCGACGGTGCGTTCTAGGATTCTCTTGAGTGCTCTGTTAGTGACCTTCGCTTGTCTGTTAGTTTGTGGATGATAGGCAGTGGACATTGTGTGAGTAACTTTGTATTGTTGCATCACCTTTATAAATTGGGTATTGCAGAAGTGTGTGCCTCTAGCACTTATTATAGCACGGGGAGCTCTAAATCGGCAGAAGAGTCTCTTCAAGAAGTTGGTGACGACCTTGGCATCATTGGTTGGAAATGCTTGGGCTTCGACCCATCTGGAGACGTAATCTACTACTACAAGGACATATTCTTTCCCATTAGACTTCGAGAATGGCCCCATAAAGTCTAATCCCCATATATCGAAGATCTCGCAAGCTTGAATATTAGTCCGAGGCATCTCATTCTTCATAGAGATAATACCTTGCCTTTTGCATGCGTCGCAACGCTTTACAAGCTCTTGCGCAACTCGGAATATAGACGGCTAGTAAAATCCTGATTCGTAGACTTTTCTTGCGGTTAAGTTTGCTCCATGATGACCTCCAGTTGGTCCGTGGTGACATTGGTGAAGAATCCTTGCTGCTTTTTTTCATCTACGCACCTCCTGATTATCTGATCAGGGCAAATCTTAAACAGGTACGGATCTTCCCAATAGTAGTACTTGGCATCCCTGAAGAACTTCCTTCTTCGGGATGTGCTCATTCCCTTTTGTGCTACTCCAGCAACTAGGTAGTTGGCTATGTCTGCATACCAAGGAGTATCAGTGAATTATGATCCTATGTGAGTTTGTCCTAAGCTCATAAGCTGTTCTTCTAGAAATTTATATCTGATATCTTGATCAATAAGTTGTTCCATCGTTGGGTTCTCCAAACGACTAAGATGGTCTGCTGCGACGTTCTCTGATCCTGTCTTATCTTTGATCTCAATATCGAATCTTTGGAGGAGTAAGATCCATCGTAGGAGTCTCGGTTTAGCATCTTGCTTAGTGAATAGATATTTAAGGGCTGAATGATCTGTGTAAATTGTGGTTTTGGACAGGATGAGATAGGAACGGAATTTGTCGAAGGCGAATACTACAGCTAGCAGCTCCTTTTCTGTGGTGGTGTAAATTTCTTGAGCTCCGGTTAAGGTTTTGCTGGAGTAATAGATTGGATGAAAATGTTTATCTTTCCGTTGTCCGAGTACAGCTCCAACTGCGAAGTCACTCGCATCACACATGATTTCGAATGGTAAACTCCAATCATGAGCTATCATGATAGGTGCATGTGTTAGCTGTTCCTTGATATAGTTGAATACTTTAGGACATTCTTCATCAAAGATAAACGGAACTTCCTTTCCGAGGAGATGAGTGATAAGTCGTGTGACCTTTGAGAAATCTTTGATGGAACGTCAGTAGAAACCGGCGTGTCAAAGGAAACTCCTTACTGCTTTTTCTGTGGTAGGCTCTAGAAGTTTAGTTATGGTCTCAATCTTAGCCTTATCAAATTCTATTCCTGACTTTGAAATCTTATATCCTAAAATGATCCCTTCTTTAACCATGAAGTTACATTTTTCCCAATTCAGAACAAAATTGGAATCTTCACACCGGCTGAGCATCTTGTCAAGGTTAGAAAGGCATGAATCAAAGATACTACCAAAGATCGAGAAGTCATCTATGAAGACTTCCATACAACGTTCAATCATTTCGTGGAATATTGCTACCATGCATCACTTGAATGTAGCTGGTGCATTACATAACCCAAAGGGCATGTGTCGATAGGCAAATGTTCCATAAGGACAGGTGAAGGTTGTTTTTTCTTGGTCATTAGGATCGAGGGGAATCTGAAAGTAGCTAGAAAAACTGTCGAAGAAACAATAGTACTCGTTTCCTGATAGACGTTCCAACATTTGATCAATGAAAGGTAATGGAAAATGATCCTTTCGGGTTGCATCATTAAGTTTACAATAATCTATGCAAACCCTCTAACCAGTGACTTTCTGTGTTAGAATAAGTTCATTATTCTCATTTTGAATTACAGTTGTCCCTCCCTTCTTAGGTACCATTTGAACAGGACTGACCCATGGTGAATCGAAAATGGGATATAATAGACCGGCGCCCAGAAGTTTGATTACTTCTTTCTTGACGACTTCTTGAATCATAGGGTTAACCCTTCTTTGCCTCTGAACTGATGGTTTGAAATCATTTTCCATGAAAATCTTGTGCGTGCAATAGTTGGGGATGATTAGTTCGGAGATCTTCCAAGCAATTGCCTTCTTATGTGATTTCAGAACTTGAATCAATTTTACCTTCTCTTGTAGCGTGAGGTCTTTCGAAATGATCACGGGGAGTTGCGATTCTCCTTCTAAGAATGCATACTCCAGATTGTCGGGTAACTTCTTTAACTCCAATTTCGGAGGTTCCTCGATAGATGGCTTCATTCTAGCTATTTCCTTTCGGTCTAACGAGTCATATCTCTCCTGAAATTCTTCAATAGCGGTCATTGATGCTATCTGTTCTTTGTTCTTGGAAATTGTCCTTCTTAATGCTTCATCTTCAGAAACGTCTTCCTTAATTTCGAAGGTTGGTTCAGGAATTTCAACACAGTCCTCTTTTCACTGGGGTTCCTGAGATACTGGAATGAAATTTGTTTCTTCATTCGGTCTTCTCCTTAACAAAGGTAGGGGAATGCCTTGCCCTATCGGTGCTATTTGGATAATCTTGTCGAGAAAATTACTTTCAGAGAGGGGAGATTTGTATTGACTAAGATTTATGGCTGAATAGGTGTCGAGATTTCCTTCAGAGGTGTAAACAACAGATCCTTAGAAATTTGATATTGACTACATATAGCCATGGTATCCTCCAGATATTCGTTGGCAAATTCTTGAAAAGAATCAGTGAGATTGATATCTTCTTCACAGGGGTGGCTCATGAGTCGGTCGACATTAAATGTGACTTCTTCACTCCCAACTCTTAATTTTAATGATTTCTCATGTACATCGATTACGGCCTTGGTAGTATTTAGGAATGGTCTGCCAAGTATGAGTGGGACCTTCGTGTCTTCCTCATTATCCATAATGACGAAGTCAACGGGATATGCAAACTTATCCACTCTACCTAGGACATCTTCAGCTATTCCTAGAGGAACTTTAACTGATTTGTCTGCGAGTTAGATAGTCATGCTGGTAGGCCTTAAGTCATTTAATCTTAGCTTCTTGAATAATGAATAGGGCATTAGGTTTACACTGGCTCCTAAGTCTGCTAATGCATTGCTAATTTGGATATCTTGTAGGTAGCAAGGTACCGTAAATCTTCATGTATCTCCTAAATTAGGGGAAATACCATGTTGTAATACTAATGAACATTCTTCACTTAAGGGTAAGCTAACTATCTCTCTTAATCTCTCTTTGTTTGAAAGTAGTTCTTTGAAAAATTGAGCGCAGTTTGACATTTCTACTAAAGCATCTACTAGTCGTACATTCAAATGCAGGTTCTTGATAATATCCCAATACTTAGCGAATTGCGCTTCCTGTGTTTCCTTCCTAAGCTTAACTGGGAAAGGTATGCGGGCGCGTGGAATAATTTCCGGGGCCTTAGGAGAGATAGGTTCCGGTGGATTGACAACTGGGTCAATTGGCACAGGTTCCTTATCGGAAAGATCTTGTATGGGTGTATTAACAGTTGTTTCCTTTCCACCTCTAGTGATTACTAAGGCATCAAACTCACTACACTCTAATTCAACTTTAGTGGTTAACCGTTTATGTGTAAGCTGAAAATTGATTATTAATTCTTCAAAAGTCTTTATCAAAGTGTCAAACTTATTTTTACATTCTATGACTTGAAAATTTATCATGTATTGCTTTTTCATAAATTCAACTAAAATTTCCTTAGAGTGGAGAGTAGGTTTGTATAATGGGAAGATTATATTATGGTCTGAGCTATTTTGTTGTTTATGTGCCCATCTAGGGTAAGGGTACCTTAGATTGGTTTTAGTAGCATCGGTACTTTTAGAAATTGGTAAACTTTGAAGAGTGAGGGTGAGATCTTGTAACCTAGTTTCCAGTATTTTTACCGTATGAGCGAAGACGTCATCCTTCTCAGCAGCTTCATTGCTCCAATCTTCCTGTTGTGTAGCTATTGTGTCTAAGAGATTACATGCTTCGTCTGCTGTTCGGGACATGAAATTTCCTTGCGAGGCCATGTCTAGGAGAGACTTATCCTCCTTAGTCAAACCATTGTAAAGTGTACAGATTATTTCTGCCCGACTTAACGAATGATTAGGACATCTTCTAAGCATCACTTTTATTCAATTTCATGCTAGACATAATGACTCGTTTTCCTTTTGAGAAAAGTTTGTGGTGTCATTTCTTAAACAGGTTTGCAGGGAGGGTGAATAAATTTTTTTTTAAAAAACTTGGTGGCTAGTTCCTCCCATGATTGTATTGAATTCGGGTTAAGCTCATCAAACCATACTAAAGCGTGTGTAAATAGAGAATATTGAAAAAGATGAAGTTTCAAAAGGTTTTTCTTGTTTTCTTCCTTCTTAAAAGAGTTAACCAGACTAATAAATTTATTTAAGTGAAAGTTTGGATCGTCAGTTGGTAATCCTTGAAATTTACAGATCATACTGACCAGATTGATCATATGCGAACTGATTTCAGGAATTCCTTCGATTCCTAAGGTGATTGGTTCTCTTCTTTCCTCTAAGCATGACTTATGCATAGAATCAAGGGCGTTTTATTGTTCCATTTTTAGATTTTCTGTTTAAAAAGACTTAAAAATAACTTTTAGAAAATATTAATTGACTAAAAGGATCGATAATTTAATAAAAACAATTATTCTTGAAATTCGGTTGCTAACCTTATCGGATATCTTAACTGATAGGACTTCTTATAGATTACTTCGTATCTAGGTGGCTAGGCCGAATACGGAGAGGCAGGATCCTTTTGGTTCCAATATAATTGGAGACTGTTCGGAAAAACCAACAACCAAGTTCGTGTATAATTGTCTTTCTTAGACACCACCAAACAATACTTTTGTCTGTTTAAAATCTATCTCAATCAAAATATTCGATCCCCGGCAACGGCGCCAGAAAACTTTGTTTACTACAATGATATGGCCGAAATGGACAGTTTTTATTCGTGCAGTGCCGTTAGGCCGCAAGACGTCAGATTCAGTTGATCAAGGTAGCATACAGTGGTTTTGTTTATTTATATTGTGCGGAGCCTATATTTACTTTTACTTTTTAAGGTGTAGAAGGTGTAAGTTAACCTAGCGTCGTATTTTTGAATAAATTAACGAATTGAAAATCAAGTGGATAATTGTCTTTTATTTAAATTACCTAGATAAAGGATAATAGTTGGTTTAAGCTAATGGTCCTAAGTACGGAAAAGTAAATAAAGTGGAAGGATATCCGGAGTATGCAGATCAGGGAAATGTTGACCAAGATATTAGTTTTGGGTTAGGGAAAGGTAATTATGCTTAAGTTAAGGCTATGTTTGGAATGATGTAGATCTGATTGGATGAGCTAATTACACAGACCTACTTATCTCTAGAATCTCAGAGTTCTCTTTGAGAAGTGAAAAGTATGTCACTTGGTTGTATAATTGAAACGCAACTATACCTTGGAGGTTATCCTCAGTAAAGTACTAGGTTTATTAGTAAGCTAAGCTCTAATCCTAACCCTCGTTATCAGTTTGGTTAACTGAATAACAACGTGCCGTGTTGATTAAACACTAATCACAAACGGAAGGAGTCCGTCGGTTTAAGTTGGCGAAACCTTAAATGAAAACTAACAACCATTTCATCATACTAATGACATCATATCAATTCAAGCATTATACAGCATTATAGTTGATATACTGAAAGTAAAGTAGATAGAAACCTAATAGATACCTAGACAGTTGATATGACTTAGTCCTAAGGCAACAATCAAACAAGAACATGCAATAGGCTTTGGTCACACAGTAAAGGTACTAAATAGATCTTAACAGATAATAAGAGATCTCTTTGGAACAGTCAATAGGCATACTAGGTCATTCATGTCTCAATTCCTAAGTTCCGTGTCCTAAAAGCGCATTAAATGCCTCTCTTGAACTCCGGCCATACCGAGTTCATAGAATCTTTAGATACAGTATAACTAGGGGTCTTAATCCTATGAAGTAGCTAAGTTCATATAGGTGGACAAGTTCTGATCACAACCTAGGTTGGTCATTCCTTAAAATGCTAGCATACAAATCTATCAGACTCACAAGTTCAGCATAACACTAGTAACCGTGCTAAATTAACATAATTACGCTAACCCAAACTTCTATCATGGCAACATACAGATTAATTAAGCTATCATGGTAATATTGGAATGCATTATTATACATAAAATGTAAGAATACATGTTTAATACAAAAGACAAGCGTTTCGAATAAAAACCTGAAAATACTGAAGAAATCTGCCCGAGATCGCAGGGACTCGCCGGGATATCCTCCGGAAAATAAAATCTAAGCTAGCTACTACTAAAAACTAACTAAAACTTGAAAATATAAAATTATTTTGTAAATTGAGTGTGTGTTGAAATTGATGGAGAGAGCTCTTTAAATAGACTTAATTTTTGCCTGCAACCGGCTGGCAGGCCGTTTGGCAAGCCATTTGCAGGGGCCGTTTGCTTGTTTAGCCCATTTTCTGTGGCCGTTTGACTTGGGCATGTGGCAGGCCGTTTGCAAGCCAGGCAAGCCGTTTGGCAGGCCGTTTGCCTTGCCTGTTCAGCTGAAATTCACTGGATCGTAACCGAAAAAGTGATAATTTTGCCGACAAAGTTTGAAACTTTATTGATTTAGGGCTTAATATCGGGGTAAAAACGTGACTTTTTGGCCGATATCAATGATTATCATGACTTATATCTAAGAATGTTAGACTTTCCACTTCGAGCATGATAAGTCACTATCAAGGAAATACATCTAAGGTAAATGGATATTTAATGCATATAGTACTTGTATAGGATGTTAGGTATCTTTTTACAGGTGTTAAATGAAGTAGAGTGTCCAAGAAGTGATGTCCAAAACTGATTCAAACGGCTATACAACGGATATACATTTTGGACTGAACCACGTGCGGCCGACCGTAGGCAAGACTTGGAGAACTTTGAAGACTTGGACCTCTTTGTAGTGACCCGAACTTTTCCATGTTTATATATATTAAATGAAATTGATATTTACATGATTAAGTGTTTCTAACATGTTAAGCAATCAAACTTGTTAAGACTTGATTAATTGAAATAGGTTTCATATAGACAATTGACCACCCAAGTTGACCGGTGATTCACGAACGTTAAAATTTGTAAAAACTATATGATGACATATATATGATTATATATATAATTAACATGATATTATGATAAGTAAGTATCTCATTAGGTATTTTAACAATGAGTTATATACATAAAATTGTGTTTATTGAATTAAGAACTCGAAACGATATATATAACGATTATCGTTATAACAACGTCTTACTAATTACATATGAATCATATTAAGATATTGTTACACTATGTTTAATCATGATAAATGATAAGTAAACATGTCATTATGTATATTAACAATGAACTACATATGTAAAACAAGACTACTAACTTAAGAATTTCGAAACGAGACATATACATAACGATTATCGTTGTAACAACATTTAACTGTATATATATCATACTAAGATATATTAATATATCATAATATCATGATAATGTAATAATTTAACATCTCTTTTGATATAATAAACAATGGGTAAACAACATTTAACAAGATCGTTAACCTAAAGGTTTCAAAACAACATTTACATGTAACGATTAACGATGACTTAACGACTCAGTTAAAATGTATATACATGTAGTGTTTTAATATGTATTAATACACTTCTGAAAGACTTCAACACACTTATCAAAATACTTCTACTTAACAAAAATCCTTACTATTACATCCTCGTTCAGTTTCATCAACAATTCTACTCGTATGCACCCGTATTCGTACTCGTACAATACACAGCTTCTAAATGTATGTACAATTAGTATATACACTCCAATGATCAGCTCTTAGCAGCCCATGTGAGTCACCTAACATATGTGGGAACCATCATTTGGCAACTAGCATGAAATATCTCATAAAATTACAAAAATATTAGTAATCATTCATGACTTATTTACATGAAAACAAAATTACATATCCTTTATATCTAATCCATTTACCAATGACCAAAAACACCTAAAAACACTTTCATTCTTCAATTTTGTTCATCTAATTGATCTCTCTCAAGTTCCATCTTCAAGTTCTAAGTGTTCTTCATAAATTCTACAAGTTCTAGTTTCATAAAATCAAGAATACTTCCAAGTTTACTAGCTCACTTCCAATCTTGTAAAGTGATCATCCAACCTCAAGAAATCCTTGTTGTTTACAGTAAGATATCATTATAAATCAAGGTAATACTTATATACAAACTTTGATTCAATTCCTATAACTATAACTATGTTAATTAGAGTGATAATCTTACTTGAACTTGTTTTCGTGTCATGATTCTACTTCAAGAACTTTCAAGCCATCCAAGATCCTTTGAAGCTAGATCATTTCTTGACACTTCCTGTAGGTTTACCTACTAAAATTGAGGTAGTAATGATGTTCATAACATCATTCGATTCATACATATAAAACTATCTTATTCGAAGATTTGAACATGTAATCACTAGAACATAGTTTAGTTAATTCTAAACTTGTTCGCAAACAAAAGTTAATCCTTATAACTTGACTTTTAAAACCAACTAAACACATGTTATATATCTATATGATATGCTAACTTAATGATTTAAAACCGAAAAACACGAAAAACACCGTAAAACCAGATATACGCCGTCGTAGTAACACCGCGGGCTGTTTTGGGTTAGTTAATTAAAAACTATGATAAACTTTGATTTAAAAGTTGTTCTTCTGGGAAAATTATTTTTCTTATGAACATGAAACTATATCCAAAAATCATGGTTAAACTCAAAGTGAAAGTATGTTTTCCAAAATGGTCATCTAGACGTCGTTCTTTCGACTGAAATGACTACATTTACAAAAACAACTTGTAACTTATTTTTCCGACTATAAACCTATACTTTTTATGTTTTAGATTCATAAAATAGAGTTCAATATGATATCATAGAAATTTGATTCACTCAAATCGGATTTAAAACAAAGAAGTTTTGGGTAAAACAAGATTGGATATTTTTTTTATTGTTGTAGCTACGGGAAATATTGTAACAATTCTATACAAATCATATCCTAGCTAACTTATATTGTATTATACATGTATTCTAATGTAATCTTGGGATACCATAGACACGTATGCAAATATTTTGACATATCATATCGATCCATGTATATATATTATTTGGAACAACCATAGACACTCTATATGCAGTAATGTTGGAGTTAGCTATACAGGGTTGAGGTTGATTCCAAAAATATATATACATTGAGTTGTGATCTAGCCTGAGACGTGTATATACTGGGTCAAGGATTGATTCAAGATAATATATATCGATTTATTTCTGTACATCTAACTGTGGACAACTAGTTGTAGGTTACTAACGAGGACAGCTGACTTAATAAAATATTGTAAATATATTTTGAACATACTTTGATATATATGTACATATTTGTTATAGGTTCGTGAATCGACCAGTGGCTAAGTCTTACTTCCCGACGAAGTAAAAATCTTTGAAAGTGAGTTATAGTCCCACTTTTAAAATCTAATATTTTGGGATGAGAATACATGCAGTTTTATAAATGTTTTATGAAATAGACACAAGTAATTGAAACTACATTATATGGGTGAATGATCGAAGCCGAATATACCCCTTTTGCTTGGTAACCTAAGAATTAGTAAACCGATCTACTAATTGACGCGAATCCTAAAGATAGATCTATTGGGCCTAACGAACCCCATCCGAAGTACCGGATGCTTTAGTACTTCGAATTCGTTTATATCATGTCCGAAGGATTTCCCGGAATGATAGGGGATATTCTTATATGCATCTTGTTAATGTCGGTTACCAGGTATTCACCATATGAATGAATTTTATCTCTATGTATGGGATGTATATTGAAATATGAAATCTTGTGGTCTATTATTATGATTTGATAATATATAGGTTAAACCTATAACTCACCAACATTTTTGTTGACGTTTTAAGCATGTTTATTCTCAGGTGATTATTAAGAGCTTCCGCTGTTGCATACTAAAATAAGGACAAGATTTGGAGTCCATGCTTGTATGATATTATGTAAAAACTGCATTCAAGAAACTTGTTTTTGATGTAATATATTCTTATTGTAAACCATTATGTAATGGTCGTGTGTAAACGGTATATTTTAGATTATCATTATTTGATAATCTACGTAATGCTTTTTAAACCTTTATCGATAAAATAAAGGTTATGGTTGTTTTAAAAATGAATGCAGTCTTTGAAAAACATCTCATATAGAGGTTAAAATCTCGCGACGAAATCAATTAATATGGAACGTTTATAATATATGAACGGGACATTTCACTCTTGCATGCTACAACTCAAAATCATCAGAGAATCACAAGAACTAAACACTTATACATATGTTTGTGATTATCAAAAGAAGTTCTATAATGTAAGATCCTGTTTTCTTTTTGGCTTGGAAGTCGTCCAAACATCTGGGACGCCGTCCCATTATGAAGGCCTGGACGCCGTCTAGAAATCTAGACGCCGTCCAGATGATCTGTCGAGCCATAATTGGGTTTTTAAATATTTTAGATGGGTAAATTGGTAATTTCACTTGGTGGACGAATTAAAGGCCCTAGATCAGTTTGGTTGAGCCGCATTACTCCATTTCTAACCACCAAACTTCATCCACTTAAATCCTAGTGAGAGAGTGTGATTCAAGTGTGAGAAAGCTCAAATCGGAGAAGAAGAAGCTTGTTTCGGGTTTTAGCTCGAGCATTAAAGTTGTTCATCTCCTCGTTAGCTTCGTTTTGATTGTGGTGGTAAGCCCTAAACTTGATTACCTTAGTTTAATGTGTTTAAGGGTTAGGGTTTGGGTTAGTGTTGCGCATAAAACCCATTTGTGAGTAATTTGGGGGTTTTGGGTAAGTTTGGGTCATGAAGACCCAAATGGTGACTAACCTAGGGTTTTGAATGGGTAAATGGGTCTTAAAGACCTAGGAAATCACTAGTACACTTATAGTTAATGTTAGTGGGTGTCATTTGGGTTGTGGGTGACCCAAATGGGTGTGTTGACCTTGAAATGGGTCAAATGGGTCTTTGATGACCTAGGTTGTCTTACATGTATGAAAACGAGTCAACTTGGTGATTAAATGTGTATTAAGACCTTAATGGCTAGAATTAGGGTTTTTAGTGAAGTTAACCCATTATTAGGGTTAAGGGTGCAAAATGGGTCGGGATTGCACCTTGGGTCAAAAGACTCTAGATTTTTGAGTGAATTGCTTGACCGACTTGAGTTGTGAATTGATTATGTGCTAAAATGTAATAGGTACGTTACATTGAAGTTGCAAGTTTGGTTATCTTTCACGAAGACTCTAAGGTGAGTGGAGTAATTATACGTATGTGTATATGACGTATTTATTTGTGGGTGTTATGGTATGAACCATCGATCCGGTAGTGCCATAACATGTGTGTCATCGAGTGTGAACCACGAGCCGGTAGCATCGAGTGTGAACCACGAGCTGGTAGCACTATAAACTAAGATGTGAACCATGAGCCGGTAGCATCGAGTGTGAACCACGAGCCGGTAGCACTATAAACTAAGATGTGAACCACGAGCCGGTAGCATCGAGTGTGAACCACGAGCCGGTAGCACTATAAAAGAGTATGACTCAATTGCGTATGGTGTGAACCACGAGCCGGTAGCACCATAGCGTTATGGTTAACCATATTGAGATTGTTGATTGTTTAGCATGTTGTTTAAATATATTGTGTTGAGTATATGCTAATGCGATTTTTGTGATAATGTGCGACTTGTTAAGTATTTCGGGTATGATGTTATGCTAATTTGAGTTTCAAGTTCGTACGAGGTATTCGGTAATTGTGATTGCAAATAGATGGGTTATATATATGTATGTATAATTATTGCATTCACTAAGCGTTAGCTTACCCTCTCGTTGTTTACCTTTTTAGGCTCGGGTGCGGACAAAGGAAAAGGTATTCGGTTGGATTAGTTCTCCCGCTTGATTTGGTAGGGGATGCTTTCTGGTTAGCTTTTGGAAGCTCGGTCAAGCTTTGGGTAGTTTAACCCCAAACACCATGCTCTAGGGTTGTTTGGAAATTAAACTTGTATTTGGTCGAAACTTCTATTTTTGGAACGAAACTCGTAAAATGGGTAATGTGGGCCCAATGTTGGAAAAACTTGATTTGATGATGAAAACCTCTTAGTTTATCATATTGTGTTATGTTGTGAAAAGGTTTTCGCGTAAAAGTGTCGGGAAGCGGGTTTTCCGCTCAAGTGAGTTGGACCCGTGATCAGTAGCTGGCAGTTCATTGGGACGCCGTCCCAATTGCTTGGACGCCGTCCCAGTTGTGTTGAGCTGGACTCCGTCCCAAACTTTGGACGCCATCCCACATTTATGAGCTGGACGGCGTTCAAGATTCTGGACGCCGTCCAGATGCACTGACATATAAAATTTTTTTTTGGTACGCGTTTTGAGTTTATGAAGTTGGGTTGTTACAAGTGGTATCAGAGCATGGTCTAAGGGATTTAGGCGACTTGAGATAGGTGCCTAGACTTAGACTTTATTGTGTGAGCGCTTTATGCGGGACTTGTAGGACTTTGGGTCTAATCGGGAATTGTTAGTGCTTTGGTTTATGAGAATTAACCTTGTGCTAATTGTTTGTGTTGTGTTTAGCAAGCATCAAGCGAGATAGGCGTTTCACTAGCGAGTTAATGCGACGTGCTCGCGTAGTAATGACTAGCTACCATTATTACGGGCGCAAGTCGTGTTAAACAAGCAATGTACGAAGTTGAGCGAGATGGAGTAGTGTGGCATATATGTATATACACATGTAATTGTCCTTTCGTTTTTGTGGTTTAACCTATTTCGTTTTATAGAATGAAGACAAGAAACAGTCCCGATCATGATAACGGAAGTACAAGCGAGGACGCCGAGTTTTCGGCCAAGGTTGAGGCTGTCTTTAAAAAGTTAAAAGCGGATTTTCTTACGGACGTCCGAAAGGTCTTTCAAGATTCGGTCGATGGGCAGGTGACCGATTTGATAAATGAATGAATGAAGGCCACTATCAAAGAGGCCCTTGACGCTAGAAACATTTATCCTCGTGGTGAAGGAGGTGAAGGAAGGCGGGACTTCCACTACAAGAATTTCAAGGACGCTCAACCCCCGATGTTTAATGGGGTGCGAGATCCTTTAAAAAGTACATGTTGGATCTCCGACATCGAGGGAGCTTTCCGTACCTCGGAATGTCCTCCCGAGAAGAAGGCGAGGTATGGTTCTAGCATGCTACGAGAAGAGGCTAAGTTATGGTGGGATGATAAAATCAACTTGTATGGTAAGGAACAATGTATGGGCTTGACGTGGGAAGAATTTAAGAAGGAGTTTTTCAAGGAATACCGAACTTCTTCGGATCTCGATAGAATCCGGGACGAGTTGCACCATTTGCAACAAGGTTCAATGGACTTAGTTACTCTTAAGTCTACCTTCTTGGCAAAGACTCGTTTTTGCCCGGAGTATGTTGGTGATGATCACAAGCTAATGAAGGATTTCTACTGCACTTTAAATGATGAGTACAAGGGTAAGATTAGTCGGGGTATGGCTAAGTCTTTTGACGAGTTATTTGAATTGGCTCGGGGTTTTGAGCCGGAGGTGCCAAGAAAGAGCGATTTTACTTTTTCAAAGAGGAAGTTTAAGGGTTCAAGTCATTCGAACTTTTCAAACAAGAAGTCCAAGAAAGGCTCCGAAAGCTTTAATAGTGTGAAGAAGGGTGCTTCCGGGAGTTTCGGGCCCACGTGTTATAATTGTAATCAAAGAGGACACATGGCCCGTGATTACACCAAGGCGTCGACCAAAATCACTTGCTTTAATTGTGGTAAAGAGGGGCATAAGAGGCCGGAATGTCCCGATTTGAATAATGATAATGTTAAACGGTTAGAGAAAGCGGCGGGCACGGCTAGGGGTCGCAACTATTTGATGACCAATGACAAAGCCAAACAATCAAACGAAGTAGTCTCAGGTACTTTCATGGTTAATTCTAATCCGGCGAGAATTCTATTTGATAGCGGTGCAAATTTGTCGTCTATGTCTCCTAAATTTGTGCCTAAACTTGATAGACCGTTAGCTAAGTTAAGTCGTCCGGTAGAAGTCGAAATAGCGGACGGCAAGACGGTGCTAGTGGTTGATGTGTGCGAAAATTGTGATGTTGTTTTCGGTGCCAAAACCTTTAAAATTGAACTCATTCCAATGACCTTGGGCGATTTTGATATTATCGTTGGTATGGATTGGATCGATCGTTATAGAGCCGATATTGCATGTCATGATAAGTTTATTCGTGTGAAGACCCCAAGTGGGGGAGAGTTGATTATTCATGGTGATAAGCGAAGGAGACCGGTGCCGATATGCACTTTTGCACGGGCACGTCGTCTCGTTGTTACCGGTGGCATGGCTTTCCTTGCTCATGTTGTTGATACTCGCAATGAGCCACCACCCATCCCTGAAATTCCGGTGGTTAATGAATTTGAAGACGTTTTTTCGTATGAGTTACCGGGTGTTCCGGCAGAAAGACAAGTTGAATTTCGCATTGAGTTAGTTCCGGGGGCTACCCCCATTGCTAAAACTCCTTATCGTTTAGCGCCGACGGAAATGCAAGAGTTGTTAAATCAAACCCAAGAGCTACTTGAAAAGGGTTTCATTCGACCGAGTGCTTCGCCTTGGGGCGCTCCGGTTTTATTCATAAAGAAGAAGGATGGTAGTATGCGGATGTGCATCGATTATCGGGAGTTGAATAAAGTGACGATCAAGAATCGTTATCCATTGCCTCGGATTGACGATTTTTTTGACCAACTCCAAGGTGCGACGTATTTCTCGAAGATTGACCTACGGTCCGGCTATCACCAAATGCGGGTCCGTGAGGAGAGAAAACGGCTTTTCGAACGCGTTATGGGCATTTTGAGTTTGTAGTTATGCCTTTCGGTCTTACGAATGCACCGGCGGCATTCATGGATCTTATGAACCGAGTGTGCCAACCTATGTTGGACAAGTCAGTAATAGTGTTCATTGACGACATACTAGTCTACTCGAAAAGTATGAACGAACATGAACGTCATTTGCGTGAAGTATTGAAGACGCTACGAAAGGAGAAGTTGTATGCAAAGTTCTCCAAATGTGAATTTTGGCTAAGGGAAGTTCAATTCCTTGGTCATATTGTGAACGAAAACGGTATTCAAGTAGATCCGGGGAAGATCGAGACGGTGAAGAGTTGGGGACGACCGACTACGCCTACGGAAATCCGAAGTTTTCTCGGATTGGCCGGTTATTATCGTCGGTTTATCCAAGACTTTTCTAAAATCGCTTCTCCATTGACGAAATTGACAAGAAAGAATGCAAGATTTAATTGGGAGAACGAGCACGAAATTGCTTTTCAATTGTTAAAAGAGAAGTTGTGTCAAGCTCCGGTGTTAGTGTTGCCGGAAGGGGTAGAAGACATGACGGTTTATTGTGATGCTTCTCTAAATGGTCTTGGGTGTGTTCTAATGCAAAGAGGTAAAGTCATCGCTTATGCCTCTCGACAATTAAAGGAACATGAAACGAGATATCCGACTCATGATCTCGAGTTGGCGGCGGTTGTGCATGCGTTGAAAATTTGGCGCCACTACTTGTATGGTGTCAAATGTACGATTTATTCGGATCACAAGAATTTAAAACATCTTTTCACTCAACGAGATTTGAATTATCGTCAACGTAGATGGATGGATGTGGTGAAAGACTATGATTGTGAGATACTTTATCATCCGGGTAAGGCGAACGTTGTCGCGGATGCGTTGAGTCGAAAGAGTCAACATCCGGAGATACGAGTAGGATCGTTACGTTTGATTATTACTAATGATTTTCTTGTGAAGCTTGGTGAGATTCAAATAGAGGCTTACGTTCACAACAAGTATACGGAGCGAATCATGGGCCAATCGGAGTTTATTACTATGGGTTCGCGTGGGTTGTTGTCTTTTCAAGGAAGGGTGTGGGTGCCTAAGATGGGTGATTACCGACGGGTGCTACTTGATGAAGCACATAAGTCAAAATATTCCATTCACCCGGGCGCGACAAAAATGTATCTTGACTTGAAGAAAGATTATTGGTGGCCGGGCATGAAGCGTGATGTTGTAAAATATGTTGAGCAATGTATTACTTGTTTGCAAGTTAAAGCCGAGCACCAAAAGCCATATGGTAAGTTGCAACCGTTAGAAATCCCGAAATGGAAATGGGAGCACATTACCATGGATTTCATAACAAAGTTACCTAAGACGGCGAGAACCCAATTTGACACGATTTGGGTAATAGTTGATAGATTGACGAAAAGTGCTTTGTTTCTTCCCATTAAAAATGCAATATCTTCGGAGGCCTTAGCTAAGTTGTTTATCAAGGAAGTGGTCTCGCGAGATGGGGTTCCTATATCTATTATTTCGGATCGAGATACCTGTTTTACATATCGGTTTTGGGAAAAGTTTCACGAATATATGGGAACGAGATTGAAATTGAGCACGGCGTATCAACCTCAAACGGACGGTCAAACCGAACGTACGAATCAAACTTTGGAAGATATGTTACGGGCGTGCATTATTGATTTCGGTGGTAGTTGGGATGAGCATTTGCCTTTGGTGGAATTCTCGTACAATAATAGTTATCATACTAGTATCGGGATGCCACCATATAAGATGCTTTACGGGCGAAGGTGTCGAACTCCAATTTGTTGGGGTGAAGTGGGTCAAAGGGAAATCGGGAGTACCGATTTGGTTTTGGAGACGAATAACAAGATTGATATTATTCGGGAACATTTGAAGAAGGCTCAAGATAAAAAAAAAAAGTCGTATGCCGATAAGCTTAGACGAACGATTGAATTTCAAGAAGGTGATATGGTGATGCTTAAGGTTTCGCCTTGGAATGGTATTATTCGATTTCAAAAACGGGGAAAGTTAGCTCCTCGATTTATTGGGCCATTCAAAGTTTTAGCTCGTGTTGGCGAAGTTGCTTATCGTTTGGAATTACCCGAAGAACTTGCGGGGATCCATAATACATTTCATGTTTCCTATCTCCGTAAGTGTCTTGCGGATGATTCATCGTGGGTGTCGTTAGACGAGATTGAGCTAAATAATAAGTTAGAGTATGTTGAGGAGCCGGTTGCTATACTTGATGAAAAGGTTAAGAAATTGAGAAATAAGGAGGTGAGGACTTTTAAAGTCCAATGGCGTCGAAGTATAGGCTCCGAGCTTACTTGGGAGCCCGAAGAGTTTGTCTTGGTTTATCTTCCTGCTTGTCATGCGGCGTGGATTGCGAGGTCGCAATCCGGTTCAAGTGGGGGAGAGTTGTAAGATCCTGTTTTCTTTTTGGCTTGGACGCCGTCCAAACATCTGGGACGCCGTCCCATTATGAAGGCCTGGAAGCCGTCCAGAAATCTGGACGCCGTCCAGATGATCTGTCGAGCCAGAATTGGGTTTTTAAATATTTTAGATGGGTAAATTGGTAATTTCACTTGGTGGATGAATTAAAGGCCCTAGATCAGTTTGGTTGAGCCTCATTACTCCATTTCTAACCACCAAACTTCATCCACTTAAATCCTAGTGAGAGAGTGTGATTCAAGTGTGAGAAAGCTCAAATCGGAGAAGAAGAAGCTTGTTTCGGGTTTTAGCTCGAGCATTAAAGTTGTTCATCTCCTCGTTAGCTTCGTTTTGATTGTGTTGGTAAGCCCTAAACTTGATTACCTTAGTTTAATGTGTTTAAGGGTTAGGGTTTGGGTTAGTGTTGCGCATAAAACCCATTTGTGAGTAATTTGGGGGTTTTGGGTAAGTTTGGGTCATGAAGACCCAAATGGTGACTAACCTAGGGTTTTGAAAGGGTAAATGGGTCTTAAAGGCCTAGCAAATCACTAGTACACTTATAGTTAATGTTAGTGGGTGTCATTTGGGTTGTGGGTGACCCAAATGGGTGTGTTGACCTTGAAATGGGTCAAATGGGTCTTTGATGACCTAGGTTGTCTTACATGTATGAAAACGAGTCAACTTGGTGATTAAATGTGTGTTAAGACCTTAATGGCTAGAATTAGGGTTTTTGGTGAAGTTAACCCATTATTAGGGTTAAGGGTGCAAAATGGGTCGGGATTGCACCTTGGGTCAAAAGACTCTAGATTTTTGAGTGAGTTGCTTGACCGACTTGAGTTGTGAATTGATTATGTGCTAAAATGTAATAGGTACATTACATTGAAGTTGCAAGTTCGGTTATCTTTCACGAAGACTCTAAGGTGAGTGGAGTAATTATACGTATGTGTATATGACGTATTTATTTGTGGGTGTTATGGTATGAACCATCGAGCCGGTAGTACCATAACATGTGTGTCATCGAGTGTGAACCACGAGCCGGTAGCATCGAGTGTGAACCACGAGCCGGTAGCACTATAAACTAAGATGTGAACCACGAGTCGGTAGCATCGAGTGTGAACCACGAGCTGGTAGCACTATAAACTAAGATGTGAACCACGAGCCGGTAGCATCGAGTGTGAACCACGAGCCGGTAGCACTATAAAAGAGTATGACTCAATTGCGTATGGTGTGAACCACGAGCCGTAGCACCATAGCGTTATGGTTAACCATATTGAGATTGTTGATTGTTTAGCATGTTGTTTAAATATATTGTGTTGAGTATATGCTAATGTGATTTTGTGATAATGTGCTACTTGTTAAGTATTTCGGGTATGATGTTATGCTAATTTGAGTTTCAAGTTCGTACGAGGTATTCTTTAATTGTGATTGCAAATAGATGGGTTATATATATATATGTATGTATAATTATTGCATTCACTAAGCTTTAGCTTACCCTCTCATTGTTTACCTTTTTAGGCTCGGGTGCGGACAAAGGAAAAGGTATTCGGTTGGATTAGTTCTCCCGCTTGATTTGGTAGGGGATGATTTCGGGTTAGCTTTTGGAAGCTCGGTCAAGCTTTGGGTAGTTTAACCCCAAACACCATGCTCTAGGGTCGTTTGGAAATTAAACTTGTATTTGGTCGAAACTTCTATTTTTGGAACGAAACTCGTAAAATGGGCGATGTGGGCCCGATGTTGGAAAAACTTGATTTGATGATGAAAAACTCTTAGTTTATCATATTGTGTTATGTTGTGAAAAGGTTTTCGCGTAAAAGTGTCGGGAAGCGGGTTTTCCGCTCACGTGAGTTGGACCCGTGATCAGTAGCTGGCAGTTCATTGGGACGCCGTCCCAATTGCTTGGACGCCGTCCCAGTTGTGTTGAGCTGGACTCCGTCCCAAACTTTGGACGCCGTCCCACATTTCTGAGCTGGACGCCGTCCAGATGCATTGACATACAAAATTTTTTTTTTTGGTACGCGTTTTGAGTTTATGAAGTCGGGTTGTTACATATAATCTCATAAATTATAGAAGGGATTGTAAACTTACGTTCAAATTACTATCTTTCTGAGTTTACATAGTGTTGTATTAATCCTTAGAATTGTCTTAGGATTATCATCACTAGAAAGGGTGAGTCTTTGTACTTTGTAATTAGAAGCATATGCTAGCTTAGCTATCATCTTCCTTAAAGGGAACTAGGGAGTTGATTAATCTCATTGGAGATTAATACATTTCCAAGTTGAAGACAAGTTGATATAAGTTGGAGGTAATCTTTCAAAGGGATAGAAGGTTTAGGTTTGTTTTCTAAGGAGAAGTACAAGGCTTGTAAATCAGATCTCCACCGAATTTGGAGAAAGGTGCTTAGTGAAGCAAGAAATCCCGATTAGTGAATCGGGGAGTGGATTAAGGTGGATTAGTTAACATCCACCCGAACCACTATAAATCCTTGTGTTTATGCTTTTACTTTACATTCCGCACTATTACAAACATAAACACACCACACATTGGTTTGAGTTGATTAAGGTGATCAAGCATTGTTCAAATCTTATTGATCATCGAAAAAGTTTTAAAAATCGTATTAAGTAACTATTCATCCCCTCTAGTTACTTACACACTATAAATCCTTGTGTTTATGTTCTTTATTTTACATCTCGCGGTAGTACAAACATAAACACGTCACACATTAGTTTGAGTTGATTAAAGTGATCAAGGATTATTCAAATCTTGTTGATCATTGAAAAAGTTTTAAAAATCATATTAAGTAAATATTTACCCCCCCCCCCCTCTAGTTACTTACACAAACTAATCGGCAAAAACCCATGTTATGGCCACATAAAAAGTATAATTTCAATGGAAAATTGAGGGACTCGAGAGGGTACCAGGAGGTGGTGAGTGAGCAGGCTACACAACCAAAGGAAATTAACACCACAGATACGCCTACTGAACAAGAAATGTCAAAAAATCTCAAGTCTCCGGTCACTGAGCAAAACAATACTGCTGCAAACAAGAAGAGGTGGATGAAAAAGAGCAATCAACCTAAGTCTAATCATATGATAAGGTTTGTATAATATCTGCCAACACTGATGATATAGCTATAAACATATTAAGCAGGGTAATCGTGGGAAAAGTGACCAAATTGGAATTTCTTGAACATTTTCTCCTCCTTTGTAAAGCTGAAAGTCTGATTAATATTGGAGTTAAATATTTAGGAGGTTTGGAAATGATGGTCATTTTTGAGACACAAGAGCTGTAAAATAATGTTGTCAATGATAAAAAATCACTTCCTACACAAATGGGTAGAAAATATCAGAACAGGGGATGATTACCATAACCCACCATGCCGGATTGTGTGGTTGAAGGTAACATGTATCCTAGTCAAATTTTGGAACGTCAACACCTTTAATTCAATCGCTAATTGGTGGGGTTCGGTCATGAAATCCATAATTGCACTCTGAAGGGTAATCAAAACCTTGTGGCGGGAAGGATGTTGGTCTAATTAAACCAACCAGAACTGGTAAAGGACTTAGTGCAAATTGAATCAGAAAATGAAATTTTTTATGCATTCGTCAATGAAGATATTCATGATCTGATCGAAATTGAGCTAAATCAAGAAGCAGGGAAGATGATTTAGATTTCAATGACTTGGAAAAAGGTACCGGAGATCAATTTGATCTTGATGATTTACTCATGGATGACCAAGACGATGAACTCGCCGGAAAAGGTACGTCGACGGATTGGGAAGATCGTTCGTCACGGTGCTTGATACCCTACAATGAATTTAATGCTAAAATAAATTCGAAATCTTCAAAAGTAACAAATTAATGGGGTCGATTTCTATTCCAAGATACGGTTGCAAGCTAACAGCAAAAACATTAATGGAAGCCCTAACTGTGTTGAAAATTCAACTGGGCCCAATTTCGTAATGGATAACAAAAAGGCCTACAGTGCAAAATTTTGTTGGGCCTGAAAACTTTGAGCCTTTAAACCAAACCACTAAGGACTCGTCTAAAAACTACTCAGGGGTTGATGAAACCCAAAAGGCCCAAACTGGTGGCAATGGGCCAATTGACCCAGTAAATGAAGAAATCGTAACCCAAAATATTAGCAGCCCAAATCAGACGTCTGTGCATAAGGAGAATGATCCTACTCCAACCGTCATTGAAACTCCTTCCATCCCTAACTTTACACCGAACCTGGAATATAAACCCTACCACCCGTCGTCTGATCATCCTACTCCAATCGTCGATCAAACTTCTAAATTACAATCACCACCGAAACAGTTGTTCTCAGACCAATTCGATGTCGACTGCCCTCCAGGATTTCCAACGATTCCCCAATTTGTGCACGAAAAACCAATACTCTGACATAATCCGACAACTAACCCTCAAAAGAGGCTAATATTCCTAATGATGTGGAAATAAACAACGACCCAAGAGATGATATAAAATATATCAACCTCAACATATTGGCAGAAGAAACGGAGTCGAATAATATCGAAAATAATTTGGTTGAAGAAGCTGCAACAGAGGCAAGTGTAATAGATAAACCACTCGAAAAAGGCAAAAAACATAAATTAAAAAAGCATAAGAATAAATGTAAAGTTAAAGATGTGAAGATTCTCAACTCAGCTGGTTCTGAGAGACTAAACTTGACATCAATTTCAGAAGAAAGTGTCGACATTCAAAGCTTTTGGGTGGAGTTGGGATTAGAATCCGTCTAGGAGAATCCGGCGGCCTAGTGCCATGTCTGTAACTCGTGATATAAACTAATAACGCTATAATAAAGATAATTTCAATAAATATACGCGGTTTAGGGAAAGCGGGTAATGATAAAATTAAATGGCTAAAATTGTTAATAAATATTCACGACCTTGACATATTGGCCATCCAAGAATCCAAACTTAAAAAGGTCTCAGAAAGATTCGTAGAATACATATAGGGCTCAGCAGAATTCAAATTCTTTTTTAAAGGTGCTACTGGGAATTCGGGTGGTATTATTTTAATTTGGAATCCCTTCAAATTTTTGGAGAGTCAAGCTGTGGAAAAACAATTTTTTTTGCTATAAAGGGGGTGTGGGTGGATAAATCAAATGAAACAATCCAAATAAATATATATGATCCTCATCGCGATGATTTGAAACACATACTTTGGAATAGTCTTGAACAGGTAAACATTGAGGATTGGATATTGTGTGGCGATTTTAACAAAGAGAAGAGCGTCAGAAAGGAAAAAATTGCCAATATATAGAATATCGGGCTAGAATGTTCAACAACTTTATTGACAATTCACACCTGTTAGATGTACCATTAGGTGGAATGAAATACACGCAGATAAGTGATGATGGGTTGAAGTACAACAAATTGGATTGTTTCTTAGTTTCGGAAATATTTGCAGCCACATGGTTTGATAATCGGCACGTACTCTGGATAGAAAACATTCGGATCACTGCCCCATTATGCTAAAAGATTCTAATACAAATTTTGGCCCCAAACCGATAACAACTGGTTCGAAAGTAATGAAGGTAAAAAGGACATGATTAGAGCTTGGAACTTGACAACAAAAAATCTACGGGAAGATTGTACGTTCAAAAATTAATTAAAAAATGTAAAAGATGTGTTGAAAAATAAATGAAACCCTAAATTCAATAAATTAAACTCTCAAATAATTGATCTTCAAAAGGAAGTCTTGGAGTGAGAAAATGTAACTGGAACAAGGGATTTAAATGAAGTGGAAATCGAATCTTGGCTCGATGCAAAGAAAAATTGGTTGTTAAAAGATAAAGAAATGGCAGAGTTCCTTAAACAGAAATCGAAAATAAGATGGGCAATTGAAGGAGATGAGAATAGAAAATTCTTTCACCCGTGTATTAAAAGACGTCAAGTAAAAATAACATCAGCAGTATCAAATTAAACGGTGTGTGGAACGAATGTTCGGATGTAATAAAAGAAGAGGCTGTCAAATATTTCAAATCCAGGTTCAGCTCAGCAACACTTCGCAAGTTCTATTTTCGAGGTCTGCTAGAAAGTACGCTCTCGGCAGAAGATGCAGACCTGATCGAAGCGCCATTTTCCGATTTGAAAATCCGTAATTCCATTAACGAATGAAGTGATTCAAAAGCGCCCGGTCCAGACAGTTTTTTCATGAAATTCTTCAAGGAATTCTGGGATACGATTAAAAATGAGCTAATTCGGGCCTTTCATAATTTTTGGGAAACAGGTCAAATATCGAAAGGTTATAATGCATCCATCGTAACTCTTATTCCAAAAGTTGCAGACCCACAACCCTTTTCGGAATATAGACCAATAAGCTTAATTGGCAGTTTCTACAAAATTCTCTCAAAAGTGCTCTCTATCCGTTTGAGATATGTTATTTCGTCCGTAGTGGGTTTCGAGCAAAGCGCGTTCATAAAAGGTCGTTATATTCTATATGGTATTCTTGTTGCTAACGAAGCATTAAGTGACATGAAGATTAACATGAGAAAAGGATTCTTATTTAACGTGGATTCCGAGAAGGCGTTTGATTGTATCAATTGGAATTATCTTGTGGAAGTAATGCAATCTATGGGGCTTGGTCAGCGATGGATAAAATGGATTAAGGATGCGTGTCCTCAACGTTTGTTTTGATTCTCAACAATGGCTCCCCAACCGGAGAATTCACACTAGAACGGGGCGTCCGATAAGGAGATCCTCCCTCTCATTATCTATTCATACTAGCGGCCGAAGGATTAAATCATCTAACCAAAATTGCGGCTTCAAAAAATCGTTTTGCAGGTATACGTGTAGGAAAAGATAATCTTCAACTAACACACTTGCAGTATGCGGACGACACCATGTTTTTTAGGGAATGGAACAAAAGGAATGCAAAGAACCTAATGAAGATTTTGAAATTTTTTGAAAAAACGTATGGGCTAAAATTAAATTCCAGTAAGAGCAATGTATTCGAGGTCGGGGTCAATCATACTAAAACTGAGGCTATGGCGTCATGGCTTCGGTGGGCGGTAGGTTCCCTTCCAATAACTTCTCTCAGGTTACCTATTAGTGCAAGTATAAATAAACGCAAAGATTGGGATTCGATGTTCACAAAATTCGGTAAGAGACTCGCTGACTTGAAGGCTAAATCTATCTCATTCTGGGGCAGACTTACGCTTATAAATTCGGTACTAAATTCCTTACCCTTATATTATTTTTCTTTATTCATAGCTCCCTCAAGTGTTATAAATAACCTTGAGAGTTTACGTCGTCGATTTTTTGGGACGGTTCGGGTGACACCTCGAATATGTCATTGATAAAGTGGGATTTGGTGCTTTTTGTCTTATGAAAAGGGTGGGTTAAATATTGGGTCCCTTACTAATAAAAATCGGACACTAATTGGAAAATGGTGGTGGCGTAAGAGAACTGAACCAAACTCCCTTTGGGTTAAAATCATAAAAAGTATTTACGGCTCAAATGGTGGACTATGTCCGAGAACCGGGATTAACCCTAAATTGTCCTCATCTACGTGGTCAACTATTGTTAAAAATGGACATAATCTAGATACACTAAACATACAATTTTCCTCATCCTTTAAAAAGAACATCTCAGATGGTAAGCTAACTAACTTTTGGAACAAAATTTGGTTAGGAGACATCAAACTTAAAGATAAATATAATTGGGGTTTTCGACTTGACCTAAATCAAAATGCCACCATCTTCGACCGGGTGCGATGGGAAAATAATGGCTTTTCTACCCATTGGTGTTGGTCTCGAGAAATCTCCGGTAGACTTCAAGGGGACCTCACCAATATTACTAACGAACTTTCTAATTTTGTGCCATCAATTAAGATAGGGGAGGAGTGGGGTTGGAGCTTGGGTGATCAGTGCAGATTCTCGGTCCACAAATTAACTCATATCATTGATCAGACGGTCACGTTACCTACAAATGTGACTGCCGAAACTTTGATAAATAAATTGGGTCCGCTAAAATCATCATTTTCATTTAGAGGGCAAGACGAAATAGGATCCTGGTCCGTATCGAACTCGACAAAAGGGGTATCGACCTTGATTCCACTCGGTGTCCCATATGTGATGATAGTCTTGAACTCGTTGAACATGTACTACTCTCGTGTCATTTCTCAAAGCAAATATGGTGTCGCTTATTTAAATGGTGGAGGTACGATTTACCCTTTAACATCTCATTTGAGTCGCTTCTTTTGAGTGCTGGAATTTCCTTACCATCCTCAAATATGAAGCGTATTTGGAAAGCGGTTATTTGGATATCATGCTATCTCATTTGGCAAAACAGAAATGCATTGGTCTTCAACAACAACAAAAAACTGCTGCTGTTTTAGTCAATGACATTCAAAAAAAAAAATTATGATTGGATATCAAATAGACTGAAAAATATCCGTTTGGATTGGAATAGGTGGATCAACTCGTCACATGACTTTGTTGGCCCTTTGACTAACCGAAACGGTATCAGCTAGTCTCACTGTTGGCAACTCAATTGTACTCGTGACCTATGGATGTATCATGCCATGATTGGTCCCTGCGTGGACATGTTATGATTTTATACTTATCGTGTATACTCCGTAACATCCGAATTCTCGAAGCTACAATTCTAAATGGTGGGTTAAGGTCTACTTTGTTGCTGAATTGCTAGGCACTGTGAGTTCGTAGCCCCCAGCTTAATTTTCAAGTCAGAATTAAGCCTAGATTTATTTGGGTGGTTAGGGGATGTCCATATCTATTGTAACTCTCGTGTATTGTACAACAATTACATCAATAAAACTAACTTTTCTGCCTTAAAAAATAAAAATGTATGTTACTAGCAATTTAGCTAATAAAAAAAATAGTCGTCAGCGAGACCGAGTAATGTTGATGTTGAGGTGTAGTGTGAAACTGTGTAAAAGTAAATTGTCTTTTGTTTAGAATCATTATTTGGGCATCCTTCTATCTGTGGAGCTCCCATGGGAGAGATCTAGCTTCAAGGAAAAGTGAATGGTCTTATCAATACAAAAATGTATAACTCCTCGGGAATTTCAATTGCGCTAATATTCATCACCGTAGGAATTGGGTTCAAGCTTTCCCCAACCCAGTAGGCTATTCATGTAACTAGTTAAAGAAGAGAAGAGCAGGAGGTTACACAACGACTTCTTGATTGGGCTTAGTCAGCACCTAGCCCATTGTTAAAATACAAATTCGTGTATATGTTTATAAATAAGAATCCCCTCATTTTCAAAAGTGTTTAACAATATGACATTAAAAAAATCATAATTGCAAAAATGTCCACAGACCTCGCATTACGCACCATGCACCATGCTTGTAGCTTAATGCGTGATGCAAGATACCGAGATAATGACCGAGACAACCATTTATTCTCGCGAACACGTACCACATACCAAGCACCACGAAAAGTACACGAAAGTTAAATTCTAATTTGTGATCGATTATAACTTGCTATAGAACATTTTAATTTGTTATCTGTTAGATTTATCATTAATCTTGACTGCAAGTACACGAAACCCTTCAATCAATTTGAATAAACGCCACATTCGCAAATCGGGCATTTTCTAGGATAATTAAAGTAAAGTCGCAATATCATATCCAGTCGAATTTCAATCATTTTTTGTCACTTCAGAAGCGTACCAACGGATAGATCTCGAAAAATACGTGATTAAAAAAAACCTTGTCTAAATCGGAGTTATAAGCCAAAAGATACAGTCATTCAAATTTCTTGTCCAAGAAGCACCAAATATCACACACCAAGCACCAAGCATTGTGTGTGATGCTTGGTACGTGTTGCATGTTGGCGAGGAAAAATGATTGTCTTGGTAAAACGCATCACGCACCAAGTTATAAGCATGGTGCGTGGTGTGTGATTCAAGGTCATGAGATATTTTTGCAATTAAGATTTTTTTAGGGTGCATTTTTAAAAGTTTTGAATGAGGGTGACCAATTTTCCTTTATAAACTAGTTAAGCATTTTAAAATTTAGCACTTGTCCAACTATTAGCCAATAAGTTGATGGCAAATCGAACACTTTCAAACTAGTATCTTGAAAGGACAAACAAAACTTATTTTCTATTTTAAGAAATTTAAGTTGAATCATTGTTGAAAGTTAATAGATGAAAATGTGAATATCGCATGTTTATTTCAAGAAATTATGGTTGAAAGATCTATGAACATTTTAACAACATTTTACACGTCAACTTTCTCATGACAGAGGATACGGTTGCAATCCGACCAACACAACCATCAACGATGGAACAAACACCGGCCGAGTTTACAGGAAAAAGTGGGCCACCAATTCATGAATTCGTTGCATTGATATTGTGGCTTGGAATTCTTCCTATAGTAATTTCGCTCATCGTGGCTTCCTTCTTGTTGCTTCCTTTTCTCAAATTGTTAATGTAATTATTATATTTATATATTAATTAAGAAACTGTACGTCCATTTTTATTTTATCTTCTTGTCAAAAAAACCTTTTTTATTAAATTTTCATCTTCATTTTACATTTTACAATATCTTATTTAGGGTAATTGGAGTCCTTGTGTTTCTTATTATCATCCCAATCAATCAGAACAACAAATGGGGCTTAGCTTTAGCCAGGTTGTTTTGTTTTCATCAAGATTGTTTTAAACATTATTGAATAAAATGACACATATAAAAATAAATTATAAAAATTTATGTAAATGTAAATTCTATATGTTTCCCACTAATTTTTAGGTATGTATATAAGCATGCTGCTGGATATTTTCCTGCTACTGTATATGTTGAGGACATCAAAGCTTTCAAACCTGATCAGGCTTATGGTAATATTAATCTTGTTTTATGCTGCTTGATGATTAATAGTTTCTAAATACTTCTTTCCTTGCGTCTCAACACACTATTTTAGGTAAAGAACAAAAATTCTAGATTTAATTAGTCAAACGTCATTTTTACCCTTTACGTTATCCATAGACTTTTGTGGAAAAGCTTAAGGTAAAAAAGGTAGAGTTGATTATCTATGTTTGAAAGTGGATAATTATTTTGAGGAAAATTAAAATGGAGGTCTAGAAACTTATTTCGGGACAAACGGAGTAGTTTATAAGTATGGATATCTCTAACAATTTGAATACTTATAAAAAAGCAATGATTATATAACCTTTAGGATTTTGCTAACGGAGGGCTGTCGTTAAGACACTTCAGACGAATTACATTAATTTAGTCAATGTTTTTTCTGGTTTTACTGAAGGCAAAAAGAGCCTGAAATTGTCCGGCACCTTTGCGCGCATATGTACATTCCGTTGTTAAAATGCTACTGTTGTACATCTTAGTAACCGCCAATATAAAGTCAATGTTTAACTTCCCTGTACAATCATTTCTTGCACACTTCGTTAGCAAAATCCTAATCTTTATAATACAGAGTCCTTAATTACACTCCATTAGTTATTAATGTACGTGTTAAAGTTATTTCTGGGTTTGTTGATACAGTTTTTGGGTATGAGCCACATTCAGTTTGGCCACTTGGAGCCGGGATATTACTAGATCTTGCGCGTTACATTCCAATTACGAAAATCAAGATTCTTGCAAGTAGTGCTGTAAGATTTGTTACTCTTAATATATAGATTGTATTGCATTGAATATATGTTGAATATTGGTTTTGATCAGATGTTCTACACCCCAATTTTGAGGCATTTTTGGACATGGTTGGGTATTTCTTCGGTAAATAGGACAAACTTTAAGTCTCTTTTGAAATCTGGGTATAGCTGCATAGTGATACCAGGTGGAGTACAAGAAGTTTTTCTCATGAAACATGATTCTGAGGTTAATATTAAGTCCAATTAGTCTATTTGCATCATATTAAATTAAGTATGGATGGAAGTTATTTGTAAATTAACTGATTATTTAAAGACTAATTATTAGAGTTATTTTTTATAGATTGCCTTCGTAAAAGCGAGGACAGGATTCATACGCCTTGCAATGGAGACCGATTCACCTGTAGTTCCTGTTTTTGCCTTTGGCCAGGTATGTAGGTGGTCTCCGAATGTGCGTTATGAATGTTATTATGAGTTGAATAATTAGAATCAGATAATATGTTGATTGTTGATATAAAATGAAATTTAATGATGTAAATACGTCCTACGATTAAAATAGTCTAGTGTTGCAGTCGTACGTTTACAAATGGTGGAAGCCGCGAGGGAAGTTCTTCCTTAAACTCTCTCGAGTTATGAAATTTGCGCCTATTATTTACTGGGGTAACTTTTGGTATGCTAGATTCACATCATGATTCTTCATACGAAAATTCACCATTTTTATCGTTCGCTATACTAATTTATACTTGATTTTTGTAGGTCGTTTATACCCTTTCGAAGACCACTTCTTATGGTGGTTGGTAAACCCATACATTTCAAGAAAAATCCTACACCCTCAATAGAAGAGGTATTCAAGTAGTAACTCGCTTAGTACTAGTTTATGATAATTGTAGATCTTCTACTAATTTGCTTTCAACTTTTGTGAAGGTTTCAAAAGTACATAGCGAGTTTGTGGAAGCTCTTCAAAATCTATTCGATAAGCATAAAACACGAGCCGGTTATCCCGATTTAGAGCTACAAATTATGTGATCAATAACATCATCTAGATGTGCAATATAGGAATCTGTGTTTGTATATCATTATTTTCTAGATGATGAATGTAACATGTTATACTACGATAGCATAACCAACGAACGTTTGGTTCAATGGTATCAAGCCTCAGTGTGGAAGGGCCCGCGATTAGTTGCCAAGCAACCCGGGTTCAATTCCTGTGGGCGGAAGGTTTTCTCTCAAATTTCCGGCGATTAGTTGCCAAGCAACCCAGGTCGCGCAATTAGTTGCTAAGCAACCCGGGTAGGAGTTTCCTTCTAGCGTGTGTGGGTGCAAATGATGAGGGTCGTTGAAATAAATGATCCGTTGATACGAATTCGCCGTTAAAAAAAATACGATAGCATACGATGACGGGAAACAATAAGATTTTACTTGTTCAGAGTACGCGACCTAATTTGATTATCTTATAATTGTTTCGGACATATTTTCTGACCACTCAAAATGCACTCGATCTAATTGTTAGTGGGAGTTGAACAAAACATATTTATTTGAAATAGTGATATTCTACAAAATGGAGAGTGTGTGTGAGAGAGAAACTGCGAGGAGAGAGAAACTAAATTCTGTGAGGCCGGCACACGGGGTACATACGACTGAGCAGAGAGATCGTGGTGAGGGAAATCTTAGGGTTCCGACTACAAGGTTCTTCGGGCATCGTCTATCATCATTTACGTTCTTTAATTTTGGTGACCATTGGAGTATTTCTGATCTATGGCGGACATTCAAACAATTCGGGAATCTTAGGGACATTTACATGGAAGGCAAGAGACTTAGAAACGGTTACAAGTTCTCTTTCGCTAGATTTCATGGGGTTGGGGATGAGTTGCATCTCCTACGACGGCTGGAGTCAATTAAGTTTGATTCGAGACCAATTAGGGTTTTCAAAGCCGTTAACCGCTCAAGTAATCATATGGGTAATCGTGTTAATGCAGGTTTTGCTGCTCCGTATAATGGTAACAAGTCCTCCGGCACCGTTTGGGTTCCTAAAGGGTCAAAGAAGGTGGTGCCTAATCTGGGTGATGAATTTCCTACGTTATATGAGGTTTATGGTGACTCATATAACCCTAATTCAAAACCTGGTCACCATAATAACCAGTTCGGTGGAGGCTTTGCTAATGTTTCAATTTTTGAAAATTTAAGATCAAAGCTAACAAATAAGATACGGGTCTCTAAAATCACTGAATTCGAAAAGGTGCGAATGGTGGAGGTGGAGGATAAGTCACCGCTTGAAGAGATGAAGGATCGTATTCTCCTTGGGGAATTGAAAAACATTGGCACTCTCAAACTTCTTTCAACGATTGGGTTGGTAAACGGTTTTGAGGGATTACACATAAAGTATATTGGGGGGTTACACGTTTTATTGATTTGTGAACATTCTTCTCTTGCCAACAATATTGTGAAGGGTTACAATATTCATCTGAAGAATTGTTTCAAAGTGTTAAAGATGTGGGATGGGGGCCACTTCAATCCGGGCAGGTTAACTTGGATCGAGATAATTGGGGTGCCATTCAAATACTAGACTTGTAATACGTTCAACGCGATCGCTAATTGGTGGGGATCAGTTTTGGAGTTCAAAAACGGTAACATTCGTCATGGTAAACAAAATTTGGTTTCTGGAAAAGTTCTAATACATACTTCGGATGATGAACACATTAGGGGGATCGTTAAACTGGCAGCAGGGACTATGTGCAAATTTGTGAGTGTTATCGAAACTAATGATAATATTGAACTCGATATTGAAAATGTTACTGGCTATGATTGGGAATCGTCGGATCAAGATGGTGTCTCGAATTCTCTTTCTGGGGATGATGGGTCCGATGAGTTTGAAGAAGGAGAAATTTGATCGGTAAAAAGTCCGGCGGGTGGCTGTCACAGCAACACCAATTTTCCGGTGGAAGATGATGAGTCTTATTGCATGGGGACTAAACATCTTTTTGAAAAAATAATCAATGATAGTGCATCCTCGTCTGATGTGCATGAAACACCTAGAGCTTCCAATCTCTCTTTGTCTAAGGGTTCGGGTATCAAGGTAGTTAATGTTGTCATTAATGAGGATTTGAACGGTTCGTGTAAATCCAATTGTGTGGATGATAAATTGGACCCTCTGGTTGGGCCTATTGATGATCAACCTGTTAATATGGTGGTGATTGATTCAGTTGGGCCTGTCTAGGATGGTAGGCCTTTTGAAATAATTGGGCCTGCGTTATACGACAAGGAGGCCGACTTGGTGTGCAAGGTGCTTGGGCAAGACAATCGTGATATCCATCGTGGGCCTGCGGATCCTAGAGATAATGTGGTGGTGAAGGATTTGGGTCACACAGATTGCTCCTCTGATGACGATGAGTGCTGATGTTTCGCGAGGTGTATATAAAATAGCTTATATTTTACGCAGAAAATACTATTAAATACGATACAATTTTACACAAGATATTTATTTATTTATAGAATGGATATACTTAAACCTTGCTACAACACTTATAGGCAGTGTACCTAATCGTACAGTAGTGTAGTTTTTAGTAAGTCCGGTTCGTTCCACAGGGAGATCTTTAAGCAAAGCTCAACGCTATATTAGTTTACTTTTATTAAAATTACAAATATATATATAAGTAATATTATTATTATAAAGGGGGGGTTTTTACCGTTTAATGACCGGTTTGTCGATTTTAAAACTTTAGTCGCAGTTAAAACCTAATGTAAAATATAAAATAAATACAAGACTTTAAATTAAAGCGTAAAGTAAATAACGATAATGAAATTACGAATAATAAAAATGCGATAAAAATTAAATTGCGATAATTAAAAAGTACGATAATTAAAAGTGCGATAAAATGAAATAACAATAAATAAAAGTGCGATAATTAGAAGTGCAATTAAATATAAAATAAAGGAAATAAAATATGATATAAAAGAATTATGCTTATTTAAACTTCCGTAATCATGATGTTTGACGTGTTGATTTTAGTTTTATGCCCATGGGTTAATTGTCCTTTGTCCTGGATTATTCAATATGTCCGTCTGGTTTTTGTCCATAACAGTCCATCAGTCATAAATATAAATTGCAAGTGTCCTTGTCAAATTATTATTATACCCGAAGATAAATATTCCAACTAATTGGGGATTCGAATTGTAACAAGGTTTTAATACTTTGTTTAATGAATACACCAGGTTATCGACTGCGTGTAAACCAAGGTTTTACTACTTTGTTAACAATTACACCAATTACCCTTGAATGTAATTTCACCCCTGTTTCAATTATTCTAGTGGCTATTAATCCATTCCCGTGTCCGGTTAAATGAACGATTATTCGTACATATAAATACCCCGCCCATCGTGTCCGATCGAGTGTATATGGTAATTTATAGGGACGCCCAATTGTAAATCTTTATATTAACATTAACAAACTTTCATTTAGTTAAACAAATATAAAGCCCATTAATAGCCCATAGTCTAGTTTCCACAAGTGTCGTTCTTTTGTCCAAACCCCAATTATGGTACAAAGCCCAATTACCCAATTTTAGTAATTAGCTCAACATCATGATTACTTCGTTTTAAACAAGCATAATAATAACTTAGCTACGAGACATTAATATAAAAAGGTTGAACATAACTTACAATGATTAAAAATAGCGTAGCGTTACACGGACAGAAATTCGACTTACACCCTTACAACATTCGCTAACATACCTTTATTATTAGAATTATAATTAAAATATAAATTATAAATATAAATATATATTACTCGTATATATTGAGAGAGAGATGAAAAATATGATATGTTTTTGATCAGAATTCGGGTTGATTTATAGCCAGGAATGAAATTTGGGGCTCCGCGACTCGCGGCAAAAAGCCCTTCAAACTCCGCGAGTCGCGGAGAGGTATTTTCAATTTACTCCCTTGGAGTTTCTGGCTGCCGACGGTTTTAATAATATATATATATAATATATATATAATTAATATAATTAATTATATATTATATTATATTTATATACATAGTTAACTTGTAATTTTTAGTCCGTTGCGTCGAGCGTTAAGAGTTGACTCTGGTCCCGGTTCCGGATTTTCGAACGTCCTTGCGTACAATTTAATATCTTGTACTTTGCGTTTTGAATCTTGTACTCTTGTGTTTTTGAGACGTTTCTTATCAATAATTGGAACCTTTTTGATTGTCTTTTGTCCTTTTGAGCTTTCTGGTCGTTTGCGTCTTCAAATCGTCGAATCTGTCTTTTGTCTTCACCTTTTATTATTTAAACGAATATCACTTGTAAATAGAACAATTGCAACTAAAAGCTTGTCTTTCTTGAGGAATAATGCTATGAAATATATGTTTGTTTTTAGCATTATCAAATATTCCCACACTTGAGCGTTGCTTGTCCTCAAGCAATATCGTCTTGAAATACTAGAATCACTTCTTTATTCTTCACACTTTGTACATCAGTGATTTCTATACGGCGGTATAAACAATGGTAGTAACGATATGGTTTACAGTCCCACATGACTATAAAAATTTAGATCCATTAAGGAAATTGGATCTTTATGAAAACATTTGATCTTTTGAAAATTAAATCTAGTTTTTACCCTAGATAAGTTTTCCGGAATAACCCTTTACCGGTGTTTGCAAAATATTTGTGGGTTTGGTGGGTTTCAGATTTGAAAATTTTAGCTCAAAACTTGCGGTTTTGTGTCACCCACTTGCTAACCTTGTATTTGGAAAGCAACACGTCCAGTTTACTTGTTCCGTATATTACCTTTCGGCAAACTACCGTCCGGTTGTAAAGGAAAGCGTTGAACAAGCAACTGTTTAAGGCAATGTCCCGTGACATGCTTTTGATTATGGTCTATAACGTGTCGGACGCAATTACTATCCTTGGTAGGAGCAATAGTAAAGCTCACCCTTATAATTTGTCGGTCTGGCACAAGGTCCTGTCTTTGACCATGCTATGCAACCACCGTTCTTACGGTTGACACCCGATTTGGTTCAGGTGACCTAATGAATTCCAGGTGAATTCCTAGGATTTTACGTTCAATGGTAATGAACGCATTGAAAATAGGGTTTTCAGAAAACAAATCGGTTTGTATTTTTATCAAAATATTTTCTCGTTCAAGCTCGAGTTTAGATATCATTGAATTCCATGAGTTTGAATTCTCAATCTTTAAGGTCAATCTCAAGGATTGAGTAATATCAGGCTTAAAAGCTGATTTTTAATCTTTAAGGAGATTATCCTTTCTGGGGATCTGATTCATTAGTCTTATCCAGCTAATTTGCATAGTGCCCCCCCATTGTACGAGATAAATCCTTCTCATGGTTAGGATAAATCTGACCACTTGGCGACCCTGTTTAATGCTGAGGTCCGTGGATTTCCAGCTGATTTTAGTGATGACTTTTCTAGATTTTTCGTCAACCTACAGCTGGTCTGAACGACAACTTCATGACCTAAATCAAGAAGCGCGTGTCTTTTTCGGAAGACTTTACTTCCTTTTAATGATGGAATTGATTCATCGTGTAGATCCATCTCTTCTTTTCTTTCATCGGGTAAAACAGTTTAGTTTAGTTCAAAGCAAAAGTATTTTCAGTTATTTGTTACAGATATATGTGACATATGTTTAAAATAACTTGGTAAATTTTCCCACACTTGGCTTTTTATTTTTCTTTTTATCGTCCTCTATTCCATTTTAAATGAATTTTAACATTTTAGTTTGTTTCTCAATTTATGTCCTTTCCGAGGTAACAATAATTTCGGTGTTAAAACCTAGTTTTATCGTTCATAAATATGTATAAACATGATTTTAATTCATTTAATTGAAAATTTTACTAGAATTGGGTAGTCAGTATATAAGACTAGGGCTGTTCTTTTTTATCAGAGAGCACTAGATTCTAATACAACTACTGCTTTACTAGTATTTTTAATGGTAACCAAGTGTTTAATAAAAATTTTAAAATCCGAAAGAATTTAACCCCTTCCCACACTTAAGATCTTGCAATGCCCTCATTTGCAAGAAATCAGTAACAATTTAAATTATTGAGGGTGATTTGTGTGAAAATGATTAAATTTTTACCAAAGTTTCCAAATATATTGGCTTTTGTTTGCTGAATGATAAATGGTGCACATCATTTGTTCATTCCGTCTTGTTGTTATTTCACATATATTTTGCATCATTGTCGTCAAAATTACTTGCTTTTACTGAACTTAATGCCAGTCTTTGAAAATGCGTTGTTTTACCCTGTTTTGTACATAAGATAAACTGCAAACATATATACATATTTTTGAAGTTTGGTATATTACCCCACATTCAAAAATTATTAAAATCTAAGAATAAAAGTTAGATAAATATAAAAATGATTACAATATTAACAAAAAAAATATTAAACATATCAATAATTACAAATTACAAAATAAAAATAAAAATAAGTAAACTAAGGATGATATTGGTACCAATAGGGGTTCCACGCATAACCATAAGTGCTATAGAATGCTTCGGCAGGGTCATACGTAGGATATGGTGGCTGCATCTCTATCGACCAAGGAGGGAAGACGGGTTTCGGTGTAGGAATATAGTTTCTACCTATGTGTTGGCAATGCGCTATGATCTGGTTCTGATGAACTTGCCAATCTTCAAATGCTCTCTGTCTAGCATTTTCGTATTCCTGAGAAGCTATAAACCTTTGCATTTCTTGCATCTGGTTCCCCCCTCCTACATTACCTTGTTCTTGGTTTCTCTCTACCTGTGGATGTCTACCATTGTATCGTACTGCGGCGTTATTTCGCCGCTTCAACACTTTCGCACCATGGTATACATTTAAACCTATAGTGTCGCGGGGTTCCGGCTCTTCTACTAATAATCCCCCCCGACTTATATCCACACCGAGATATTCACCAATCAAAGTAATAAAAATACCACCTCCTATTATGCTATGTGGACGCATCCCTCGAACCATAGCTGATAAATAATAACCCACACAATATGGTATACTTACAGCGCTGTGTGGGTCTCGAATACACATATGGTAAAACAAATCTTGTTCATTTACCTTTTCTTTGTTTTTACCCCTTTGTGTAATCGAGTTAGCTAAAAACCTATGTATTACTCTTAATTCGGCTCTATCTATATCCAAATAAGAGTAGTTTCCCCCTTTAAAACGGTGATGGCTTGTCATTTGACTCCACACACCGTGTGTATCAAAATTTTCATCTATTTTCCTACCGTTTAGTATCAATCCTCTACAATCGGCAGACGCTAATTCCTCAGGCGTATATATACGTAAAGCCTGAGCCATGTCTAGTAATGACATGTGGCGCATCGATCCGCCTAACAAAAATCTAATAAAAGAACGATCGGTTAAACTAGCTACCCGATCATTCAACTCTATACTACATAACAACTCTTCACACCATACTTTATATACAGGTCTGCGTATGGTGAATAAACATATCCAGTCATTAAAAGAAGAATTACCATACCTCTGTACCAGTAATTCCCTAATTGGCCCGGCCAATTCTACAGCTTCCAAGGGTCCCCATTCTATGACCCTTGGTACCTCAACAACCTTAGAGTGAAGAGTATGCAAACCCCGTTGATATTTTGGATAATCTATCCAAAGTCTGTCAAATCGCAGGTTCGGGTGCAACTGTTCCAAGTGCATATCTGAAAAGGTCATGACTGGATGAGGTACATCCTGCTTGTAGTAGTTATCTACCTCCTGTTGTTCCAAGTTCTCAGCAGGAGCATGGCGGGCTTGGGATGAAGATTCACCCCTTTCAGTCTGCAAAACACATCAAACACAAATTTTGTGCATCCAAATATGCATTAGTGTCAGCAAAATCATCAATCAAAATAATTACAATGACATTATCAATTTATATCAAACTTAAGCTTATTTTCACATTTTTATCAAATCTACACTTTTTCAAATAAGCATATACGAAAATTTTCGCCAAGTTCATAAGCATTCAACTCAAATAACATGTCAAAATAATCATTACTAGCAAATAAACAAGTCTCAAATGGCATTATCTTTCAAAAATCAAGTTCATGAATTTTGGACTTGAAAAAGTCCACTTTAATTCTCAAAATCATGTTTAGGCTCAAAGTTTGGATCATTTAACTACCTAGACATGTTACACTACTCATTTTAGCAACAATTCATGACAAAAATCGGCCATAACCTGTTTATATCAAAAAGCCCCAAATTTGCTCAAGAACACAAACCCTAGATTCTAAAGATTTTGAAGTTTTTGGCTTCAAATCATGTTAACAAGCATCAATCTAGGTTATACATGCATAATATACTAACAATTTAACACTAATTACACTAAAAATTAACAAAATTCAAATTATTAAAATATGCTCAAGAACACACTAAAATTCGGATTTAAAGGTGATTTGGGGTGTAATTGTACCTGTTTTCTTGAGTAGTTCCTAGATATCATCCTTCTCAACATGATTGTAGTGAAAAATTTGAAGATTAACGGTGAAAAATTGAGTTTTTGGGATGATTTTTGTGGGTTTTTTTCGGGTTTTTTCGAAGTGCAGTATGTGTGTGTGGTGTTGGTGGGAGTGAACTGATCGTGTGCAGCTGTTTTATTTTTTTTCTGTAATTTGGTCCCTCCGCGAGTCGCGGAGGTTTTCACTTAAAACTCCGCGAGTCGCGGAGTTATTTTTTTTTTTTTTTTTTTTTTTTTTTTTTTTTTTTTTTTTTTTTTTTTTTATAATCTTTAACTTATAAAACAATTAAGAAATTAATTTTAAAATTTTGTTTCCCTTGTTATTTAGGACGAGGTCGTTTCGGATTGATGTCCTAGTCCGTCCCTCGACAAAATTTTAAAATTTGTCTTTTTGTAGCGATTGTTTTAAAAGTTAAGATTTTTGGGTTTTTTAATGTTTTTGGCATACTTTAAATCAATAAGATTAAAAATAATGATAATAAAAGTTCTCGTCCCTCCCTCGGGTAAAGCAATTTCGGTTCAAAGACCTAGTCTTCAACTTACGACGAATTTTAAAAATCATATTCTTAACTTAATGAGATAAAGTAAATTTTTGTTTTTAAATTCACACAACTTAAATATAAAATTCAAAATTAAAATTAAAAATTCACATCAAACTCAAAATTTAAAATGCATAAAATTAAAATTTCATATTTTTAAAAATTAAAAATTCACACCAAACTTAATTTAAAAATTCATAAATTCATACCAAACTTATATTAATTTTTCAAATATTTACAATTTTAAAAAATATTGTTTTTACAAAGTTTACAATATTAATTTAAGATTTAAATATTAATTTTAAAAACATGGTAAAAATAAAATTAAAAATCTTTTTGTCTTTTTATCCCACTTTAATCAATCAAATATTATCAAAAATATGCGCCCCTCTTTTCGGTAAAGTAATTTCGGTTCCAAGACCTAATTTAACTCATGACGAATTTTTGAAATATTTTGGGTTGATTGATTAAAGATATTTATACCTTAAGAATAAACGTTAAATTTCGCAGTGATGTAATAAATTTTTGAAGGATATCAATAATTTCGGTTGCCAAACCTAATTTTATTTAATACCAATTTAATACTTTTTAGCGAACAAATTAGCGTTTATTATCAAAAGGTTAAAAATAAAAAATCAAAATAAAAATTGTACAGACATACCTGTGAAATAGATTTCTTAGTTATATGATCTATTATATTCATAAGATAGTCGGTTTAATTGGTTTTCCATGGCTGCATAGGCGTAACCTCGAGCATTCATTGTCTTTTCTTCTAAACATATGAACGGTCCGTCTCTGCATAAAGTAACAAATTCGGTATTTGAATAGGTTTGATTATTTGAACATTTACCTCCATGTGACCATTTTCCGCATTTGTGACATTTTTCTAGGTGTCGTGCTCTTCTTTTCGCTGCGGATTTTGATTTTCCTTTACCAAATTGTAACTTATTATCTTCGCATCTGGATCCTTTTCTAACTCCGTCCATTCTTTCTCTGATTACTGATACTAATTCACTCGGTAGTATGTCATTATTACGTTTAGTGATCAAAGCGTGTAGCATTAGACCATGGTTTAGTTCACAGGCAGTCTTCATTTCGTAAAAACCTAAAAAAAATAAAAATTCAGAATGGGGGGAGAAGACTAGTTCTTTAGGGTCTGCTAGGGAAAGACCATACGTGTTCCATTTTCGAGAACTACACGAAAACAGACAATCTAACTCTAACAGAAATTCATATTATTCTTTAAAGACTTGATTCTCCCCACACTTAGTTAGCTGTGGTATCGAAATTGTGATTAACTTCGTTGTCGACTTCCATCGGACCATGTATGTAATGTTTAACTCTGTGACCATTAACTTTAAATTCAATCCCATTTGAATTTATTAATTCTATCGTTCCGTATGGGAAAACTCTTTTGACTATGAATGGTCCAGACCATCTTGATTTCAATTTTCCAGGAAATAGCTTGAATCGTGAATTGAAAAGAAGAACTCTGTCTCCTTCTTTGAATTCTTTTGATCTTCTGATTCTTTTATCATGCCATTTCTTCGTTCTTTCTTTATAGATTAACGAATTTTCGTATGCTTCATGTCTTAATTCTTCTAATTCGTTTAGTTGACTTAATCGTAGACGTCCGGCTTCATGTAAATCAAGATTACATGTCTTCAAAGCCCAAAATGCTTTGTGTTCAATTTCTACTGGAAGATGACACGCTTTTCCATAAACAAGTCTAAAAGGTGTGGTTCCAATTGGAGTTTTGTAGGCTGTTCTAAAAGCCCAGAGTGCATCCTCCAATTTAATGGACCATTCCTTTGGATTTGATCCTACGGTTTTCTCTAGAATACGTTTTAAAGCTCGGTTTGTATTTTCAACTTGTCCACTTGTTTGTGGATGATATGCGGTGGAGATTTTATGAGTTACTCCATATCTTTTAAGAACTTTTTCAAGTTGATTATTACAGAAATGAGTACCCCGATCACTTATTAAAGCTTTCGGTGTTCCAAACCTTGCAAAAAGACGTTTTAAAAAGTTGACTACAACTCGTGCATCGTTAGTTGGGAGAGCTTGTGCTTCCGCCCATTTAGATACATAATCAATGGCTACGAGTATATATAGATTATTATGAGATTTTGGAAATGGACCCATAAAGTCAATACCCCAAATGTCAAATACTTCACATACTTGGATGACATTTTGTGGCATTTCATCACGTTGACTTATTCTTCCGGCCCTTTGACATGCATCACAGGATTTGCAAAGAAGGTGTGCATCTTTGTAAATTGTAGGCCAATAGAATCCAGCTTCATAAACTTTTCTTGCTGTTAGTTGAGGCCCATAATGCCCTCCTGTTGGTCCTGTGTGACAATGGTTTAATATTTTACTAGCTTCATCTCCAAATACACATCGGCGTATTATTCCATCGGGACAACTTTTAAACAGATGTGGATCTTCCCAGAAATAGTGTTTTATATCACTGAAGAATTTCTTTCGTCTTTGGTACGATAATCCTTTTTCAAGGAATCCACAAACTAAGTAATTTGCATAGTCTGCAAACCATGGGATTTCTTTATAATCTATCTTCAATAGATATTCATCAGGAAAGTTGTCTTGTATGGCCGATTCATTCAGAACTTCTAATTCGGGATTTTCAAGACGAGAAAGATGATCAGCGGCGAGATTTTCTGCTCCTTTTTTATCTCGGATTTCAATATCAAACTCTTGTAAGAGTAAGATCCAACGGATTAATCTTGGTTTAGCATCTTGTTTTGAAAATAGGTATCTAAGAGCAGAATGGTCGGTATAGACCACCGTTTTTGCTAGAACTAGATATGATCGAAATTTGTCAAAAGCAAAGACAATAGCAAGGAGTTCTTTTTCAGTAGTTGTATAGTTCGTTTGTGCTCCTTGTAATGTCTTACTAGCATAATATATAGGTTGAAATCGTTTTTCAATCCTTTGTCCTAAAACGGCTCCCATTGCAAAATCACTTGCATCGCACATTAGTTCAAATGGTAGATTCCAATTTGGTGTTATCATGATCGGTGCATTAGTGAGTTTTTCTTTAAGAATATTAAAAGATTTGATACATTCATCTGAAAAGATGAATGGCGCATCTTTTTCTAGGAGTTTATTCATAGGAGTGGCAATTTTAGAAAAATCTTTTATAAAACGTCGGTAAAAACCGGCATGCCCTAGAAAACTCCTAACTCCTCTAACATTTGTGGGATGTGGAAGTTTAGCAATTACATCTACTTTAGCTCTATCCACTTCAATTCCTTCTTTTGAAATTTTATGTCCAAGAACGATGCCTTCTTTAACCATGAAATGGCATTTCTCCCAATTAAGTACTAGATTTGATTTTTCGCATCTAATTAGCATTCGTTCCAGATTAACTAGACATGATTTAAATGTATCACCGAAGACTGAAAAGTCATCCATGAATACTTCCATGCATTCTTCTATCATGTCGTGAAAAATCGCCATCATGCACCTTTGAAAGGTTGCAGGGGCGTTACAAAGTCCAAATGGCATGCGTTTGTAAGCAAAAGTACCATAAGGGCACGTGAATGTGGTTTTCTCTTGATCTTCGGGTGCTATTGGAATTTGAAAATATCCGGAAAATCCATCTAGAAAACAATAGTAACTATTTCCGGCTAATCTTTCCAACATTTGATCTATGAAAGGTAAGGGAAAGTGATCTTTTCTGGTGGCGTCATTTAATTTTCTATAATCAATACATACACGCCATCCTGTTACAGTCCTAGTAGGAATAAGCTCATTTTTCTCATTTGTAATGACAGTCATGCCACCCTTCTTAGGCACGCATTGAACTGGGCTTACCCATGGACTATCAGAGATTGGATATATCAAACCTGCATCTAGCAGTTTAATAATTTCCTTTTTAACTACATCTTGCATATTAGGATTTAGTCTTCGTTGGCGTTGCACATACGTTTTATGACCTTCTTCCATAAGGATTTTATGTGTGCAATACGAAGGACTTATTCCTTTAATATCATGAATCTTCCATGCAATGGCTGGTTTATGAGCTTTCAACACAGAAATGAGTTGTGATTTCTCATTTTCAGTAAGAGAAGACGATATTATTACAGGTAATTCAGATTCACCATGTAAATAAGCGTATTCCAAATGGTTTGGAAGTGGCTTTAACTCTAATTTCGGAGGTTCTTCTATCGATGATTTATATCGATATCTGTCTTCTTCTTTTAGCATTTGAATTTCTTCTGTTGTTGGTTCATATCCATTAGCTATAAGTGTAGCTAACATTTCAGCTTCATCAATTGGTTCATTTCCTTCTCCTAAAGAACATTCTCCTGTTCCTTGTAATTCTGGAAATTCTTCTAATAATTCTGCATGTGCATCTATAGTTTTAATATAATAACATGTATCATCTGCAGATTGTGGTTGTTGCATGGCTCTATCCACTGAAAAGGTAACACTCTCATCCTCTATACTTAGGGTCAGTTTCTTACCGAACACGTCTATCATTGCTTTAGCCGTGTTTAAGAATGGTCTTCCTAATATGAGAGGAACTTGAGAATCTTCTTCCATGTCCAAAACAACAAAATCTACTGGAAATACTAAAGTACCAACTTTAACTAGCATGTTCTCCATTATCCCTCTAGGATATTTTATTGATCTATCGGCTAGTTGTATGCTTATTCTGGTTGGTTTCAATTCTCCAAGGTCTAGTTTAGCGTATAGTGAATACGGCATTAAATTTATACTAGCACCTAAGTCTGCCAATGCTTCTATTGAACTAAGACTACCCAGAAAACATGGAATTGTGAAACTTCCTGGATCAGATAGTTTTTCTGGTATCTTATTCAACAGCACTGCTGAACAATTTGCATTCATAGTAACAGCCGAGAGTTCTTCCATTTTCTTTCTATTCGTGATCAGATCTTTCAAGAATTTAGCATATCTAGGCATTCCTGAAATCACATCAATGAAAGGAAGATTTACATTTATTTGTTTAAACATATCCAAGAATTTGGATTGCTCGGCTTCAAGTTTTTCTTTCTTCATTTTACTCGGGTAAGGAAGTGGTGGTTGGTATGGTTTAACATAAGGTTTATCCTTAACTGTGTTATCTTCATTAACCTTTTCAACTACCGGTTCTTTTTCCTTATCTTGATCAGGTTGTGGTTCTTGTGGAGTAGGAATAGTTTCATCAGAAGTTACAGGTATTTCAGGTGTTTTAAGTGTTGTACCACTTCTTGTGGTAATAGCTTTAGCTGTTTCATTCCGGGGGTTAGCGTTTGTATCGCTTGGTAGACTTCCCGGTTTTCTTTCACCTATTAACCTTGCTAGGTTACTTACTTCTTGTTCTAGATTTTGAATAGAAGCTTGTTGATTTCTAAATGCTTGAGCATTTTGTTCATTGGTTTGTTTTTGAGATGTGAAAAACTGCGTTTGAGTTTCAACTAGCTTCGTCATCATATCTTCTAAATTCGGCTTTTTATCATCGGTTTGTTGTGGTGGTTTGTTTTGAAAATTCGGTCTTTGCTGGTTGTAAGTATTATTGGATACTTGTTGATTGCTAGGACCTTGTTGGTTATTGTATGGAATATTTCGGTTATAATTCTGGTTTTGATTGTAAATCGGTCTTGGCGGTTGATAATTATTCTGATAATTAT